>NC_134799.1:10850692-10898192 GCF_046742065.1 Oratosquilla oratoria
GACATGGAACTGCCTAGTGTAGGCCTTAGGGTCTCTTACGTTCTCCTCCATTCTTATGTTCTTTCGTCGTCTATTCCAGCCACACGATCTTATTCATCTGATGCATACCCCTGCATTGTGATTGGGTAATGAATATAAAGATGATCTGGAAGGTGAATACGACGAAGAATTACTCATCTACCTTCCTCACATCAGAACCTGTCTGCACTTCATATTATTTTACTTGTTTTCAAGCCTCGTTTCACACGCATCGACTTTTCGCCGTGAGCCGTCCACGACACGACGTCGTGCTCTCAAATAACCATGGGAGTCTATGGACGGTCTAACACATCACGACCATGTGTGAAAGCGTCTATAGTCATCCATGGTTATTTGAGAACACGACGTCGTGTCGCGGACGGCGCACGGCGAAAAGTCGATATGTGTGAAACGAGCTTAAGTTGACACTCTTATGTGTGGCAGACTGAAAAGCTTAATGTAAGATGAAAAAAAATAATAATTGTAAGGTTAAGAATTTGGAACACTATACGCTTATCACACACATCAAAAGACTTCACTAAATACGAGTCTTCCTATTATTAAAGGGTCAATTCCATCTTCATGATCCAGTTTAACATCCCGAAACTCCCCCTATTAGGAGGCGAGGACGATGCCCATTACAGGGTATTTAGTAGTGTGGAAATGAATGAACCATGCCCTTGGTCCAACTCGCTAGCGGCAGAATTGAACTGCAGTCATCTCGACCTCCGCCACAAGCGGCGACGCTCTAACCCGCTCGGCCAGTGAACTCCTCTTACTTATACTTATCACTCACCTTTGATAACCACATTTTTATCTAAGGAAATTTAAGTGGATACCACAGGAGTATAAGTGTGAGAAACAGACTCGATCGAAAACCTTTACCACAGTAAACTATTACTGTACTTCTGAAGACCCTTCTTCTGACCTATTCCATGTGCTGAAAATGATAATTGAATTCATATTCTTAGTTTTACTTAAGTTGATTTAAGTGGACGCCACCGAAGAGAAAGTGTGGAAAAGAGATTTAATGGAGAAAAAAATTATTACTTCTCCAAACCCCTTTACCATTACAAAGGATTACAAAAGAGGAGCATGCCGACAGGAGACCTTTTGGTCCATAACTAGGTCGGCTGTAGAAAAGATAATAACGATAAACAAAAAATAGATCAATAAAAATTATAATTATGTAAATAATAATAATTGACTTAAGTGAACACCACCGGAGGGAAAGTGTGATAAAGATACTTTATCATTTATTTGAACGACTTTATCATTTATTTAAAAACCTTCATCACTGGAAAATATTATCACTGGAGAACATTCACTAGACCTGTTCTCTGTACAGAAGATGATAATTGAGTTCGTTTTCGCTTTGACACGAGTAATGCTGTTATTCTCCCAAAGGCTGCGTCCTGACCTTTCCCAATGGACTTTCATTTCGCGGTCTAATGATAATGGCATATCAAAGGCTCCACGAAGATTCTTATTCCTGAATAATCACGTGTCAAAAATTATATTAAATTTGTCATTAAGAGTGGTTTCTATGCCTTTGTCTTCTGGCTACCTCCCGTGTAAGGGGGAAAAGCCTTTGTTATATGTAAGTGAAAACAGGCTTAGACACCTCAAGTTACAATGTCTGGGAAGACGAAGAGTGTGGGGTGATCTAATAGAGGTGTTCAAATGGGTCAAGGGATTTAACAAGGGTGATACACGCAAGGTCATCATATTAAGACAGCATGTCTAGACTCGTAGTAATGTATCTAAGTTGGACAAATTTAGGTTTAAGAAGGAAAAACAGAAGAATTGGTTTACCAACAGAATGGTTAACGAATGGAATAGACTTAGTAACCAGGTAGTTAGTGAACTCTGAAACTAGTGGTTGTTTCAAAAAAAGATGAGTTAACTTTATGGACAGGGATGACAGGTGGTATGGGACATGGAACTGCCTAACGTAGGCCTTATGGTCTCTTGAAGTCCCCTTCATTATTATATAAGAACTCTCGCTATCTACCAGTCCTGGTTCTCGCGTCATCAGAGTACATTGTTCAAAATAAACGTTTTCAACTTACAATCGAGGTTTAAAGTAAAGATTTATGCTTACCACTGTTTGGCAACTCTATCTACTTTTTTGTTTCTCAACTCTACTTTATCTACTCTTTGTATCTCAACAATTTTATCTACTCTGTTTCTAACGCTATTCTATCTACTCTTTTTGTTTCACAACTCTATCTTATCTATTCTTTTTGTTCCTCAACTCTATTCTATCTACTCTTTTTGTTTCTTCGACTCTCTTTTATCTACCCTTTTTGTTTCTGAAATCTATCTTATATACTCTTTTTGTTTTTCAACTCCATTTTATCTACTCTTTTATTCTTCATCTCTCTTTTATTTACTCTTTTTGTTTCTGAACTCTATCTACTCTTTTTGTTTCTCAAGTCTATTTTATCTACTGTTTTTAACTGGTCATAAACCCGTGGAATATTCAATTCTCTTAGCGAGAGTTGAAGATCTCTCGAGTATTACAAGCAAAAATGTGTCCACAACCGGCTTGGTTGACCCGTCATAGGAACTTCAGCGCTGTCGTTTGCGTTAGCCAGGTTGGTTGATTGGTTTAAGAAGTTTTTGGCTAATAAGCCAAGCGCCAAAGCCTGGGGGCTATTCAGCGCATATATATCTACTTCTTCTTTAAAACATTCACTTATTCCAATTCATCCACTCGATTTCTGTAAAAATTTAAATATGGTAAAACAAATGGATTTCCTTTTAAAAAACATTTTATCCGATCTAATTGCGTTAGCCAGGGGGCGCTACTGAGAAGTGACATCCGGGAAATACAACTTCCCAGGAAGGGAAGACCTTAGAAGAAGCTGACCCGACTGACATATAACCATCTATAACTGGAAGCCGAGGAAAGAAATTAACTAAGAGTTGAAATGGAAGCAAATGATTGGGTTTTCTTTTGCCTGATATTTTTTTTTTTTTTTTTTTTACTTTTTTATGCTGTTTTTTTTAGGAAATAAATTAACTATGAGTTGAAATGGAAACAAATTTTTAGGTTTTCTTTTCCTTTTTTTTTTCTTTAACTTGTTCAAGTGGGTCCCCAAAAAAGTTATGATCACCTATATGGCAACATCCTTAGCTACTCAACCGGGATTCCTGCGCCATAAAGTGAATCTAACTTTCCCCAGACTGGCTATAATAGTGTATTGTCACCAACTCTCTATCTTTCCTATACAATGTTCGTCTTACGAACTTTATGACCCCGACTTGTGTAAACTATATATATATATATATATATATATATATATATATATATATATATATATATATATATATATATATATATGATTTTTTTTTAGAACCATGAAAATTTTGTTTCTCATCTTTCTGTCAACTCTTTTTCCTTTGACAACTATTTGTCGGCATCCTTGCTCTTTTTATCGGGCTATTTGAGGCACTTCTCTCTCTCTATCACGTTTTTGTCCTTCCAACACGGCACACCTCCTGCAGGGACATTTCTTCCGCTTTCCCCTAGTTTCCCTTCTCTTTCCCCTAGTTTATCTCCTTTTCCCATTAGCTTTTATCCTCTTTGCCCCAGTTTCTCTCCTTTTCCCCCCCAACTTTTCTCTTTCTCCCACTTTTCCTCTTTCCCCGTTTTCCTCCTCTTTCCCCCGGTTTCTCTCCTCTTTCCCCCTAGTTTCTCTCCTCTTTCCCCTAGTTTCTCTCCTCTTTCCCCCGGTTTCTCTCCTCTTTCCCCCTAGTTTCTCTCTCTTTTCTTCAGTTTCTCTCCTCTTTCCCCCTAGTTTCTCTCCTCTTTCCCCCTAGTTTCTCTCCTCTTTCCCCTAGTTTTCCTCCTCTTTCCCCCTAGTTTCTCTCCTCTTTCCCCTAGTTTCTCTCTTCTTTCCCCTAGTTTTCCTCCTCTTTCCCCCAGTTTCTCTCCTCTTTCTCCCTAGTTTCTCTCCTCTTTCCCCCTAGTTTCTCTCCTCTTTCCCCTAGTTTCCCTCCTCTTTCCCCCAGTTTCTCTCCACGTCACCTTAGCAATCTGCCTCACCCTCATCCTCTCTTTCCAAGGCTTTGCGTAAAAGGTTTCCTCGCACGGCCTCGCCTTGTTCACACCCACTCCACTCCGCCATCCACCCACTCCACTCCACAATCCACCCACTCCACTCCACCATCCACCACTCCACTCCACCATCCACCCACTCCACCATCCACCCACTCCACTCCACCATCCACCCAATCCACTATCCACCCACTCCATCATCCACTCCACAATCTACCCACTCCACTCCACTCCACCATCCACCCACTCCATTCCACCATCCACCCACTCCACTCCACCATCCACCCACTCCACTCCACCATCCACCCACTCCACTCCACCATCCACCCACTCCATTCCACCATCCACCCACTCCACTCCACCATCCACCCACTCCACTCCACCATCCACCCACTCCACTCCGTCATCCAAGCAATGAGTGCAGCTATCATCGTCGAGCAAAGATGCTGTATTCTTTCTCTCTCTCTCTCTCGTTTTCACTCTCTCGCTTTCTGTCTCTCTCTCTCTCTCGTTTTCACTCTCACGCTTTCTCTCTCTCTCTCTCGCTTTCTTTCTCTCTCTCTCGCCTTCTGTCTCTCTCTCGCTTTCTTCCTCTCTCTCTCGCTTTCTCTCTCTCTCTCTCACTTTCTCTTAGTAGTCGCTCCCTATTGGCTGTTTATGTCGAGTCCCGTGGCAACGCTTCTGAATCCCGGTTCGATTCCCGTATCAATTATTGCGAGTTCGTTTGAGAAGAAACGACTTCGGTTACATTTTATTTTCTTCGAATTTCCATAATGTCAAAATATTTTTGACTCGCAGAATTTGAACTTAAAAGGATGAATTAAAATAAGACAAAAGAACACGAATATTGGACCTATTGAAATATTCTTAGGGAAATAGAGAGAGAGAGAGAGAGAGAGAGAGAGAGAGAGAGAGAGAGAGAAAGGGGAGAGGGGAGAGAGAAAGGGGAAAGGGGAGAGAGAAGAGAAAGAGGGTAGAGAAAGAGAGATAGAGAGAGGGAGAGAGAAAAGGGAGAGAAAGGGGAGAGGGGAGAGTAAAGGGAGAGAGAGAAAGGGGAAAGGGAAGAGAGTAGAGAAAGAGGGTAGAGAGAGAGAGAGAGGGGGGGAGGTGAGAGATAGGTGAGAGGGAAGAGAGGATATTATATATATATATATATATATATATATATATATATATATATATATATATATATACACACACACACATACTACATACTTCTCTCTCAATCAGCCTAACAATCTCCTTTTGCCAGCCACTCCATTAACTCGATCTCATATCTGCTCCAACTCCTCGAAATTTCTTCTTATTTTTATCATTTCCGTCCATCAGGACCATCACTGTCATCTTTAACAGCTTCCGACAGCTCTTCGCTTGTTCTTCTTCGTCTCTCCCTCACTCTCATCTTCACCTTCCTACCCTGCTTCCCCAAACATAAGAACAGAAGAATGGAGGAGACTGCAAGAGGCCATAAGGCGTATACTGCATAGTTCCATGTCCCGTACCACCTGTCATCTCTATTCGTAAAGTTATCTCATCTTCTCTTAAAACAACCAATTGTTTCAGTGACCACTATTAAATATATTTCATTCGTTAACCACTCTCTTCACGTTTTCTATGCGCTCTTTTCACGTTTTTTATGCGTTTTCTTCACGTTTTCTATGCGCTCTCTTCACGTTTTCTATGCGCTCTCTTCACGTTTTCTATGCGCTCTCTTCACGTTTTCTATGCGTTTTCTTCAGGAAGTGGAGTAATCGGAAGCGTACTGGCATCGCATTCGCTTAATTGTGGGTTCGAATCCCGCACTTTTCTTCGATTCCCAATAGTCCAAGCACATAGAGCAAAGGTGACTGAAGGCTTCGGCCGCAGCTACTCAGCGCCTCCTGGCGTAGGCTTTTCTCAATCTTTTTCAGGAGGAAGTCAGAAGCTTTGGCGTCGGCGGAAACTATCCAGAGGTCGAAGACTTCTCCGGGTAAATTAGTTTCCATCAACAAAGTCATCATCTTCATAAAAAAAAAAAAAAATAAATAAATAAATAAAATAATAATAATAATAATAATAATAAATAGATAAAATAAATGAATAACAAAAATAAAAAATAAATAAATGAAGATATAAAAATATAAATAAATTAAATAAATAATTAAATAAATTTACCTGTGACGCGTCACCATGAGCATCCACTAGTCTGCCTTCATCACTGCCACTTTATCATCATTTTCTAAGATTAAGATTCACATGAAGAAACACGTAAGCAAAATTTTATTTTGTTTGTTTTATGCTACGATTTTTTTATGTATCCAGCCTTATTATAAACAAAAATATTTCCTATCAGCACCTTTTTCATTTGCACTACATAGTAATATATTGTGAAAAATGTTAGATATATTTATCAACAAATTGGATAAATTTAGGTTAAAGAAGGAAATAGGCTAGAACTAGTTTACCAACAGAGTGGTTAACGAATGGAATAGACTTGGTAACCATGTAGTTAGCGCTGAAACAATTGGTTGATTTAAGAGAAGAAGAGATAACTTTATGGATAGGGATGACAGGTAAGGGACATGGAACTACCTAGTGTAGGCCTTATGGCTTCTTGCAGTCTCCTCCGTTCTTATGTTCTTGCGTTATAAAAAAATTAACAGATGAATTCAGAGATACATAAATAGATGAATTAATTAGTAGGTAAATAAATAAAATAACAAGTAAATCAATAAACGGAAAACAAGTGAATAAATGAATAAATAAATAGAGAAGACAGATAAATAAAAATAAATAATTAAATAGGTAATTCAATAAATGAGCCAATGGGCATAGATGAATATATGAATCAAATATGAATACATAGATAAATAAATAAAATGCTTTCCTTTGTAACATTTTTATAATTTCTTCTTCCGCATCCCCTCCCCACCAGTCTCGTTTCTTTTTTGTTTGTTTTATTTAATTTGGAAACTTATCCTACGTGTTGAAAAATTCGAGAAATTAATTGAGACTTTGTTGTTTTCGTCCCATTTGGAAGGTTTGAGTCTGAATCCAACAGTAACAAGTATGAGCTCTTTGGCTGTATAATCAACCACATAAAACACAACTAAACAACTCTTTTCAGAACATTTCTTTGCTGTTTGTCTAAATGCATGCCACCTCTTTAATAGAGATCATTCAGAGTACAGGAATAAAACATATTTCTACATATATAAAAAACTGGTCAAGTATGAGCTGTCCACTTTCTTGAATCTAAATGGATTAAGACTGAGTAAATAATTAGTTTCTGAAGTGTTCAGCGACCTTGTAAGTTTATTGAGTTTTAAACAGAAACTGAACAACCCATCCAAGAATTTCTTCACTAACAAAATTCTAAGAAAAACGAGACTCACTTATATGGCAACAGCAACATCTGATCAGCTGGAACTGTTGTTGCTATACATACGTTCTTTATATTTCATTCAGATCCACCGGTATAATGAATACCAGCTGAACGTTTACAGATGGAACAGAAACTGAACAACCCAAGAATTTCTTCACTAATAAAATTCTAAGAAAAACGAAACTCACTTATATGGCAACAGGAACATCTGATCAGCTGGAACTGTTGTTGCCATACAAGCGTTCTACAGGTTTCATTCAGATCCACTGATATAATGAATACCAGCTGAACGTTTACAGATGACAAATTCATCTGGATGTCCGGATAGAAGAGAAACACCAAGAACCAAGAAGAATCATCCACCAAAGAGTTTCTCAGCTCAGAAAAGTAAAAAAAAAAATATTGTTTTGGGAAAATACGCCTTCCAGTTCTTCGGCGTCTCAAGTCTCGGTTCTTTCTCTGCATCCGTCTTCAAGTCCGCCGGAGGAAAAGAAAATTCTTATTTATTTCTTTTTCCCATTATCGGCCTTCTTTTTCTTGCCGTCTCATTCTTCTCTGGCTGCCTTTCGTCCACCTTCCGTCTTCCCAACTTCGGACTCTTATTTTTCAAAGACACTTTCCATGGTCCAGCGTCCGTCTTCTTGACGGAGTCACGTTGACACTAAGAGAGGGTCTCCGGAACTAGTTTCCAGGGGGTATCCCACTTCCAGATGAATAAAATCCTTAGATGTTAGCTACATGTCCTCGTACCTTGCGTTTTATTCACACAACGAGACTCTTGTCCCACTTCGCACGCTCAAACAGGACATTCCAATGTCGAAAGAGCCTCAGTGTTTGCTATGCGTCCTTGAATCTTGCATTTTCATTCACGTCTTGGACTATTGACTGCCTGAGCATCATTCTCCCAGATGAATAAATTCCTCATGGTTTAGCTATGTGTCCCTGTGTCTTGCATTTCCATTCACGTCATGGAGTTGACTGTCTTTCCCACACTTAGACAGGACATTCCAATGTCGAAAGGGCCCTCCCTGACTATACACGTACATCACCCGACTAAGTGCTTTGTTAAGCATAAACTGATGCAGCACTTAGTGTGGAGGATCAATACAGTTGGACGTTGCTTTCTATGAAAAGTTTATGACTGAAACCCTTCAGTGGGATTCAGCCTTGTGTATTGTCCACGCCAAGACTTCGCGCGCGCGCGCACACACACACAGACACACACGTATACACATGCATACAAAACAAACGCTTATTTTTTGTGACATTATCTTTAGCGTACCATTTTAAGAAACACATTTTTCGGAATCTAAATCTAACCTGCCGTTCTCCAAATTACACGCAACAGAATGAAATATACGGAGACGTAGTTGTTAGTGAATAGCGTATACTCATATGTATGTAAATATGAATGTGGCGGACGTGGTGGACACACCATGTCTACATGATTTCGAGCAATAAATAAAAATGATTAAACCTTATTGTTGCAATTCTGCGTCTGTCCTTCTGGTCTTTCCACGTCCTTTGGCGTCTAATCGCCGATTTTATTACCTGATCTCATGTCACGTGAGCATTCGTCACGGCAATCCGGCCTCCCTGCTCATTATCGTCGACACCTTGCGATCCAGACTCTCTCTCTCTCTCTCTCTCTCTCCCCTCTCTCTCTCCCCCACCCTCTCCCTCCCCCCCCTCTCTCTCTCCCCTCCCTCTCTCTGTCTGAGTGTTTCTATTTTTCTCTCGTTTTTTAAGGGGAGTGTTTCTCCCTCTCTTTTCAAGGGGAATTTCTTTCTCTTTTTCTCTCTCTTCTTTTTTTAGGGGGGTAGGGTTCGACATATCCAAAGACACAAGCAGAGGCTTATTTCTCTACGTGTGGAGATCACTTCAAGAACACCTTGTAGTCCCATTAAAAAAAAAAAGTATTTTCATATTCTAAAAGGAAAATCTTCCTTTGTTGGCTGTATTTGCTACCAACTACCATTTCTTGCAATTTTTCGCTCTTTCAGATTACGAATAAACCGAATTATATATATGTTTCAGAGAACAAATCGCAAGTAACAACGATGTAATCCAAACAGTCAGGCGCACCCGTCGCGAACTCTGAACTTGCTTGGAATTCATGCCCGGAGGGACCCGAGTTCAAAGATCGCGACAGTCGGGCCTGATTATATATATACATATATATATATGTATATACATATATATATATCTATATATAAATATATATCTATATATATATACATATATATATATGTATATACATATATATATATCTATATATAAATATATATCTATATATAATATATATTATATACATATGCGGTATATTCCATAACCTTAACCATGTGGTTCTGTTATTCCTCTTCCAATTTTTAGACACAACTTTACCAATTAAATAAGTGAATGATTTTTTGCAGTACCTTGTTTACATATCGTGTTATTCCAAAATTGAAGACAAACTTGACGTATTTAACCAGAAATATTGGGATCCTGTACAAATACAATACCTAATTCGGTGGATGAATATTTGTATTTGACATGCAATGGACGTCGAAATACCCAGTGTACATTCGATATATTATTTATTTTTACATAAATGTTGTTCCTAGCAAACACAGTCTGATTCGGCATGTATATGTATTGTGTGCTGCTCTGGTGTCGTTAGTAAGGATTCCTCCTCGCGAGTACTAGTAGAAGTAGTAGTAGTAGTAGTAGTATTAGTGGTAGTAGTGGTATTAGTAGTTGTAGTGGTAGTGGTGGTAGTAGTAGTGGTTGTAGTAGTAGTAGTAGTAGTAGTAGTAGTAGTAGTAGTAGTAGAAGTAGTGGTGGTATTAGTAGTTGTAGTGGTAGTGGTAGTAGTAGTAGTGGTTGTAGTTGTAGTGGTGGTAGTGGTAGTAGTATTAGTAGTAGTGCTAGTAGTAGTATAGTAGTAGTGCTAGTAGTAGTATAGTAGTAGTGCTAATAGTAGTATAGTAGTAGTAGTGGTGGTGGGGATGGTGGTGATGGTAGTGGTGATGGTGATGGTAGTGGTGGTGGTGATGATGATGATGATGATAATGATAACCTATCTGCAAAGACTATCACAAATAACTATCTCTTCCTGACTACCTCCTACGACCCTGTCAACAGCTAAACAGCTCCTAAAGAGGTTTCTCAATTTTGCCTTATCATAATCGCAAATCATTTCAACTTTTTTATATACCTAAATTTATAACTATAGTAAAAAAGGGTAAAGTTTGAAAGAAAGTTGATAAAAAGTATTGCCTAGGCTTTTAACGTTGTAAAATTGTAGTAAAAATCGGAGCAAATAAAAAACTCGAAAAAACAAAAGTATTATAAATGCCTGGGATGAATTTTTGGGTGTACATCTGCATACATATTGAATGTACGTACATAATGTATTCTCTCCCTCCACTATTTTACTTCAATTTTCATTTTCAACAATTCCGATACAAGTTCCGATACTGCTCTAAACTTCCGATACCGATAAATGGTGAATAAATGTACTTTGTTAATAAAGTAATTTGATCCCAAACCAACTGTGCAGGGTCTGAAAATAACCGCGAATTATAATTAACCATTGCAAGTATCGGAATCGGAAGTTTGGAGGAGTATCGGAACCGGTATCGGAACCGGTATCGGAATCGTTAAACACGTGGTATCACTCTATCACTAATTTTCATGACACACATAGTTGTTCGTACATATATTCCATAACCACATCGATGATGTTTGCGTGTCCGTGAGCGCGTGCGTGCGTGCGAGCATATATGTGCTTACTGTGTAACCAAAGCTTCATATTATTAGTTTTGCGCCCAAATTCACACACAACAATTACATATTCAGTTTCCAAACAACCATATAATAAATATCGATGCCTTTCGTTCGAAGCTGATATGATTCAATTATTTAGGGTTCATGTTTTTCATTTTAGCTACTAACAAACTTTTGTACGAATATCATTGGTCAATACAAATATTCCTTTTATTTATGCATCATGTATGTCCAAACGAACGTAACACAATACGAATCAAAATATCACAGTTCACCATAAGCGTTTATCTGCTAAAGTGATTTACCAATCTCAGGAAGTAAAAAATTATCTTCTGAAATTAATATTTTGTCGCCATATATATATATATATACAAAGGAAACTTTTATCGTCATATATATATATATATATATATACATACACACAATTACTCATATGTATATATATATATAGATATATATATATATATATATATATATATATATACTTAATGGTTCCCAGTGAACAGATTAACATCTTTTCAACCACAATTCACTTTTAATTCCATGCCATCGCAGTTGAGACTGACGAGGAGCTCGAAGGAAGCATATATTGGAAATTGAAATGTGGTCGAGCCGAGGACTCGAACTCAGCTCGGACGTGACAAAATGTCAGTGACTTAGCCCATTGCTATATCAAGATAGCGCCCCGGGAATAGAACCGAGACCTAGTTTGATGTCAATTAGTAAAGTGACGGCTTGGCATTAAGCTAGGTCCGAGTTTAATCCCCGAGGCGACTGTCGGAAATTATTAATATGTACACGTATGTTCTTGTCTCTGAAAGGATGTCAAGCTTTAATCTTTAAGTCACGTTAACTAGAAGACAAATCCTCCTTGTCTAACTGGGCTTCTTTTTATCTAGATTGTATGAATTATGTTAATAATGCTTGTATGATCTGGGTTGGTGTTATTTGATCGTTTGTGCAAGTAATTCTCACATTCAAAACAACGCACCAGTCGTTTTTCAATTGGAACCAGAAAGTATTCCATCTCATTTACTTGATAATTCTCATCATTCTCCATTGTCTTTCTTGATCACCACAAAGATAATTAAGTCACTGAGTCCTACGTCTTAAGTCACTGTGGTTAGTTAGTTAGAGGGTAGGATAGATAAGATGGGGGAGAGGGAGGGAGGGAGGGAGGGGGGATTTGGGGGTCTAGTGGAAGGAAAGAATGAAATGGAAGGAAGTTAGAGTTATGATAGATGTGGGGCAGACACACTTGTTCGGTTATTTTTATAGTCTCGTGGACTTGTAAGAGAAGATGAAGTGGAATATTTCATTCTAGTTCTTTTGGAATGTGCCGGAATACTTAACTGTTACAAATAGTATATTAATTGTAGACTGAAACCTAAATAATAATAATAATAATAATAATAATAATAATAATAATTAATAATAATAATAATAATAAAATAATAATAATAATAATAATAAATAATAATAATAATAATCATTATCATAATAATAATAAAATAATAATAATAATAATAACAATAATAATAAATATTTAAAAAAATTCTTCACGATGATGACAAACATACCAACAACCAACCATACACTTTACTAAAACTATAATGCCCCTCAGATGATAGCTTTTGTGGAATTTCCATGAACGAGTTGGCTCGTGTACGTATAATTATTTTTTTTAATCTCTTTCCACTGGCTATATGTAATTTTTGGGAGCATCATAACATATGCTCCTGCATATTCCCCGTCACGCTTAAAAGCTGCTGTATTTGTCTGCCCTACATAACTCCTATTGTTCTGCACAGTTTCCAGTTTGGATTCCTGCATATTTGCCCTGTCATGGCGACACAGTTTTGGTTCAGTGTTGTTTCGTGAAAATAAGTAAATAAATACAAAACATATGAATGCAAGAGACTCCAAAAGACCATGAGGCGTACACTAGACAGTTCCATGTACCTTACCACTACACAAAGTTATCTAATTATTTCTTAAAACGACTCATTGTTTCAGCGTTCATTAATTGGTTACTAAGTCTACTTCATTTGTTTATCAACTTGTTGGTAAACCAGTTCTTGCCTATTTCCTTCTTAAACCTGATTTTGGTATCTGACCGTGTTTCAGTCTTTATGTTTACATTAGAAGTTTCACTTCACATTCTAGATACTATTACACGAATCTAGGATGAATCTTCGCATCTAAGACAATATGTTCAAACCGCTTCCACGCGATGTGTTAGGGTGCAGCCACACTGCACGCGGTTTTCTGGGAGGGTAGAGGGTAACGGGTTGCCTTGCGGGTCAGAGGCAAGAACAAACACATGTTATCTAATACAAGTGTCCACATCGGACGCAGGTAGCGGGTACCCTCCAATTTACCCCTTCAAGGTTGCGACCACACTACACGCGACTTGTTTCCAGCTAGCTACAGAAACAGTACTGCATAAGCATGGAGTCTACTGAAAAACACGTCGAGAGCCCAGGGTCTAAAGATTCGGCTGAGCTTTATCTGCATCTGCAACTCCACCATCTTGGGATGATCCTTATCACCAACAATATGACAACACGATTGAAACTACTGATAGGATCATCCCTGTTACAACCAAAATCCCCTTATTTTTGTATCTCCTGTTTTCCCTAATTCTCCTCTTCCACTTCTTCCTCTTACTCCTATTCTACCTCTTCCTCTTTCTTTCCCCTTTTCTTCCTCCTCCTCTTCTTGTTCATTTTCTTCTTCATCTTCTTGTTCTGTTTCTTCTTCTCCTTTTCTTCTTTCAAATATCCTCTAACATCTATTCCTCTTCTTTTTTCTCTTTCTCATTCACCTTCTCTTCCTCCTCCTCCTCTTCTTCTTGCTACTATGCGTCATTCATTTCCAATCATCCCCATTAATCTATGGGTTACTATTTGTTAATAGGTCACAAGAGAGCATTCTATTCGTGTGTGTACACATGCAAGCAGACATGTTACACATACACACACACACACACACACACACACAGTCGCAAACACACACTCGTGGCACAGTGGTTAAGATCCTGGCTGCTACTACGGCGGTTCGGGTTCAAATCCTGCCCAGGGCTGAAACAGTTTCAGTATCGCTGCGCTGCGGGTTGTTACTCCATCTCTTGTAGTCAGGGAGTTGTGTGTGTGTGTGTGCGTGTAAGGTCACAGCATTACCATAGATCGGACATATATGAGCTCTGAGCTCTCTTCCGGGAGGGAAATAGCTATCGATCACGAGTCCTAGACGTGACCCAAGACCATGGTGTATCACACACACAGACACACACACACACACACACACACACACACACACACACACACACACACACCACAAGGGGATAAGCAGATGTAGGCTCAAATGCACACAAACACACACACACACACACACATACACACACACACTCGTACGTACACGCATACACATACGCTCGCGTGTACGGTGGCTATACGATACCCGTTGGATCAGTTCCCCTCCACCATTCATTTGTTCGCTTAGTATTTATCTAACCTCAAAAAACACAAGCTCACGTGTATTCACACTGCCTAGTCTATTTACACTCCTCTGTCCACGTTTATGATCCCCCAGCACGCGCGCGCGCACACACACACACACACACTCAGTGGCGCGGTTGGTAGAGTCCCCGACTGTCACCACGGCGGTCCGAGTTCGAATCCTACTCAGGCCTGAAATAATTTCAATATCACTGCGCTGAGGGAAGTTAGTCTATCTCTCGTGGTCGGGGAGTTGGGTGTGTATGTGCGTGTAAGGTCACAGCATTACCCATAGATCGGTCATACGAGCTCTGAGCTCTCTTCAGGAGGGAAATAGCTGTCGATCACGTGTCCAGCACGTGATCCAAGGACCAAGGTAGTGAATACGCGCACACACACACAAAATATAACCTGACTGCTTATTTATTCTTCTCGTTCTCTGTACTAATATTCGTTCATCCTCCACACCAATAATTAAAAGTTGAAGTTTGTTTTTCAGGTCAAATTTATTACGCTTCGTTCGTTAACCTCATTCCCTCTCATCTCTGTGGTGCCAACTGTATGTTGTGATCTTGTAATAGACGTCGGAGATAATCACCTCCCCTACCTTCATATCGTCTCAAAAAACTTCCTTCTGCAACAGACGTTATAAGGACATATGAATGGAGGAGAGTGCAAGAGACCATAAGGCCTACACTAGACAGTTCCATGTTCCTTACTACATGTCATCCCTTTGCATAAAGTTGTCTAATCTTCACTTAAAACAATCAATTGTTTCTGCACTCACTACATGGTTACTAAATCTACCAAATCTAAGAACATGAGAATGGAGGAGACTGCAAGAGACCATAAGGCCTACACTAAGCAGTTCCATGTCCATGACCACCTGACATCCCTATCCATAAAGTTACCTAATCTTGTCTTAAAACAACCAATAGTTCCAACGCTCACTACATGGTTAATAAGTCTAATCCATTCGTTAACCACTTTGTTGGTAAATAACTCCCTTGATTATCTTCAGATCATCTAAACCAGGGGTTCTCATTAGGGGTGAAATTCACCCCCAGGGGGGAATTTTGGGATTTCTGGGGGTGATTTGTGACCACAGTCAGCTTACGGGGTGAGGAAAGCAATTATAGGTTTTGGCCTATCTGGCCTGTCACCTGGGCTGGATTTATACTAATTTGTATAAAATTTATACTTATTTGTTAAAAATATAAGGGTTTTCAGTAATATTTGCATATTATTTAGAATGCACCTTTTGAAACAGACAATCTTGGAAAGGAGGGGGGGAATGACATTCTGACAAATGGTGAAAGAGGTGAATGGGCCAAGTAAGGCTGAGAACCCCTGATCTAAACACACCTTTATCTTTATCTTTTTTTTTTCTTTTTATCTTTATCTTTTTTCATTCTTTGATACAACGAGAGCTGTCGATAAGCACCTGATCTTCCGACTAGAAGGTGACAGAAATGTATCTACACTGATACACCCTAGACATAAATCCAACATTTTTTTCCCCTGGGGGGATCTATGGAGTGAGATGGAAGGGTGAATGCATGGGAGATTGCCCGGAGAGACCGTGGAGGGGACTGGCGCCGGGGTGTGAGTGAAGTAACGCGCCTCCTGGTGTATGACTCCAATTGTTGTTGTTGCTCTATGAGAAAAGTCTAGGAATGATGAAGCCTACAAACAGGACTTCCAGTTTCCAGACAGGACTTCCAGTTTCCAGACAACTCGAAGTAGAAGTGGTAAGTCTCTCTTTTATCTCTTTTCAAAAATTTAACTATTTCCAAAAACATCACTTTGTTTCTTCATGATATTTTTTTAAAGTATTTACCCTCTATAACCTCTTATAGATTCATTAAATTGCATTCTAGAAACGTTATAGAACCAATCTAGTTTACTATCAGGCAAAATATTATTTAATTTTTCCTTGGACTTTGAGAGAGAGAGAGAGAGAGAGAGAGAGAGAGAGAGAGAGAGAGAGAGAGAGAGAGAGAGAGAGGGGGGGAGTGAGTGAGAGAGAGAGAGAGAGAGAGAGAGAGAGAGAGAGAGAGAGAGAGAGAGAGAGAGAGAGAGAGAGAGAGAGAGAGAGAGAGAGAGAGAGAAAACCAAGCGTTCTGTTTTCATCCCTGTTGGAAATATCTTTCGTCATTCGTTTCTTTTCATCCCAATTCCATGAACTTTATAATGAGATTTTCTTTTCCTTTTCTTTTTTGTTGCTTAAGTTTACTTCCTCTGCGTTCTTGAGCATCACAAAGCACTTCTTTTCTCACTTACTTGCCTCTAAAGATTGCTTAAGAACAGACACTTGGTGCAACGAAAGCTACTCCGGCAACATACAGTAGAGTCTACATTCCTCAAGGTTTGTTTACTTTCCAAAGTCTCAGACTTCGTCCTATCTATAATTTTTTTCTTTCCAAACTTTCAAACGTTCTGAAAAAGGGATTATTCCATTCTCCAAATCTTCCTCTAGCCTTCCACTTTAGTGGTTAACGAACGGAATAGACTTAGTAACCTTGTAGTGAGCGTTCAATCAATCGATTGTTTTAAGAAAATTAAATTGAGTTATGGATGAGGATGACAGGTGGTAATGGACATGGAACTGCCTAGCGTAGGCCTTATGGCCTCTTGCAGTCTCCTCCGTTCTTATGTCTACCTTGTTCTTTGGCTCAGATTTTTTGTTATTAAGTGGATGTGCTATGTCTTGCTGCATTGCTTCTGACCCAGGGCAGTGGGCGAGATGCAGGGATGACCCGTTATCCAGGAGGAGCCAAGATAAGAGGGAGGGAAAGGGGTGAAATGAAGTGGAGTATGTGGTGATGGAATGGGTGGGTGTGGATCTTATGCCTTTGTTTTTTGGCTACCTCCTTTGTAAGCAGGAAAAAGCCGTTGGTATATGTATGTGTATATATTTTTATTTCACTGTTTTCTTTGTTCAAAACATTCTTAGCTTCCTCAATCAACCACACCATCATTTCACAAATTTCCATAGTTCCTCCGTCATGAAAATCAATTACTAAGAAATTACCAACTTTGACCAAGATAAAGAGGTAAAAATCCGAAGGCACCTTTAGTACAAGTTCTTTCTTCAAAGAAATATAGGTAGTTTTACGAACAACAGAATGGAAGAGACTACAAGAAACCATAAGGCCTACACTAGGTAGTTCCATGTCCATTACCCCCTGTCATCCCCATCATAAAGTTATCTCATCTTCTCTGATAACACCAAATTGTTTCAGCGCTCACTATTATATGGTTACTAAGTCTATTCCATTCGTTAACCATTCTAATGGTAAACCAGTTCCTACCTATTTCCTTCTTAAATCTAAAATTGACCAATTATGGAGCACGACCCTCTATTACAGTATTATATATTTTCTCTCTCTCTCTCTCTCTCTTTCTCTCTCCAGCGCCTCAACTTACAAAGTTGAAGCGGAAAAGAAGGCCGAGGTAGAGGTAGAGTCTAAAGTTTAGAGAATGGAAATGGAATTGACGGTGGAGTTTGAAGTTTAGATGGAGTTGGGGGTATGGAAATGAAGGTGAAGATGGAATTTGAAGTGGAATTTAAAGTGTATAAAGTAGAAATTTAGGTAAAAGTGGATTTTATTTTACATATAGAAATAGAGATAAATGTTGACATTGAGGTGGAGCTTAAAGTTTAGATGGAGGTGGAGGCATGGAAATGGTAGTAGGTGGAGATTGAAGTGGAATATTGAAAGTTCAGGAAATTCAAATGGAGGTGAAAGTGGCGGTTTTTTTTTAAGAAACGGAAATGGATCTAAAAGGTGGGCTTTGAAGTGGAATTTTAAGTTTAGGTGGAGATGGAGGTAAATAGAAGTGGAGGTGGAGGTGTTTATACAAGTAAAGGGAGTTCAGGGTTTGCATCTGGAAGCTTCGCCGAAGAATGATGCAGAAGCTTCTGCCGAAGAACGATGCAGAAGCTTCTGCCGAAGAATGGTGCAGAAGCTTCTGCCGAAGAATGGTGCAGAAGTTTCTGCCGAAGAATGGTGCAGAAGTTTCTGCCGAAGAATGGTGCAGAGGCTTCTGCCGAAGAACGATGCAGAAGCTTCTGCCGAAGAACAATGCAGAAGCTTCTGCCGAAGAATTTTACAGAAGCTTCTGCCGAAGAACGATGCAGAAGGTTGTGCGTTTCGCCCTGAGGGGTGCTTCTGCCAAAGGATGATCCTTCCATGCATCAGGTCTTTGTCATGGCGTCGCCTCAGCCAAGCTCGTTCCTTCATTTACACCCCACTTCCCTTCCCTTTCCTTCCCTTACCTTACACTCTATTCCTTTCCCTTCTCCGGGCTCATACCTTCATTCCAACCCTAGTTCCCTTTTCTTACCTTCTTTCACCTGACACTCTATTTCCTTATCTTAGCTCGCATTTTTTTCTCTTTCATTTCTTTTCCTTCCCTTTCCTTTCCTTTTCTTGTTCCCTTCATATCCATTTTCCTCCCCCCCTATCCCCTTTTACTTCCCTTCCCGTCCCTGTCCTTCTCTTTCTTAATCTTCATTTCCCTTCACATCCCTTCCTCCCTCTTTCTTCACATTACTTTCTTTTCTCTCTCTCTACACTTTCCTTTTTCTTTCTTTCCTTTCTCTTTCTTTTCCTCCCTTTCCCTTCACATCCCTTCCTCTTTTTTGCTTTCCTTTCTCTTCTCTTTCCTTCCTCTCTCTTTCCTTTCCTTATTTTCCCTTCACATCCCCTCCTCCCCACTCTATCCTCTTCCACTTCCCGCTGCTCTTCCCCACTCTATAGCCCTATTTTGCTTTACTGAGGAGTTAGCAAGTAAACCAATGAATTCATGAGTGAGTGAGCAAGTGAGTGAGCGAATTATTGATTGAGTGTCGATTGATTGAACGGGTGAGTGACTGAATATGCAGCTGAGTTTGGATTGAGTGAGCGAGTGACTGAGTGAGCGATTGAGTGTGTGATTGATCGACTGAATGTTTGAGTGAGCGGCTGAGTGTGTGATTGAGTGAACACAGGACTGAGTGAATGACTGAGTGGGTGATTGAGAGAGCGGCTGAGTATGTGATTGAGTGAACGAGGACAGAGGGAGCGACTGAGTGTGAACTGTGTGAGAGCATGAGTGACTGAGTGAGTAATTGAATGAGTGTGAATAAATGAATGAATGAATGAATGAATGAATGAATGGCTTACTCAGGATGATTCCATTCACCTGATGTGTACAATGGTTCCTCAGCCTATTGATACCAAAATATGTCCCTTGTTTGATCCTTATCCGAATAGAATGACCTGAGGTTATTCAGAACAAAATCTATAAATCGCCACCAAACTAAATATGATAAGAAAAAAGGTATCATTTCTCTCCATCCCAAGGTAATTTATTATTTTCTTTTATTTATTTTCTTATTTATTTATTTGTTTATTATTATCATTTTTTTTCTTTGCAGGGTCCATTTATCACATACTATTTCCAGGAATAAAGGTACAGTTTGCTACACTTAATAGAATGTTCGGAAATAAAAGTTCAATTGCGAGCAAAAGGATTGTTATCTGTACACTCTATATAATGTTACAACAGTTGAGTTAAATAGCTCTAAAAATGGGACTCAAACCCATGGCTATGTGTCCTTTCAATGACGCTATTACCACACTAGGCACGGTAATGAAAGGAATGTTTCGAAACTTGTCCTATGCATTCCCCAATGTAGGATAGCTCTCCTGAATAGTAACAACACACACACACACACACACACATATATATATATATATATATATATATATATAAATTAAAAAAAATTATAATATTAATAATAATAATAATAATAATAATAATAATAATAAATCAAAATAAGTCTACGTACAATTCCGCGCGCGAGTTGACGTCGGGGAATGTACAGGACATGTTCCGAAGCATTCCTGGCCTGCGTGGTATGATGGTAGCGTCCTCCTCTAGTGATAAAACGACGCAGAATCAAGGGTTGCTCTATTTAATCCAAACTAAATACTGTGTACGGGTACCAGTGCACGAGTGTCAAGCCGTACAGAAGACATGAAGAACGGGAGATGTAAAAGTGGAAGAGAATACGTGGTTGATCTTTTGTCTATACTTCGCCCGTCCAGGCTTCACCTTCATTTACTTCTTTTCATTTGTTCAATAAACTTCACAGCGTCAGTTCAGGTAGCCACCGACCAGAGCTGGCCACGGTCAATGGTCCTTTCCCCTTCCTCTTCCTCCTCCTCTCCCTCTGGGAAAACCTCTTTCCCTCCGCAAACATGTTCATGCCCTCGGACATCTGGTCTTCGGGTGCAAATGTCCGTCCCGACGCTTGGATCTTTCACAGTCACGTTTCGCTCGATCTTTTTTATTGTTATTTTTTTTTCCGCTGCATTTCTTTTCTACCATAACTGGTGACCTCTCACGCAGTCCAGGTGACGATCACGAGTTTATTCATTCTTTTGTGTAGTCAGTTTATTTCATCTTAGCAGAGTTTCTGTTTCTCCACTATGGTTGCTGAACTGTATGTTTGTGTATATGTATGTACGTATGTATGTGTGTATGTATGTATGAATGTAAGTACGTATGTATGTACTCGAATGTAGTTATGTATGTATATTATATACAGTATATAAATGAATATATATCATTAATCCCTTTACAGTGCCTATATTCAATTTCAGTGTTTCTAAGAACAAGTCCAGCCAATCTGTGGAAACCAAAGGACATCTCAAGCTGAAGGCTGGTTATAAGAATCTAAGAACTAAAAAACATAGTAATGAAGGAGATTGCATGAGACCATAAGGCCTACACTAGGCAGTTCTTTCTCCGTTACCATCTATTATCCCCATCCACAGTTATCTAATCTTCTCTAACAACCGATAGTTCCAGCATTCACTAGATGGTTACTAAATCTATTCCATTCGTTAACCACTCTACGAGTTCTAACCTGCTGTCTTAGTATGATGACCTTGACTGCATAACCTTTGTTAAAGTCCTTGATCCATTTGAATACCTATTGGATTACCCAGCACTCTATGTCTTTGTGCTGACTAGACTACGGTCTTTGTAAAAACAACAAAGGTTTAAGGCAATCCTGACCATTCAAATGACTCCATCTTCCATCACAATCTCCTCACTATTCACTGCTACTGACTCCTCACTATTCATTGCTACTGCGCCACTATTCATTACCATAACAGTATCACCTCTCGACGATCCTTTCTCTGGGCCATCCATCGTCAAGTTTTTCCAACACTAAAGTATTGTCATTTATCATCTCTGCCCTCTTCCTCTCAGATCCATTAACTTGTCAACATTTCTGCATTTGAATGTTCGTTTTGCTGTTCACAATTGGTCCACTTCTTGGCTCTCTTAGTGCAATAGGATGTATTGGCCCTGATTCTCACAGACAAAATTAGGTTTAAGTATGAAATAAACAAGAACTGGTTTACCAAAATAGTGTTTAACAAATGGAATAGACTTAGTAAACATGTAGTGAGCGCTAAAATTATTGGTTGTTTTTAAGGGAAGATTAGATTACTTTATGGACGGGGATGACAGGTGGTAAGGGACATGGAACTGCTTAGTGTAGGCATTATGGGCTCTTGCAGTCTCCTCCATTCTTATGGTCTTATGTTCTTTCCCAAGCCACAGATGATTTTTCGAAAACCCATCCACACCAATTACTAATTCTCCTTTTTCATTCTTGCCCCTGCCAAGGTACTTCATTCACTTCATTGACTCTCCCTCAAGGGGTTATCACAGTGGGCTATTTTTCCTTCAACATCCTACCTCCAACCTCCATTTGAATAACTAGAACGACTTTGCTTACAGAAACCTAGACTTCTCTATAAACATTTCAATATTATCACTAGTGAGATATGTAGTATCACATTTGTAAATCGCAACTAACACCACTGTCGGACGAAAGAAGGAATTGAGTAAGCGAAACTATATATTTCGACTGCTAACTGCAACCCTCTTCAGTTGTACCTACTACTCAACTCCTTTTTTCGTCCGACTGTGGTGTTTGTTGCGATTTAAATAGTATGTATAACATTCGTATAGGCATCTCTTAGTCCATCATTCAGTTTTGCTACATACGACGGAAAGATAACTTGATATTTGAAGATTCGAAAAATTAAATATTGTAACCGAAGTCGTTTTTACTCAAACGAACTTTCAATTGTTGACGATGGTTACGCCTGAGGACGCCCAGTGTGATACCACTCTCAGTGAGCAAGCCGGTCGGAGACTATCTTAATTGAGTGTCAATTTATTAATGCGACTAAGCCACCTTACTCATTATCGTGGCAATTCCGTTCTACTCGCCCTCTCTACTCTGGTGTCCTAAAGTAGTTTTGCTTTGTTATCTGAGATATTCACTCACTCACCCACTCAAATCACTCACTACGCTGGTCTTCGGGCCTCTTTGTGATCCATAACCGCTTTTGAAACGTCTCGCCTTGTCTGTCTGTCCTGTGCCACCTCCTCCTTCCACTCTCTTGGTTCTATTCTGCATATCTACACGTCTTCTTTGTCATTTGAATGATGCAATACCTTTCCAGGAGAAGAGAAACCCGTAGGCAGTAGGTACTTTCGTGTATTACATCTTCAGACAAAGTAAGGCAGATACGAGGATGTTTAAAAACGAGAGTAGGGAAGGAACACGGAGATGAGGGAATAGTAGGGGGAAGGGAAGACTGTAATAAAGATGGGGGGGGGGGCATGACCTTACCTCTATGGATCTCTATAGAAACTTGTACTCCTAGACCAATGTTTTCAACCTTTCAAGCTTTGTGGACCCTTACATTGACTTGTATATTCAGGGGACCCCATGACGCGGGATTAGATAGGATACAGTAATTTTTTCTAGGGGTGTGCCGATTAATCGGCACTTTTTTGGTGAATACGCATCGGCTTTTTTTTTTGAGAGAGAGAGAAAGAAGGAGAGAGAGAGAGAGAGAGAGAGAGAGAGAGAGAGAGAGAGAGAGAGAGAGAGAGTCAGCCTCGTCATCGGCAAAATATTGCCGATGCCGAAAAAAAATTTCTAGCCGATGCCGATTCACCACAAATTTGCCGAGTCTTGCCGATTCCGATGCAGATTAATCGCCACACTCCTAATTTTTTCTAATCATATAGTGGTAAAAAACCCCGCTATATTCTACAAAGCATCGCGACATTCTAAGAGAGGTAAAAAGCCAGGGAAAAGCTACAGAAAAAAAACAGGACATCTCGATCAATAAAGATTGACTTCTTCTTCATTATTGCACATGGTACAACCACTTGACAAGCCATTCACAGCTTCATCTCATACGCTTCCTCATTTCCAGATTCACTCTCTTCCTCTTTCTTCTTTGATTAGTCTCAAATTCATCCCTTCTTACTTCAGGAGACCTCCTTTACCTCCATACCTCCTCAAATTCCAATTCCAACCTCCTCTTTCCCCTCTTCTTCCTCTTTCTTCTCCCTTTCCTCTTTCCCCTCTTCTCCTACTCTTCCTTCTCCTCCTCTTTCTTCTTCTTCTTCTTCCTCTTTCTTTTCCCTTTCCTCTTTCCCCTCTTCTCCTACTCTTCCTCCACCTCCTCCTCCTCCTTTTCTTCTTTTTATTTATCTACTCTGTCGTTTTCTTCGTCTTCCTCTTCATCATTATCACTGTCACCATCACCATCAACATCATTATCATCACCACCAACACCACAATCTCAATTTTCTACTTTTTCTTCTTTCCCTCTTTTTCACCTTCCAGCCTTTTGATCACCTCCTTAGTCTCCTCCTCCTCCACCTCCTCTTCCTTCTTTATTTCCTCCATACTTTACCTCCTT
The DNA here is from genome assembly GCF_046742065.1 of Oratosquilla oratoria. Taxonomy (NCBI): domain Eukaryota; kingdom Metazoa; phylum Arthropoda; class Malacostraca; order Stomatopoda; family Squillidae; genus Oratosquilla; species Oratosquilla oratoria. The sequence goes on from NC_134799.1 coordinate 10,875,212, forward strand.
CTATTACTTCTGTCTCTTCCTGCTCCTCCTCCTCCATCTCCGGGGCCCGCTATCTAATTGGTCCCCCTCCTCCTCCTCCTCCTCTTCCTCCTTTATTTACATGGCCAATCTTCCTCGTAAGTCGCTCTTCATTTCCTTCCGATACCCCTCCTGTATTCTCTTTCTCCTTCCTCTCATTTTCACCTACCTCATCTTCATTTTCCTCTTCCTCCTCTTTTTTTTCATCGTCATTGTCTGATGAACTTTTCTTCAATTTTTCGTGTGTGTGTGTGTGTGTGTGTGTGTGTGTGTGTGTGTGTGTGTGTATGTGTGTGTTCCATCATTAATGTCTGATGAACATTTCTTCCATTTTTTCGTGTGTGTGTGTGTGTGTGTGTGTGTGTGTGTGTGTGTGTGTGTGTGTGTGTGTGTGTCTGTGTTCCTTTTTCTCTTCTCTTTCTTTTCATCATCAATGTCTAATGACCTTTTCTTCCATTCTTTCGTGTGTGTGTGTGTGTGTGTGTGTGTGTGTGTGTGTGTGTGTGTGTGTGTGTGTGTGTGTGTGTGTGTGTGCGTGTGTAAAGCCTATTTACCCTCTTCCCATTCCCCATACCGAGTTCCCCCCACCACTACATATAAAGGTCATTTCGTTCTCGCTTTAAATTCATAGTCACAGATATTTCATCTTTCTAAATTTAACTCTCCGCTTCCAGTCCATTTTACCCTACGTTTTTTTCTCTTCCCATTTTCTTTGATTTCTGTTTTTCCGTTTTTCTCTCCTCCCCTTCCATCTGTCCAATCCGCCTTCCATTTGCTAATGAATATAATATTTCTAACTCGTCCATCACTCCCCAGACAAAGCCATCTTTTCTCTTTCTTTTTAATTTCTTCTTTTTGCTCTTCCCATTTTCTTTTATTTCTTTGGTTATGTTCTCAATATTTGCAACGGTTAGCGTCCATGGCTTGTGATACAACAGACCCGAGACCAAGCCCGCTAAGGGCTTCAAAGCTTCGTTATCAGTCACGCCGTTACTGTCTACCTTAATCGAGGAAGCAAAGTGGCATTTTCCATAGATTGGCATACATAAATACACATGCACACACAAAACCATAGAAGAATTTAAGAACAAAACTAAATGCTGAGAGATACAAAGACGGTCACTACGAGCATAGCTCCCTTCCCGTATAATACATCTAGGTAAATACACACCAACAACTACATATATATATATATATATATATATATATATATATATATATATATATATATATAATCCGATTTCTCGTCAGGTAGTGTAACAACTGTCGATCAGCAGTGTTTGTGTGTGTGTGTGTGTGTGTGTGTGTGTGTGTGTGTGTGTGTGTGTGTGTGTGTGTGTGTGTGTGTTTTCAAAATTTCTTCCTCGTCTTCCATTTCATAAGACCCACACTCCTGTTCCCCATCACTTGAAATCACAACACCAAACCTATCCAAACAGTCCATTCACCGTTCCAGGTCTGACCCAAGTTCATGTTGTTCTTGTCATCCACTTCATGTTATGTTTCCTGATCCATTCCTGGATGTCTAATCTCTCATCCGTCCTTTACGATCATTTTCCTCATCCGTTCCAACACTCATCCGACTCATAATAATGGAATTAAATTGGATAAATTTAGGTTTAAGAAGGAAATAGGTAAGAACTGTTTTATCAATTGTGGTTGATGAATGGAATAGACTTAGTAACCATCTAGTAGTGAGCGCTGAAACTATTGGTTGTTTTAAGAGAGCGTTAGATGACTTTATGGATGGGGATGATTTCTGGTAAGGGACATGGAACTGTCTAGTGTTGGCCTTATGGTCTCTTACCTTCGCCTCCATTGTTCTGTTCTTAGACTTAGTCACCATGTAGTGACCGCTGAATTAATTTATTATTTTAAGAGAAGGTTAGATAATTTTATGAATTGGGATGATAGGTGGTAATGGACATGGAACTGCCTAGTGTAGGCCTTATGGTCTCTTGCAGTCTCCTCCATTCTTATGTTCCTCTGTTCTTTGAGTGACCATGTAGTGGGCGCTGAAAAAATTCGTTATTTTAAGAGAAAATGAGATAATTTTATGGGTAGGAATTATAAGTGGTAATGAACATGTAACTGCATAGTGTAGGCCTTATGGTCTCTTGCAGTGTCTTACACTCTTATGTTCTTCTGTTCTTTGAGTAACCATGTAGTGGGCCCTGAAACAATTCGTTATTTTAAGAGAAAATGAGATAATTTTATGGGTAGGAATTATAAGTGGTAATGGACATGTATCTACCTAGTGTAAGCCTTATGGTCTCTTGCAGTGTCTTACGTACACTCTTATGTTCTTCTGTTTAGGGTCTACCTGACCCCATCGAGTCTTGGACAATAACCTTCCACAACCCACGGAGCATCTTACCACCGCTGCCACCATTTTTATCCCGATAACTGGTAACAAATTCCACCTCAGACCAAGTCATTTTACCACCCCCACCTTCTCTCCTCCTCCCGACTCCTCCTCGATTGCTGACCTCTCCCATTCGTTCCCTCCCCCCTTCCTTCTCCCCCCCCCAAAAAAAATGGGGGCTGACGATGCCTTGCTAGGAAGAATTAGATTACCTCATCTATTCCCTATCTTGATTCCGATCCTTACATATCCATTACCTTATTTGGCGTTTCCTTCCTTTCCGGCTCCAATTTCTCTCTTCTCTTTCTCCCAACGGATTCCTCTCTTCCTGCTTACGGCACTCTCTCTCTCTCTCTCCCTCCTCTCGTTTCCTCTCCTCTCATTTCCTCTCTCCTCTTCCTCCCTCTCCTTTACTTCCCCCTTCCTCTCCTCTCCTTCTCCCTTCCTTTCCCCTCCTCTTCTTTCCTTTCCTTTCCTCTCCTCTCCCTTTCCTCCCTCTCCTTCCCCCTTGCCCTTTCCTTCCCTGTCTTTCTCCTTCCCACTTCCTCTCCTTTCTTCTCCTGTTCTTACTCTTCCTCTCTTTTTCCCTCCTTTTCTTTCTCCTCTCTTTAATCTCCTCCCCTTTTCCCCCCTCTCCTTCCCTCTATTTTCCTTCTATCTCCTCTCTTTCCCCCTTCCTCTTTCTTCTCCTCTCCTTTCCCCCTCCTCTCCTCTCTTTTCTCCTCTTCTTCTTTTCACCTCCACTCCTTTCCCTTCCTCTTTTCCCCCTCCTCTCTTTTCCCCTCTTCTTCTTTTCCCCTCCTCTCCTTTCCCCTTTCCCCTCATTGCTCTCAAATATTCCCGTCTTGCCGGAAGGTCTGGGTTTAGCTTCCTCGGAAGTCTTCGAGCATTCTCAACACCTTCCTCCTCCTCCTCCTCCTCCTCTGCTTCACATTTCTTCTTTAATAATCCCGCACCATCCTTCATGCATCCTTTATTTCTCATTTTACCATATCTCAATTGACCTATTCCTTATTTCTATTCATTATTTCATCCGACACTTCCCTGTAACAAAGGCTGAATTATCACCATGTTCTACCATCTTGTTCATCTTGTTCACCTGTAACTTCATCTTCAGATGAAATCTAGTCTCGAGGTGCAGTTAAATATCTTTGAATAAGATTTTCTTTCGTCCTTATTGTTATTCCATAGTATTTCGATTCACATTCCCTCCTCTCTTATAACCTAAAAGCATTCCATAACAAGCAAGCCTTCCATAGCGCGTCTTTCTAAAACGTCATCGCTAATGCCCGATGTTCTCAATGTGGACATGATAGTTGTTACTTGGGCCGTTACTTGCGCAATATATACATTTATACATTATATATATATATATATATATATATATATATATATATATATATATATATATATGTGTGTGTGTGTGTGTGTGTGTGTGTGTGTGTGTGTGTGTGTGTTCAGACATTACAACAAGTTGTGACAGGTGGAACAAGTCACGGGTCTAGATCCGAGTTTATTCCTGACCGGTTTCACTTTACGCTTCTTCAGAAACCGGTCTGGGATAAACTTGGAACTCAGATCTATATCCTTCTTCCACCTCCCTATATATATATATATATATATATATGTGTGTGTGTGTGTGTGTGTGTGTGTGTGTGTGTGTGTGTGTGTGTATCTCAGAACTTACAAAGGAATAAAAATGAGGAGCATGCCGACAGGAGACCTTTTGGTCCATAACTAGGTCGATACGAAAAAAAAATTATAATAAATAAATAAAATAATAAAATTATACACCTATATCTTCGTGAGGAGCCTTCCCAATTTGCCTGTAGACGAAACCTTGAGACTCTTGGAAGAGAGGCAGGGCAAGTCCTTCCTCTCTCAAAACATTTCTCTTTTCCCGTCTTTCACGGTTTGTCGTCACTCTCTTCTCTGCCACCGTCCTAGCCACTTTCGAGCTTACAAAAACCGTTTAATAATTCCAGCAATTATTTTCTTTACTGCTGTTCTTCAAATCCATTTCTTTGATTGCTCCCTTTTTTTCTTTTTTTTTTAAGGGGGGGGGGGGCTTTTATCTTTTTTTTCCCTGATATCTGGTTATAGTTTTTACATTTAATTGGTTATTAAATCAATATATTCACAGATACACACACAAATATATATAAGTATCCATGTACTAAACTCACACACAATATATATATATATAATATATATATATATATATATATTATATATATATATATATATCGATAATTTTTATGACAGTTGCATGCAGGGTTCGAACCCGCTATACTCGGCTATCCGTAAATTACATGTACGGTGCCCTAGACTGTCATAAAAATTATCGGTTTGATGTCACTGCCATTAGCGTATTTCTCTCATATATATACATATATATATATATACATATATATATATATACATATATATATATATTTACATTACACACAGTTGCATTCAGACTCATATGTATATATAATACATACAGAATTGTTGGCCTGCAAGTTCGGTTGCCTGTATTCCTGACTCGCTGAACAAAAATGCTCATTAAGGACGACATCTCGGCTGGTGTTTCATTATTGCTGACATGTATGCAAATGAAAACAGTGCACATGCGTGTTGCATTGTGGGTCCGTACATGGTAGTGTCCCTGTGGCTCATAATTGATCTCCTTGTACATGGGTCTCGTGCAAAAGCAAACACAATTCCAACTTCCTTGCGTGGTCAAAACGCAATTGTGTTCAACCCGTCATTTCTACCGTAAACAGTTCTTCAATTACGGAACGAAACGCTAGTAGCAGCGATATAATTCAAACAATCAGACCCGGACGTCGGGAAGCTTTGAACTCAGAGAGACCTGGGTGGAAAGGATTTCTTCCTTTTTATTTTCTCTCTCTCTCTCTCTCTCTTTTTTTTTGGGGGGGGAGGGGGGGGATCCATGCTTTGGCTTTGAGAGTTACGTGTGTCTTTTTGTATCACCCGTCAAGATGAACAAGCTTTCCCAGTCTCCTGTTTGACTGATGTAAACGATAATGAAAAGGTTTCCAGTGATCAACAGACTATATAATAACCAAAGAGACTGCAAAAGACCATAAGACCTATTGTGCATCTACTTGTTAAACATTCCATAATAGTTCATAATCAATCCCTCAAATTTCGTCTTTTGGTGCTTCATTCCCTTTAGAGCTGACGAAATCGTTTGGTCTATTGAACGAAAACTTAAGAAAAGCTCCTTCGGGTTGAGTAGTTCTCGTGTTGACTCATTCTGGAAGTCACATTTCTTGATGACAAGAGCCAAAGAAAACTTCGACTTTATTTCGAGTTATGAAAGTTGACGTCAACGAGAAACCGTTTGAAGAAGCCAGGGGCTTTCTTTGAGCCTTTGACCTTCGTTGAGGGGCTATCACACTGGGAGATTTTTTCCTTCGACACCCTACCTCCAACCTCCATTCGAATAACTAGAATATGATATCGTTTACAGAAATATAGGTTTCACTACGAACATTTCAACAGTATGTCTAACATTCACATAGATATACAATCTATTAGTTCATCATTCAGTTTTGCTATATATGGTTTAATGATGATATGATTTAACGTCACATACTCCCCCCTATCGGAAGGCTAGGACGGTGCCCCTCACAGAGGGCTTTGTAGCGTGGAATTTAATGAACCATGCCCTTGGTTCAACTTCGCTGGTGGCAGGATTCGAACCGCCATCCCCTCGACCTTCGCCGCAAGTAACGACGCCCTAACCCGCTCACCCAGCGAGCTTCCTTGCTATATATGATGGAAAGATTATCTGATATATGAAGATTAAACATATATATATATATATATATATATATATATATATATAGTAACCGAAGTCGTTTTCTCTCGAACTCTCAACGGTCGTCGCCGGTGAAACCCGTGGAAACCCCCAGCGTGATGAACGCCTTTAGAAGAAACAAGAAAATCTTGCAGTCGTGGACGGAGGAAAGACAAATTAATTTGGTCTCCCTTTCTCCTCTCATTCTTTCTGACGTTTTCTCCTGCAGACCTCATATTTGCTCCCCTAAGACCTTGTTATTTCTTTTTTGGCCTGGCCTAGCGGGCCTGAAGACTCATTCAGACTAACAGCATAACATAAATGCGACTCTTGCTATCGTCCGAGGTCTCTGACCTCGCCGTGGAGAGATTGATTTGATTCTCTGGGGATTATTATTTTTTCCCGTCCATAAAGTGATTTCATCCCACGTATCAAAAATATTCATTAACTGATGAAAGTGAAATACTAACCAGAGTCATGTTAGAATTTATTGAGAGTTGAAGGGTGATGCAATATATATATATATATATATATATATATATATATATATATATATATATATATATATATATATGTATATATATGTTTGTGTCAATTGACATTTGGAATTAAACTCTTCTGCTGGGATTCGAACCTTTGTGTCAATTGACATTTGGAATTAAACTCTTCTGCTGGGATTCGTTTTGTAGGGTCAGGATGGCGTAGTGGTACGATCCTTGTCTTGTAAAGACGCAAGCCGCTCAGGCAAGGGTTGGAATCCCAGCAGAAGAGTTTAATATATATATATATATATGTCACTTGGACAAAATGTAGTGGCACATTTGTAGATTATAATTACGAAGAACCTACGGTCGAACTGTGGGTTCCTCGTGATTATATATATACTTATATACATTTGCAGGAGTAACCTCCAAGAAACATTAACGAAGCAAAGCGCTTTCGTGTATTTATATCAGGGCTAGTTGAAAGAAGCACTGATTATGTAATTACACGGAAGTGGTCTGGTTTGTTAATCTTTCATCTTCTTCATGTGTTGGTGTATTTTTCTTTTACAGTATTCGACGTGCCTTTCCATTTTTTTTTTCTACTGATACGATTATTTATGTTTTATATTCCCTTCTCTTCAACTTCCCGCCCTCGTAATACAATTTATCATTTAATTAGTCTGCCGTCTCAGCCTCTTTCTTGTCCACTACCGTTTTCTATTCCTCTTTCGTTTGGAATTCTTTCTACATTTTTATGTTTTTACTTCTACCCCACCAATCTTCACACTTCCACCTTTCCTCTCCCACTTGGTAAATTTCCTCAATGTCATTTTCTGTTCTCTTTTCCTTTTCTATTTTTTTTTTGGTCAGTTCTCTTTCATCCTGTTGCTCTTTCTATCCTAGGCTCCTTCTACCATCCTTCACCACATCCTACATCCATTTACCTCTTCCATATCCATTGCCATCCACTCGCAGGATCGGATTCTGATTCAAGAAGGAAATAGGTAAGAACTATTTTACCAATAGAGTGGTTAACGAATGGAATTAAGTACCCAACATGTTTTAAGAGAAGATAAATTTATTGGTAAGGATGACAGGTGGTTAGGGACATGGAACTGCCCAGTGTCAGCCTTAGGGTCTCTTGCAGTCTCCCCCAATCTTATGTTTCTCTTTAGACATCATAAGACAATGAAACACTTTTACGTTTCAAACAATATCCAAATAAAGAAATTTGTACTGCAAACTATACGGGGATTCACTTCTCTTAAAAAAAAACATAGAATGTAAACAAAACAAGATTACAAACGACGAGTTGAACTTACTTTCTTGTGTAAAATGAAATAAATGCTTTTTATTTTTCCTGTCTTGAGGTTAACCTAATAATCATTAACCCTGAGGGTAATCGTGATTGTGTAAGTTTAAACAGAGTTTTATTTTTTCCAATTTGAGGTTAGGTTAACAAGTTTATATTCGTACTAATCCCGATGGAAACGACCGGTCTAATATAACCTTGACTGACAAGCCTAACATAGTTGGCAACGAATCGGAAAGTAGTTTTCCTGGAGAGAGGGAGAGAGAGGGAGAGAGAGGGAGGGGGAGAGAGAGAGAGAGAGAGAGAGAGAGAGAGAGAGAGAGAGAGAGAGAGAGAGAGAGAGAGAGGGGAGACAGAGAGAGCGAGAGAGAGAGAGAGAGAGAGAGAGAGAGAGAGAGAGCGAGAGAGAGAGAGAGAGAGCAAGAGTGTCGCTATTAATTCTTGACTCGATACTCTTTATATTTGGATCCTATTCAGAAAAAAACCTTTGTCTGTTATACTTGGATTGATAATATCTAGTGTAATTACACCAAATCGCTTTGGTAACTTCTTTCTTTTGTTAAAGTCATAATCACTTTAAAGTGCATTGTCTTTATAGTCATTATAAATCGCACTAAAGCGAGTGTCACAATAAGTTTAAATTAATTATAAAACTTTTTTTCTTGGCGGTTAACGTGTTATCATTTACAATCCACAAACTGTAGATTGGTGTGTTCGTTTTGTCTAGCCTTTGGTGAAGTGAATCAGCAACGTCTCTTTTGTTCATTTTTGTGTGTGTTCTTCTTTTTGGTGTTCTTTCACAGTCAACAATAAACGTAAAAGAACGGTTTTGTTTCTTTGTCAATAGTAATCCTTGCTCAAAACCATTTTCCAGTCAGTCTTTGGATACAGTTTTTAAAAAATATAAAACTTGAAAACAAATACGTAGAAACAATAGATACACACACATTAATACTATATATACATATATATATATATATATATATATATATATATATATACAGAAAAATTAATAAAGTAAATACATTACTAGTAATGATGATGATAATCATAATAATAATAACAGCATTAATAATAATAATGATAATAATAATGATTATAATAAATTAAATTAAATAATAATAGATCAATAAATGTATAAATAGATAAATATAAAAATCAATATTTGGTCATTTACTGACCTACATTTCAATGAACGATTAGAGACCTAACAAGTGTGGCCGCCTCAATGGAATATATTTTCATTTCCAGACTCGACCGCACGATATTTTCATTATTATTTTTTCCAAAAACCATTTCGAAAGATATATTCATCTTCCGTAAATACCAAAGTAAACTTTCGATAATTACGAGAATCGCGATGCATTAACACCACCTGAAGCGAGAACAGATGGCGAAAGAAAAAAGTCAATAAATAAACGCACACGTGGAGTAAAGGTGAGTCAATATTGGGTTTTTAAATTAGGAATGTTTTGATTACAAAAGCCACAGGATAAAGCCGAGTTGCTCGCAGATCGCTCACTTTTGGAAAAGTGGGCGAAACATTCTGATCCACGTTTGCGCTCCTTCTCGAAATGTTTCGGCGCATATGAAAGGTTCGCTCATGGCGACATAGCCACGCTATAAGGAGTGATACAGCGGATTTAAAGGCCGAAATGAATAAACGCTTTTGCCAACAGGAAATATACATTTGCCTGAACGCACTTCTTCCTTCTCTTCCTCCTCCTTCTTCATCCTCCTCTCCTTCTTCGTCCTTTTCCTCTTCCTCCACATTTGCCTGAAAGCACCTCTTCCTCCTCCTTCGTCGTCGTCCCCCGTTTTCTCCTTCTCTTCTTCCTTCTTTTCCTCTTCCTCCACATTTGCCTGAATGCACTTCTTCCTCCTCTATCCTCCTCCTTCGTCGTCGTCCTCCGTTTTCTCCTTCTCTTCTTCCTTCGTTTCCTCTTCCTCCACATTTGCCTGAAGGCACTTATTCTCTTCCTCCCGCTTTTCCATCCTCCGTTTTCTCCTCCTCTCCTTCGTCCTTTTCCTCTTCCTCCACATTTGCCTAAACGCACCTCTTCCTCCCTCTTTACCCTCCTCCTTTTTCTCCTTCTCCCCTTCCTCCTTCTTTTCCTCTTTCTCCACATTTCCTTTCTTCCTCATCCTCTTAGTCTTCTTGTCCTTCTTTTCTTGTCTTCGTCATCTGTCCTCTGTGCCTGACTTCACTTCTCAACTTCCCCTCAAGACTTCACTTTTTTCTAATTACATATTCCCCAACTTTCGACCAGTTTCGACCTCACCAGATCCGCCATTTTGTTCTCTGTGCTCCTACACATTCTCTCCTAGGTTCTCTGTTTATCTATGTTCCTAGTAAGCCCTCACCGTTCCTTTCTAGTAAGTCTCCTTAAACCTCCACATTTACATTTCCTTTTGTTTTATGGAAATCTAAGGTAAATTTCTTGTTTACCTTCTCTAAATCTTTATTTCCGTTTCTTATTTGTTTATTCTTCGATTTTTTGTTACTATTCGTATCTTCTCAATTCTTTCCTTCTCCGTCTTTCCCTCTGCTTCTCCTCTCATTCCTTCTTTCCAGTCTTCTCCTCTTTACTAATCATATCTACACTTGGATACACCTGCTCAACTGCCTCAATCTTCTCCTTCCTCCCTTCGTCCATTCACTTCCACCTGTATTCGCCCTACTCCCCTTTTCAACTTGAATTGCATCTGCAAACCTTTTGTCCACCTGGACAATTCTTGAGCTCATTTTCGGTCCCAAAATTCTGCCTCATCGGGTTATGCACCGTCCATGTTTCTTTCAGGCACAATCGATCACAAATAAGTGTCAAAATAAAAGAAATGCAATAGACAGGTAATGTTAGCCTTCTCTTCGCTTTTTCTTTCTATGTCAGTCTCCATGTATGTATGCATGTATGTTTGTCTGTATGCACGTATAAGTGTTTGTATGTATGCACGTATATATGTATGTATGCACGAAAGGTATGTATGTATGCACGTATATACTGTGTGTATGCACGTATGTAGGTAGGTATGCGTGTATGTTATGTATATATGTATGCACGTATTAATATATGTACGTATGTATGTATGTATGTACGTATGTATATATGAATGTACAATGTTTGCACGTACCGGTATGTACGCATGTTTGTATGGATGCAGGTATGTATATATTCCCGTATGTATGTATGATGCATGTAAGGTTTTTCTAGCGCCTAATGAGAAGGTTGATACGTAGAACTTACTTAATAATAAGTAACCCCATTATTGTCTTTACAAGAAAGTAACCCATTGCAGTGTCTTTTGAAATGACACCCATTAGAAAAGGCAGAATAAACTCTGAATTCCATCTTTTTATGAGACTCACTTTTAATGACGGAACGAGAGGTGTTAAAGAACAATTAATGTCCATGAGTAGTGACATTAGTAAAAGATGAAAAGCCTACACCTAAATGTACTGTGTACCTGAGTCCGAAGCCGTCATTTCTGCTATATATGCTTGTGGGGCTGTTGGGGCAGGTAACAGTCACTTCTGGGAATCAGGTAAGAGTGCGGGATTCGAACCCACAACTAAGCGAATGCAAGACAAGCATGCCTCTGATGACTCCACCAGGAAACGGTAGTAATGATGTTTGCTAAATTCTCATACTGAGAAATATTTCCATTTGGTTCCTGCCATTTCATTGACCAATCTCAGCTAAAATAAACAAATAAATAAATAAATAAATAAATAAATAAATAAATAAAAAATAAGGAACACGAGGTATAGAAAACGTTTACTCTCATAGTAAATACCATAACCTATTAACTTGACAATCTAGACTGGAAAAATCTATTTGCTGCGAAAACCACGATAACTTTTCATAAATAGATCAAGCACGTAAACCTAGAAAAGTACATACTAGATTTGGTGGCCACTTCACAGAATATTTCAGAGAGAATACTGGACACCATTCCCGACAAAATGTGATCAGAATAACTGAGTGCGAAGAAAATCAAGAAAATCCAACTGGAATGTGAATGGGAAATTCTGGTTTGCCAATATGTTCAACTTTTCAAGGCCCAGATGTCGCGCACAGTAGCGACTTGCTTGCCTGTCTGCTTGGCTGACTTTGTCTGCCAGTCTGTCTACCTTCCTGTCAAATATTGAGTTATTATTTGCTTTATATTTCTTGCGTTACCTGTGCGTTCTGTTCCTTTATGTATCGAGAGCCCTCCTTGCCTATCTGTCTGTCTACCTTCCTGTCAAATACTGAGTTATCTGCGTTCTGTTTCTATATGTATCGAGAGCCCTCCTTGCCTGTCTGTCTACCTTCCTGTCAAATACTGAGTTATCTGCGTTCTGTTTCATTATACGTCGAGATCCCTTCTTGCCTGTCTTTCTGTCTGCCTGTCTATCTACTTCCCTGTCAAATACCGAGTTATATTTTGTTTTCTATCTGTGATTTCTGTTTCTTTGTGCACTGACATCCCTCCTCCCAGACGACTGTCTAAATGCGTCTCTGAAGCAGATTACATTTACTTTCGAAATGTCATCTTGATGGATAGCTGGGCGAGAAGGTTAGAGCATCGCTACTTGCGGCGGAGGTCGAGGTGACGGAAATACGAACGCTGTCACCAGCGAGTTGGACCCAGGGTATTGTTCATTATAGCCTACGCTACAAAGTCGTCTGTAAGGGGCACCGTCCTATCCTCTGGAGAGGGAGAGTTCGCGACGTTAAATCAAATTAACAAATCTTGATAGCTGATGTTCTTTTGCTTATGCCAACAACTACCAACCTTATGGCATTCTGTTACTGAAATCATGGCTGAGCCTTCAGCCTGAATGTTCTTTGTCTTGTTTTAGGCCAACGTCATATCACGTGATCAAAAGATATTCCAGATGTGTATATATGCCTACACCCCTTTCCTTTCCTTCCTCTCTCAAAAGGAGGGGAGTGCAAGAGACCATAAGGTCTGCACTAGACACTTCCATGTCCATTACCATCTGCATCCGTACCCATAAGATTATATCATCCTCTCTTAAAACAAGCGATTATTTCAGCGCTCACAACATAGTTACTAAGTCTATTCGATTCGTTAAACTCTGCTGGCAAACCAATACTTATCTAGTTCCTTCTTTAACCTAAATTTGTCCAATTGATCCATTACCACGAGTCTTTCCTTTTGTTTTAATATGATGACCTTGGCTGCATTAACCTGATTAAAGCCTCTGGCCCATTTGAATACCTCTATTAGATCACCCTACACTCTTCGTCTTTCGAAGCTGCCGTAGAATTTATCTATCACAAATAATTCATGAACTAGTGTCTTCACTCGATTCCTTAAGCCTTGCTGACATGGGACTAGTTTAGTAGCCGTTAGTGCTAGCTGCTAGTTAACTTACCCGGCTAGTGTTAACACTAGGATAGTTTGGAGGTAAGTTAACTAGCTTTCCGTGGGTATTGGGGAGGTAGATGGGTAGTTTGCAAGTCGCCTTCAGCATTAGTGGCTACCAAACAAGTCCAATGTCAACGGGGCTTTACGATAACGATGATCTTAACCCACTCGACATCTTGGACAATCTATCCCACTGCCCCAATCCGCGAATCCCATGACCTTCCCACCTGCCGAGTAACTTGGCAAAGTGCAGTAAACTAGCACACTAAACTTCTCGCAAACTTGGGGTCACGCACTACCGCCATCTTGCAACTCAATGGAGGTCTGTCTTATAACTGTCTACTCTTTCGCTGAACTTACGTCCTTCGAGAGAGGGCGTCAGGTCTGCAGGAAGGTTCTCGAAATTATTTGAAGGAAAGTCGGGTTTTGTGGCGAAGTGTGGGAGGTTAGGGAGATCACTTAATCTCGGTAAAAAGTCGAGAGTTGGTTACGTGAATCTAGTTAAAATTCATAAATGTTATGAAATGTTAATATTATTTTGTGTGCTCCCCATGAGTGTTCGATACCAATCCTAATGTATATATACATATATATATATATATATATATATATATATATATATATATATATTGCTGCATTGAGGAAGAAGAGATGGAGAAGTGTTAAGAGGCTGGGGAAGGAAGAAGAGAGGAAGGAGGAGAAGTAGGAGTAGGAGGAGGAGTAGGAGGCGGAGGAGGAGTAGGAGGAGGAGATAGTGAAGAAGGATTAGAAACGACGGATACGACTGCGTGACCTGACAAGGAACTGACGAGCTTGAAGCGGGCGACGACAATTTGATGTCTCCTTCTGTCACAATATCAGACTCTTCATATTTGAACTTGTCACGCTCTCCTGCCATGTTCTGTAAAATCGATTTTATTTCATTTTATTTTTATTCATTTATTTTTACGAGAGGTTTTCTTAGGTTGCCCTGAAGTGTTTCCGTCTCCAACATCAATCTAAATAGTATCAGGCTTGTTTGTAGCTACGAGTTTACACGAAGATATCCACAACAACAACAACAACAATAATAATAATAATAATAATAATAATAATGATAATAATAATAATAATAACAATAATAATAATTGTTTGTGTCATTTTGACATTTGGAAATAAACTCTCCTACTGGGATTCGAACCCTCGCCTGAGCGGCTTGCTTCGTAGAGGGCGAAGACCGTATCGTGGTGACGTGACGGTACGGGCTTCGCCTTCTACGAAGCAAACCGCTCAGGGGAGGGTTCGAATCCCAGTAGGATATTTTATTTCCAAATAATAATAATAATAATAATAATAACAATATTAATAATAATAACAATAATAATAATTCTATTTGGCATTGAATCAAATAAAAGAATCTGTTCATGCTTCGAACTGCGGCTGTTCGCTATCTAAACATAATGAAGTGTTCTAACGTGACTCACTTTATTACGTTAATGTCTTTGTTACTTTATCAAGTCACATTAGGAGACACAGTGGCATACCAGAGTTCTGACATTAACGGTATGAACAATGTCAGGGTACATTCGACTGCAACCATATCTATCTCGAAGGTGAAGTGTGGTATTCTTAAAAACACACACACACACACACACACATATATATATATATATATATATATATATATTATATATATATACATTATATATATATATATTTTCTTATATAAATCTTATGTAAACCCTTGGAAGGGAAAGATTTATATAAGGAAAGAATTTTTTAAGAATACCACCGTAAGATTCTTACGGTGGTATTCTTAAAAGAAATATATTTTCTTATATAAATCTTATGTAAACCCTTGGAAGGGAAAGATTTATATAAGGAAAGAAATATATTTCCTTATATAAATCTTTCCCATCCAAGGATTTATATAAAATTTATACAAGGAAAGAACATTTCTAAGAATATCACCATGAGAATCTTACGGTGATATTCTTAAAAAAATCTTTCCTCATATAAATCTTTTCCTTCCAAGGACTTGTATAAGATTTCTATAAGGAAAGAATTTTTTTAAGAATACCATGAGAATATCAAGGTGGTATTCTTAAACCAATCTTTCCTTATATAATTTTTCCCTTTCCAAGGATTTATACAAGATTTATACAAGGAAAGATTTTTTTTTTTAAGAATACCACTCTGAGATCACATGTATTTGTAATGAGAGGATGAGAGTCAATTCCATCACAACCAGGAGGCAGCTCAGGGCGAAAAAGGTCAATTATATGACTGACCTCGCCCAAGCTCAGCGCCTACATAATACACGGATCCTTTTAATTAATCCCTCTTCGATCTTTCCCTCTTCCTTTCCTCTTTCCACTTCCTCTCTTAGTCTTTGTATTTTTCTATTTCTCTTTCCATTGTCTTTCTTCTACTCTTCCTTTATTTCTTTATCCGTCTCTGTCACTCTCTCTTCTTCTTTCACTTCCTTTCTCCTTTCCACTTCCTCTCTTTGTCTCTCTATATTTTTCTCTTCCTCTTTCTTTTTCTTTCTTCTACTCTTCCTTTATTTCTTTATCTATCTCTTCCTCTTTCTCTTCCTTTTCCCTTATCACCTCTCTATATTTTTCTATTCCTCTTTTTCTTTCTTCTACTCTTCCTTCTTTTATTTATCTATCTCTGCCTCTCTCTCTTCCTCTTCCTTTTCCCTTTCCATATCCTCTCTTAGTCTATATTTTTCTCTTCCTCTTTCTTTTTCTTTCTTCTACTCTTCCTTTATTTCTTTATCTATCTCTTCCTCTTTCTCTTCCTTTTCCCTTATCACCTCTCTTTGTCTCTCTCTATATTTTTCTATTCCTCTTCCTTTTTCTTTCTTCTACTCTTCCTTTATTTCTTTATCTATTTCTGTCTCTTTCTCTTCTTCTTTCTCTTCCTTTCCACTTCCTCTCTTTGTCTCTCTCTATATTTTTCTATTCCTCTTTTTCTTTCTTCTACTCTTCTTTTATTTATCTATCTCTGCCTCTGTCTCTTCCTCTTTCTCTTCCTTTTCCCTTTCCATATCCTCTCTTAGTCTATTTTATCTTCCTCTTTTTCTTTCTTCTACTCTTCCTTTATTTCTTTATCTATTTCTGCCTCTTTCTCTTCTTCTTTCTCTTCCTTTTCCTTTTCTTCTTTCTTCTACTCTTCCTTTATTTCTTTTTCTATCTTTTCCTCTCCCTTTCCCCTTTCCACTCTCTTAGTCTGTATTTTTTTTCAATATTTTTCTTTCTTCTACTCTTCCTTTATCTCTTTATCTATTTCTGCCTCTCTCTCTCTCTTCCTTTTCCCTTTCCACTTCCTCTCTTAGTCTTCCTCTATATTTTTCTCTTTATTTTACTTACTCCTACTCTTCCTTTATCAATCTTTCTTTTTCTCTTCCTTTCCATTTCCTCTTTTAGTCTCTCTCTATATTTCTCTCTTCCTCTTTCTTTCTCCTACTCTTCCTTTATTTATTTCTTTATCTCTTTCTCTTCCTTTTCCCTTTCCATTTCCTTTCTTTGTCTTTCTCTACAATTTTCTCTTCCTCTTTCTTTTACTTTCTCCTACTCTTCCTTTATTTCTTTCTTTATCTCTTTCTCTTCTTTTTTCTCTCCATTTCCTTTCTTTGTATTTCTCTACATTTTCTCTTCCCTCTTCTTTTCCTTCTTCTTTTCCTTCCTCCTATTCTTCCTCTATTTATTTCTAAATCTCCTTCTCTTCCTTTTTCACTTCCTCTTCCTCTTTTTATCTTTGTCCTTCTCCTCATTCTTTCTCTTTGTCCTCATTTTCCCTTCCTTTCTCTTTCTATTTTTCTTATTCTTTGTCTTACTGTTTCTCTTCCCTTTCTCTCTTTCTCTTTATTATCGTCCTTGTTCTCTTGCTCTCCTTCTACTCCTTTCTTTCACTCCCCATCTACCTCTACTTTTTCCTCTTCCATCTTCAATCACATACGAAACACGGGTCGTTTGTTATTCCAAGTGCCACTTTTGGGAACTGAATGAAAAAGTAAATTAAATTAATGACACTTTCTAAACACAGAGTAAGACTGCTTGCGGGAACGTAGATTTCAAGAACTAAGACTAGAATATACAAGATTGCGTTAGATAAAGACGATAATGACATGAGGCATTAGTTATGAAAAAAATAAAAGAATTTAAGGAAATTAAGTTATACGTAAAAGACGATGTCTTCGATGGAATACACACACACACACACACACACACACGCACACACACACACAAAAAAAACCACGTAAACATACACAGGTATGCATAAACATATACAGGCACACACATACACAATAGTCTCACGCAAACATACACAGACATGCATAAACATACACAGGCACACACATACATACACACACACACATACACACGCACACACAAAACATTCACGCAAACATACATAGACACGTTTAAACATACAAAGCCACACCACACACATACACACGCACACGCACACACACAGCCACAAGCACAGGCACACACGCGCGTGCGCTCATAAGCAAATAGGTTAGCAAACATGCAATTAATCTGGCAGAAAAAGGTCAGAAAAAGACAAAGAAAATCTGGCATTGGCGGTCGTATTGTCCAATGACCTTTGATTGGTCGCCATTCTCCCTTCCTCCGTCTTTTTCGCGCCGCCACCGTAATACACACACACACACACAGAGAGAGAGAGAGAGAGAGAGAGAGAGAGAGAGAGAGAGAGAGAGAGAGAGAGAGAGAGGGGAGAGATAGTCAAATAAATATATAACTTTTATTTACATTTTCACAAGGGTTATTCACCTTACAATATGTATATGAATAGATAATAATAATGAAGAAAGAGAGAGACAAAGAGAGGGAGAGAGAGAGAGAGAGAGAGAGAGAGAGAGAGAGAGAGAGAGAGAGAGAGAGGGTAGAGATATAAAAGGGGGTGAAAGATATTTGCTGTGTGGATTTTTTATGTGTGTGTGTGTGTGAGAGAGAGAGAGAGAAAGAGATAGAGCGAGAGAGAGGAGAGAGATATAAAAGGGGGTTAGGGATATTTGCCGTGTGTAGTTTTGATGAGAGAGAGAGAGAGAGAGAGAGAGAGAGAGAGAGAGAGAGAGAGAGAGAGAGAGAGAGAGAGAGAAAGATAGGAAGAGATTTGCCGCGTGTGTAGTGTTGACCCGAGTTTTATTCGCAATCTTTGACTCTAGTGAATGATATTCAACATTGTTTGTTTTCAATTACTTGCTGACTGAGTTGTTTCACTAAATGCATCGTAAACTGACTTTAAAACTGATCCAAATGCGCATGTTGATTGAAAAAAATCATGCAAAATTATGTTAATAGCCTACAAGGACAATGTGGATATATATGAATAGAATCGCCCGTGACAGCGATGTCAATCAAATATTTCCGAAAGGCGTCCCAGGTTGAAGAATTTTAGATATCCGATGGCTCAGTTGGTAGAGCGTCGGCTTCGTGTTCCCGCGAACCTCGGTTCGAGTCCGGGGACGACTGTCGGAATTATTTGGTGGATATACATGTTTATAGTTAGAAGCCAAATGATGTCTATGCTTATGTTAGTTCTTCACTTTACTTCTGCTTATCTCGTGTAACATTCCTTCTCTCTGAATAATATATTTTACTTGTTTATGCAATTCAACCTAAAACTAAAGTTATGGCTGTCTCAGTAAGTCAAGTACGCACACACACACACTACTCGTGCGCAGTGGTAGAGTTCCTGGCTGCCACTACGGCGGTCCGGATTCGAATCCCGCTCAGGGGTGAAATAGTTTCAGTATCGCTTTGCTGCGAGTTGTTACTCCAACTCTCGTAGGCGGGAAGTTGGGTGTGTATGTGTGTGTGTAAGTTCACAGCATTGCCCATAGCTCGGTCATATATGATCTCTGAGCTTCTGGGAGGGTAATAGCTGTCGATCACGAGTCCAACACGTGATCCATGACCATGGTACATCACACACACACATACACACGCACACACACACACAAACATACACACGTACACATACACACACACACACACGCACGCACACACATACACACACACGCACACGGAAAGAAGCCATACTATATCTTGAGCTACATCTATCCATCACTGAAGCCTCGCTTTTTCAATTTCCATTCACCTCAATTCCTCGGGGGAAAGACAAGTTACCCTGTGGAGGACTTGTTCAGGTCTCGGGTTGGTCATACGAAGCAGGAAGAAACGCAAAGAAGGAACACTTTTTATGTTTACAAGAAGAGAACGAGGATGAGAATGAGGAGGAGGAAGTGGAGGTGAAGAGAGAGAAGGAAGAAGGGGAGGGGAAGGAAGAGAAGGAGGAGGAAAAGGAAGGAAGAGGTGAACGAGGAGAAGGAAAAGAAAAAGGAAGAGGTGGGGAAGGAAGAGGTGAAGGAGGAGAGGAAGGAAAAGGAGGAGGAGAACGCCGAGGAAGAAAAGGAGAAGGAAGAGGTGGGGGAGGAAGAGGCGAATGGGGAGGAGAAGGAAAAGGAAGAGAAGGAGAACACTAAGGAGGAAGGGAAGGAAGAGGTGAAGGAAAAGGAGAAGGAAAAGGATGACAAGAACACCGAGGAGGAAGAAGAGGAAAATGTGAAGGAAGAAGAGACGGAAGAGGAGGAGAACGCTGAGGAGGAGGAGGAGGAGGAGGCGGACGAAGAGGAAGGGGAGGAGGAGGAGTAAGAGGAAGCAGAAATATTGGGAGAGAAGAAAAGCAACGGAAGATGGAGGAGAACGCCGAAGAGGAGGAAGAGGAGGAGGAGGAGGAGGAGGAGGAGGAGGAGATGGACGTTGCAGAACCATCGACCGAGAAGAATGGAAATGGAAGATGAAGCAAAGTTCATTGATGAATAAAGACTGACTTTAAGGAATCAAATATTGAAAGGTAAAGAAGCCTCAGTTTCTGATCATAATCAATTCTCAACACAAGAAATTAATCACGACTTTATCTTTTATCTAGTTTATCTATCTATTTTATTCTATTTTTTATGAGAGGTGCATTGACCCAAAGAGTTGTTTTTATGAACTAAAAAGCGGGTTAGAGCGTCACTACTTGCGGTGGAGGGCGAGGTGACGCAGTTCAATCCCTGCCGCCAGCGAGTTGGACCAAGGGTATGTTTTATTATTAATTTCCACGCTACAAAGTCCAATGTAAGGTGCATCGTCCTAGACTCCTCATAGGGAAGGTTCGTGACGTTAAACTGGATCCTAATGTACCAGCGTTTCTAGCCTTGTGGGTAATCCATGAGTGTAATCAAGAGGAACCTTGTTATATAGTGACACAACGTCAAATATTTTTCACATTTTCCCTCAATCCTTCCTCATTTCTTTAACTTTCACTTTTGATTAAGATTCGGTTTAACGTCGCGAACTCCCCCTATCAGGAGGCTAGAACGGTGCCCCTTACACAGAACTCTGTAACGGAGAATTTAATGAACCATGCCCTTGGTCCAACTCGCAAGGGGCAAGGTTCGAACCGCCATCACCTCGACTTCCTCCGCAAGTTCCTGCCAGCGAGCATCCTTTACTTTCCAGCATAGAAGTGAGTATGGTTAAGTGGTTTTCTTTCATTTTGTACAGCAAGGATAATACACGTTAGGGAAACAGAGAAAATTGGAAAAGCAGCTTATGCAGATTATGGAAATGTGCTTAAGTGCTGTTCGGACAAGCATGAAAGTTGGGAAAAGGTGAGATAAAGTATATAATAATAATTACGAAGTGTACTAGCAAAAAAAAAAAAAAAAGGAGGAAGAGGTGAATGTGACTATTAGGAGTGTGAATTTTGAAGGATTTTACCTAAGAATAATTTATTGAAGAAGTGAAATGAGGCTAACAGGAAAGGGAGATGATCATTGCAAAAAATGAAATATATCAACAATTGAAAAAAAAAAAAAGTTGCACATACAGTATCTTGATTTTCTTGTGTAATTTCAGTTATCCTCGACTCTCTATAACAGTTAACGGGGGATCTCACATCCCCTAAGCCAGGTATTCTTAAAGTAGTGCCTCAATACCCCCAGAAGATATTGAACCCGGTTTTTTGGGTGTATCCAAGAAGGTAACATGGAATATATTCAATTAATAGTTTTGTGTAAGAATTGCATTCCATTAATTTATTTACTGAAAATTAAAATAAAAAGTAATTTGAATTCAGCTGTTCGTTCATAGTCATCCTATTTTCCCTTTTTTCACAGTAATGGAATATACTGAATTAATAGTTTTCGGTAAGATTTGCATTTTATCAATTCATTTACTGAAAATGAAAATAAAAAGTCCTTTGAATTCAGCTGTTTGTTCATAGCCATCCTGTTCTCTCTCTCTCTCTCTGTCTCTCTCTCTTTCAGTAAATCGAAAGTCAGTTGTCGGGAACAGTAGGCTACTATTGGAGAAAGAATATCAGGTTGACTTGCAGTTGAACTTTGGGGTATCGAGGCTGCACAATTCTAAGAACCACAGCCCTAGGGAAAACCCTAGATCGGTTCGTAAGGGAAATCCTAGATCGGTTCCTAGGGGGAATACTAAATCGGTCCCTAGGGAAAACCCTAGATTGGTTCTTAAGGAAAACCCTAGGTCGGTACCTAGGGAAAACCCTAGATCGGTTCCTTGGGGTAACCCTAGATCGGTTCCTAGGGAAAACCCTAGGTCGGTTCCTAGGAAAAACCCTAGGTCGGTTACTAGGAAAAACCCTAGATCGGTTCCTAGGGAAAACCCTAGATCGGTTCCTAGGGAAAACCCTAGATCGGTTCCTTGGGGTAACCCTAGATCGGTTCCTAGGGAAAACCCTAGATCGGTTCCTAGGGAAAACCCTAGATCGGTTCTTAGGGAAAACCCTAGATCGGTTCCTAGGGAAAACCCTAGATCGGTTCCTATGGGAAAACCCTAGATCGGTTCCTAGGGAAAATCCTAGTTTCCTATGGGAAAACCCTAGATCGGTTCCTGTGGGAAAACCCTAGATCGGTTCGTAAGGGGAATCCTAGATCGGTTCGTAAAAGGAATCCTAGATCGGTTCCTGTGGGAAAACCCTAGATCGGTTCGTAAGGGGAATCCTAGATCGGTTCCTAGGGAAAACCCTAGGTCGATTCCTACGGGAATCCCAGATCGGTTCGTAAGGGAAATCCTAGATCGGTCCCTAGTGGTTAGTGATGTGAATAGAGATAAAAAACACAAGTTTATTTTGTTATTTACACATAATATCAATGCTGTTGTTTCTATTAGTTCTAGAATGGGGTGCGAGAACAGGATTGTGCGAACAAGAATAAAGGCTAAGAACAACTGGGGTGTAGCTTCTAGGCGCTCTCTTCCTCTCTGTTGTCTTCTCTTTTCACTGTTTTACCAAACATCCACTACCATACTGATTTACTGATGCAAAAATATCATTACTATATTACTATTATCATTACTATTATTACTGTTATTATTTTATCTATTTTATCATATATATATATTTTTTAATCCCTTTTTTTTATCATCCTATTTCTCTCCTTCAAAATTGGTTTCCCATCCCAGGGACAAACGACAACATCGCGAGATTCTCCACAAGGACAGAAGCGCTGGTAAACAGCAGTTCATAGCATCAACAGCTTCCCCAAGAATGGAATGATTCCCTCCCCTCTTTCCCAAAAATCT
>NC_134799.1:10905692-10935692 GCF_046742065.1 Oratosquilla oratoria
GCGTGTCGCCACATTTACTAGCAGCAGGAATTGATGAAGTGTAATACTGTAATCTCATGTGGTGTCAGCTATGCCAAAATGGCGCCTCTCCAATTTGGGCAATATCTCAGCGCTGGATGATATATTGGGCAAGTTGGCCATCTTGGGACTTTTTCCGCTCTTCGTTCTCTTTCCGAAGTAGATGGAGAGGCGGTTCTCGACCTGGGGACCTGGGGGCCGGGGGGGTCCCAAAGGCCACAATGACAAGAACTTAGGGAAGACCAAGGCTTAACCTGGAGGCTATACGGTGATATTCTTAAAAAAAAAAAAAAAAAAATCCTTATATAAATTTTGCATAAATCCTTGGAAGGGAAAGATTTATATGAGGAAAGATTTTTTTCTGAATACCACCGTAAGAATTTTGCGGTGGTATTCTCAAAAAAATATTTCCTTATATAAATCTTTACCTTTCAAGGATTTATGTAAGATTTATATAAGGAAAGATTTTTTTTTTAAATACCACCATACCCCAAAGGCAACCATGACAAGAACTGGGGTGGGGGTGGGGGTGGGGTGTCACGAGGGCCGTAGCCCCGAACGGGTCCATGACAAAAATTTAGGGATTTCATGGCCTGCTGTTCCAAATAATACACTTCTGTAGTTTAGTGATACATACACACACACACACTTATTTATAGTGATTCGTTGGTGATATACGAATACAGTGCTCCGGTGAAGTGCGATGATGATGAATGAGGCTGGGTGGTGGTGATGAGGTTATTGGGTCTGATGCCAACGGAGATGACTATGAAGCCCAGTTCTTGACCCGTTTAGCATTCCAGACTCCAGGCAAGTCAGCTTTGGGTCTCACACACACACACACACACACACACACACACACACAATCTAAATATGATAATTGGAAATCAAAGATATAGAGTAAGTTGATAATGTACACGAACTTGAGTCTAGGTACGTTAGAATATTAGATAATAGGAGACGGGACCCTACGATTGTTGTTCCTTTCCTGTATACTATAATTAGGTAAATACATTTTGCTAAATACACGTACACATGCATACTCACACAATTATATACACACACAAACACTCACACATACATATACACACACGCACATGCACATACAAACACACAAACGCGCACACACACACATACATTCATAAATATATACACACAACACACACACACACACATGCACACACACCCGCACACATACATACATACAAACACAAATACATATACAAACGCACATACATATACAAACACACTCACACAAACATACGCACAAACACACATACACACACACGCACGCACACACAAACATACGCACAAACACATACATACATACACACCCACACAGTGCCAAAACTGGGCACCTACACATCAATGTGTCTACTTTACCTCATTTCTTCTTTCCTTCAGTTTCTGAAGTGAGTTAATGACACTTGGATACAATTTTTAGTTGCTCAAATTGGGTGGAGAACAAGCTTATTTCTCCAACGTTCACTCACTCGACTCAATTACGGCTCTTGTCGTCTTACGCCCCCCCTCCAAAAAATTACCCTAAAAAAAAAAAAAAAAAAAATCCTTTTATTTTTACTTACCACCCCCGTCCATTCCTCCATTTTCTTTCGGTCAGCGATTTTGTTTTTCTTGCAGTTAGTCTCGTATCTTCCATCCATTTCTCCCCTTTTCTCTTATCTATCATCTTTATCAGTTATTCCATAAGTTACCTTACCTCTTGCCTTCCATCAGTGCTATTTGTACACCATTCCTACCTACTTTTCTATTTCTTCATAAAGGACCATTTACACGATCAAACTCGGTTTGTTAAACAAGTGTTTGGAGTGATGGTGGATCGTGTGAATGCGGTATTTGATTGTCAAACACGTTCACGTGGTCAAACTTCACTTCTAACACTTGTTTGACAAACCGGGTTCGACAAACAGTTTGACCGTGTAAATGGCCCTTTACACTACAGTTACAGCACCAAGGGACAGATACAAATATAATGTACAGTTGACTACACCTATATGCTTTACCTTGCTTATCTGTGAAGAAGACATCTAACACGCAAGCAACTAAGACGATGCAAAAACAACGGAATTGTCATAAAAAAAATTCTTGTAGCAAAAATCTCGCCGCTTCAGGTTTTATATATATATATATAAAAAAAAAGCGTAATGGGAAGTGAGAAACCCCTGTTAGGGTACAGCCTTGTCAGTTTCGGCGAGCAACTATTTTTTTCTAGGCCGACGTTGTGTCGCCTCCCCGCCAGGCCAGGGGATAACATCTTCAAATTCCCACACAAAACATTTCGATTCTGAAATCACTTTCCTGTGGCAATGAATGTAGCTCTTATGGATTTAAAACGTTCTTGCGAGAAAGTCAAGTGGACTAATGACCCCAGGACCTTCCGGTGTCTTCAAGAAGGTTCATTAGAGCTGAACTTTTAATGACAAGAGCCCTCAAGAGCCTTCCAGAGAATCTGCCCCTGCACGGAAGAGTCTGTCTAGTCTACTGTGCTCTTACAAGACAAGAGTCCTCAAGAGTCCTTTCCAGAGAGTCTGTCTGGTCTTCTGTGCTCTCACAAGAGTCCCCATGAGTCCCTTCCCGAGAGTCTGTCCCCTGCACGGAAGAGTCTGTCTGGTCTACTGTGCTCTTACAAGACAAGAGTCCTCAAGAGTCCTTTCCAGAGAGTCTGTCTGGTCTACAGTACTCTTACAAGACAAGAGTCCTCAAGAGTCCCTTCCAGAGAGTCTGCCCCCTGCACGGAATAGTCTGTCTGGTCTATTGTGCTCTTACAAGACAAGAGTCCTCAAGAGTCCCTTCCAAAGAGTCTGCCCCCTGCACGGAAGAGTCTGTCTGGTCTATTGTGCTCTTACAAGACAAGAGTCCTCAGAGTCCCTTCCAGAGAGTCTGCCCCCTGCACGGAAGATTCTGCCTGGTCTTCTGTGCTCTCACAAGAGCGTACTTCTAATGACGACGACAAGAGCCCTCAAGAGTCCCTTCCAGAGAGTGTATCTGCACGGAAAAGTCTGTCTGGTCTACTGTGCTCTTACAAGAGTGTAGTTCTAATACCGACAAGAGTCCTCAAGAGTCCCTTCCAGAGAGTCTGCCCCCTGCACGGAAGAGTCTGTCTGGTCTACTGTGCCCTTACAAGAGTGTAGGAGTTCAGTGTGAGAGTCGTTCTCTTGAGGGCACAAAGAGCTCTTTGTGGGCGAGCAGTGACATGAACATAAGAATGAAGGAAACTACATGGAACCTTATGATCTACACTAGACAGTTCCATGTCCCTTACCACCTGTCATCCCTATCCCTACAATTTTCAAATCTTCTCTTAAAACGACCAATAGTTTCTGGGCTCACTACATGATTATTAAGTCTATTCCATTCGTTAACCAATGTATTGGTAAACCAGTTTTTGCCTATTTCGTTCTTAAACCTAATTTTGTCCAATTACTACTAGTCCTGCCCTATTGTCTTAATATGATAACCTCTCCTGTATCACCCTTGATAAATCCTTTGACCCATTTGAATACCTCTAATAGGTCATCCTGCCTGCACTCTTCGTCTTTCTAGTAAGCGATCCCAGATGGCCTCAAAACGGTAAAGCTCTTTTTTTTTTTTTCTTCTTCTTCTTCTTCGGTAAACAGCTTTCTTCACCTGAGAGAACACTCCTCGACGATTAAATTTCAGAACATCACGACTGGTAATTTTTTTTTAAGATATTTTCCTAGCAGATGGTAGGCTGTTCAGCTCCTTTTATGAAATCTTTACCCTCTCCATCTCGCCATATAAAGTTATCTTTGACTTCATCTGAAAGGGGAAATATTGGTCAGCATGAGATTATATATATATATATATATATATATATATATATATATATGTATATTAATATATATGTATATATATATTTATATATATGTATATATATGTATACATATATATATATATATATATATATATATATATATATGTGTGTGTGTGTGTGTGTGTGTGTGTGTGTGTGTGTGTGTGTGTATATATATATAAATACATGTATATTACATATATATATATATATATCTTAAACACACAGAATATAGACTCCCTTACGTTAATTCTATATCAATAAGGGCGCTCGCTGGCCGAGCGGGTTAGAGCGTCGCTGCTTGCGGCGGAGGTCAAGGTGACGACAGTTCGAACCCTGCCTGCAGCGAGTTGGACAAAGGGCATGGCTCATTAAAATCCCACGATAATAAGTCCTGTAAAGCACCTCCTTGGTAGAACGTGACTTGTTAAAGATAAAAATAATAAAAATAATAATAAATAATAATAATAATAATGAGAAAGATTGCAGGCTGGCAAGTAGGCAACCCGAATCAAACCTGGAAATCAAGACTGGTCATTGTTAGAGTGGAGTGAATGTAATTTAGACGGATTTCATAGAAACCAATTATATTTGGCGGTTTTTTATTTTTGCCATGGTTTAATTTTTGCGAACTGCCAAGCCAAAACAGGACTGGAATCGAGGGAATATTTATGTGCAAATATTAATGAAGGTTGAAGTTTATGTTACCATATCTTATTTCTGTCGAAATGATCGAAAGTTAATTTCGATTTACTGTCTTCGCTTACGTCCTCCATTTTCTTTTTAAGAATATATACGTTTTCTAATTTTGCATATACAATTGCAACATATTTAAATCATGCCAGTATGACTGATCATTCATTCGATTTGATCGGTCAGTCATCTGATTTGATCAGTCAGTCATCCGCTTTTATCTGTCACCCGATTTGATTGATCAGTCATCCGATTTGATTGATCAGTCACCCGATTTTATTAATCATTCATCCGATTTGATCGACCATTCATCCGATTTGATCGATCAGTCACCCGATTTGATTGATCATTCATCCGATTTGATTTATTAATCATCCGATTTGATCAACAATTCCGACTTGATCGATCAATCATCCGATTTGATCGATCATTCATCCGATTTGATCAATCAATCATCCGATTTGATCGACCAGTCATCCGATTTACTTGACATGAACATAAACGATCAGTAATGGATCTAATTTGGTTTTGGTTCAAAATCATCCCGAAAAGTTGGGAATTATTTTCAACTTTTTTCAGCTTAGAGACTAGCATGCACGCTGAAGATTATAAAGCATAAAAAGCTATGAATCACTATTGCCATGAATCATGGCGTTATTCACCATGGTCTTTTATCAACTCTTGAAGTTATAATCGACAGATATTACCATAAGATGCGAGCTCTGAGCTAATATATGACCTGATCTGGCGGTAACGCTGTGACCATACACACACACCTACCCCAAACTCCTTACCAAACAGACCGCATTGCCGGCTTGCAGTGCTATGATGCTTTCCAGGCTATGGCGGTCACCGAACTCGGTTGTCACGCGCAGTATCACTACACCAGGAAGTCGGGTCTGGTTGTAGCCAGTGTAAGCCTGAATGAATTAATCTCGCTTCAAAGACGTCGGTCTTGATTGAACAACTCATTCAGGAAGTAAGACATTTTCTTTTTGCGTCTAACTTTGACCTTTCATTTACTTCGCTTAGTACGAGCTCATACAGCTACCAAAAATGCAGTAAATGTTTCAGGGAATCAACAAGTACCAGCACATTAATATATAGAGAAATATACACAGAAATAAACATATACAAGAATATGCATATACCTATACACATATATATATACAATACATATACGCATACATACACTGTATCTATATGATGGTTACCACAGATGAAAAATTCGTGTTTCTATTTTTCCTTGGAGGTAATCTGCATATCACTGGAACACGGTTCACTTTCCGATTTATTTGCAATATGTATATATATATATATATATATATATATATATATATATATATATATATATACCACAATTCATTTTAATTCTAAGCCATCAACATCGAAAAGTTCGAGGAGACATACAAAGTTTCAATTTCTGCATGCATGCCTCCTCGAGCTTTTCGATGTTATGTTGATGGCTTAGAATTAAAGTGAATTGTGTTTGATAAATGTAAATCTGTTCACTGGGACCCAGCGTCGTACATATATATATATATATATATATATATATATATATATATATATATATACATATATATCTTTCTGCAATGTGTTCATCAGTATGCGCTTATCAAAGTTTTAATGTTGAAGGGAATTCTTCATTTACTTCTGGCCAACAGCCTCTCTATCCTTCTCCAGATCTAAACATTTTGATGCCACCTCATCATTACAGGTCATTAAGACGGAAACTTCTTCTCAAAGACGAGTAATTTTAGTTCCAAAGTTTGTCCCCGTTTTCTGTTTCTGTCGTCACTCGAAAGTCGCCGCGTTTTGTTGTTTTGTGTCGTTAGGTTAAACCTTGCTGTTCACACGAGCTAGTGTGTACACGTGCGTACACACACATGTACACACACGCACACTAACATCAGCTAAATCTCACTCAAGCAACGAACAACCTCTGACCTTATCAACACTGATATAGCTTCGAGCGATCGGTCGCAGCAAACAAACCATCATCTGTGGATTCCCTGCGCATGATGTACTCAAATAAGTCAAGTTGAGAAATTAACATAAATTGCAAATGGTCAGTTTATCTCTGTATCGCCATTAAACTCAATAAAATTATTATTTTTGTTATTATTTTACACACACACAAGCATGCACACCACTCAACTTGTGATCGCAAGCGTGTTTTTACTCCTGAGTAATAAAGCCGAGAACTACTGTGGAGATGATTTAACGTCGCGAAACTCCCTCTACATGGAGACAAAGACGGTGCCCCTTACAAAGGGCCTTATACAGTGGAATTCAATTAACTATTCCCTTGGTCCAACTCGCTAGTGACAGGGAACTGTCAACACCAGTCCTCCGTCACATGTAGCGACGCTCTAACCCCGGCTAGCAACCATGAGATGCTTCGTATGAAAAGGGTGAAGAGCATACGGTAAGAGGCGCGTACCTGCGGCCGAAGCCTTCACTTTAACCTCATACGCTTGGATTGTTGGATAAAAGAAATCGAAAGAAGCAAACGCACGTTTGAAAACAGAAAAATATAACGAAAGATTGTTGGATAAAAAAAAAATCGAAAGAAGCAAAGGGACGTTTGAAAATAGAAAAATTCAACAAAAGAGGAGAGAATTGACACAAAGGAATGAGTACCGGAGGAGGTCAGGTATATCTTGGTACTTTATCTGATCAAGAAAGAAATTATGTAAATATTATTAACGTGATTCGAAATTTGTTTTGTGCACATTTCAATATCCTCACGCGACTTCTCGCCCTGTTCTCGTGTAAATTCGTTTGTTTGTTGTAACTTACAAAGATAGTTATCACATGCAAGTGATAGACATACATGAAAATGAAGTCTAAAAATAAAATCACTGATGAGAAACGGAATAACACATTTGTAAAACAAATCTAAAATCACAGTCGAAACACAAGATAAAACTGGAAACGGTGAAACTATATATTTCGTCTGTAAGCTTCAGTTCTCTGCAGTAGAAGAGGACTGTAGCTTACAGTCGAAATATGTAGTTCCACCGTTTCCATTTTTTTATTCTGCTCCAACTGTGGTTATAGATTTGATAAAAATGAATGTTTGTTGATGAAAAAGATAAAGATTGTGAAGGTACTTAATGACAAATCTATCTCCCAAGTTTTAAGAATACTGTAATTACATATTCAATTAAGTACAGTAAGCAACCAAAAGGAAACTAGAGTGAAAAAATATATAAATTAAATATTTTACAAAAACAAAGATGGAAAATAATTCTAATAAGTTTGGGTAAATTTGTCAGACGGCAAACGAAGGAGGGATGGAAAATGACTGAGAATTAAGTGACATTATAGACAAACGCTGGTAATGAAATTGGTAAATAAGAATAAATGTGTTACTGTGTTAAGGGGAGAGACCAACATTTTTCAACAAGACTTGAAAGAGAAACACAAGAACGACAGTAAACAAGTAAAATTGTGCAAGCAATTACGGGTAATGACGCCAATGCACAAGAGGCATTTGAAGAACTATTTGGTTTAAGGTAAGCATCACCAGAAAGGAGAATGCACAATAGGATTAAAGTCTAAAATACAAAGGAACGAAAATGAGACAATTTGGAGAACATGGAAACTGGGCTGGAAGGACAAGTTTATAAATGTTTTGGTAAAGAGGGAAAATAAAAAAAGTTAAGGAAAGAGATTATAAGATGAACGAACAGACGTAAGAGTTTTACTGGAGATTGGCAGATTAAAGGTCGAGAAAGTAGTACTGAAGAAAAGATATAAAGGAGAAGGAAGGAAAAGAAATAAAAGCGACTGGAACTGCTGTGGACTATTGTAGATGGGATAATAGCACCATGAAAGATCGAGGCACAATGGTGTTTGTCGTCATCAAGCTCGGTACAACTGATGTTCAAGTGAGTGAAAATATATCATGAAGAAATAGAGTGGGGAAAAATGGGAGGAGGAACTATGATGGCAATAAAAAAGGCATAAATTTGGAGAAAAAGAAAACGGGAGATGGTATAGCAGAGATCACAAATGTTAATGTTGTAATGAAAGAAAGTGGCTAAAGAGATCTTACAGTATAACACATCACATCAAAAACGGAATAAGACGGAAGATAAGTTACTAACATCATAAACAACATAGCATTCACAAATAGGGATATAAAAAACTAGTTATTTATCACTGGTAGGAGACTTCGATTGTGGAGAGGTGAAATGGGAGGAATGTCAAGTGAGTATCATGGAGCAATAAGCCACTGAATTTAGCAATAATATAATGATATAATGTTTTGAATCTCCTATCTACTCTTCATGACAAATAGATTAGAAAATAGGTTAATGAATAAACAAATAGATAAATAACTGGATAACAATAAATAAATGAATAGTTACATCGTTTGGGTGAAGGAAGAGGATAATGGGTTGGGTGTGTCGGTGAGAACACATAAAAGTGGAGGAAGACTGCTAGAGATCATAAGGCCTATACTAAGTAGTTCCCTGTTCCTTACCTGTTATCTCTATCCATAAAATTATCTGATATCCAACTTAAATCCATTACTAAAAGTGATAATAGGGGAAGGAAAGAAAGGTTCGGATGGGAGGGGAAGATTGTCCCGAACCAAATATCCCAGTGGCAATACTAAGTAGTTCCCTGTTCCTTACCTGTCATCTCTATCCATAAAATGATCTGATATCCAACTTAAATCCATTACTAAAAGTGATAAAAGGGGAAGGAAAGAAAGGTTCGGATGGGAGGGGAAGATTGTCCCAAACCAAATATCCCAGTGGCAATACTAAGTAGTTCCATGTTCATTACCTGTCATCTGTATCCATAAAATGATCTAATATCCAACTTAAATCCATTACTAAAAGTGATAAGAGGGGAAGGAAAGAAAGGTTCGGATAGGAGGGGAAGATTGTCCTAAACCAAATATCCCAGTGGCACCAGCGGAAGGTAATCTGATTCCGTTTGGCGCTTGAGTGGACCTGAGAGACTTGGACGCGAGGTCAATTGGTCCTCTCGTGATCTCTTCAGCGTCCTCACTTGACAGAATTGATTGTGTTTATCCTTTTCTTGTTGAAGTGTTAACCCTTCAGGTTTAAGAAGGAAATAGAAAAGAACTGGTTTACTAATACAGTGGTAAATGAATGGAGTAGATTTAGTAACCATGTGGTGAGCGTTAAAACTGTTTTTCTTTAAGACAATGTTTGATAACTTTATGGATGGGGGGTGATAAGTGGTAATGGACATGGAGCTGCCTAGTGTAGGCCTTATGGTCTCTTGCAGTCTCCTCCATTCTTATGTTCTTTCGTTTCTTTAAAAGACGCATTCACCCATTTTGGGGGTTTTATGATAACTAATGCCAAACGATTTTATTCATGTGAGCAGAAGAGGAAAGAGTTGCATATGCTGCCTCGAACTCTTTACTTCATCCTTGGGCTCTCTCAAAACAGCGAAGGATTAAAAATAATTCTTACATACACCAAGGGACTTTTCCCCCTGACAAGGGGGGTAGCCAATTCAAAAGGCATAACTCCACCTCCACACATTGCATCGTCACCCACTCCACTTCCATTCACCACACCTCCCCTTCCTCCCTCTTATCTTGGCTCCTCCTGGATGACGGGTCATCCCTGCATTTCGCCCACTGCCCTGGGTCAGAAGCAATGCAGCGAGACACAGCACATCCACAGCAAGGCCGCTTTATTTCATCCCTGCCCACTCCACTCCCATTCACCACCCCTCCCTTCCTCCCTCCCTTTTATCTTGGCTCCTCCTGGATGACGGGTCATCCCTGCATCTCGCCCACTGCCCTGGGTCAGAAGCAATGCAGCGAGACACAGCACATCCACAGCAAGGCCGCTTCATTTCATCGGCGACCCCCCTTCCACTTTCCGTCCACTTATGAAGAGACGATGAAGACGTGGAGAAATCCCTTCGGGCTGCGTCAAAATATCATTAACACACAACCACTCCCTAACACACACACACACACACACACACACACACACACAATCTTAAGTTTTCAAAACAGGAAAATAGTTTCTGGTAATATCAAAACAAGTTTAATCAGATTTGAGATGCATGTGATTCAAAATGGGCCTAGGCCTTCTTTCACAATATGAAAACACGTTTTAGAATTATTTCTAGAATATAACTATATTGTATATTTGAAGATTATGTCCTATTTCTGTCTACATTTGAAAGTCTCAGTACATAATAAATTCATGATCTACCCCCAACATATTGGTCTTCGTAAGTTTGCCAAACTTATTTAGGATCGTTCTTTCTAAAGATTTGAAAAACCTGACGATCTTTTAACTTGCATCCTAAGACACCTCGCTTTCCTTTCTGGAGTCAAAGCTTCATTTGCATAAAGTAAACAAAGCTACTCCCAACTTGAGTCTCTTTACTAAAAGAGAAAATGTTTTATTTTCGACTTATCGCCAAACCACAGACGATCCTTACCATCTGTGTTAGCGTAGACAAACAAAGCGTGGGCGGGTTTCGGCTAAATACACTATCTGTAGGAAAGAGGCCAAACGCACAGTATGGGATCCAACATATCTGACGTTTCGCCCAGCAGAGCTTCTTCAGAAATATCACAGTGGAGAAACATCTTGTGTTTCTCCCCGTAAGCTCGGGTTATATAAGGAATCAGAAGTTTCTCTATTATGTTATTTCTGAAGAGGCACTGCTGGGCGAAACGTAAGATATATTAGATCCCATACTCTACGTTTGCCCTCTTTCCTACAGTGCTGTTGCAGTCGTTGCTGCTTTTACTCACACTATCTATACAACATAAGTCTTCTTTCCCTTTAAGCATAGACAAAACCTGGCCGAGTTTTGGGTAGATACACTATCTATATAACCTAAGTCTTCCCCTTTATAAAAGATGTAGAGGCAAAAACACAAACATACACATGAACCCAAAAGCAAAACA
The DNA here is from genome assembly GCF_046742065.1 of Oratosquilla oratoria. Classification (NCBI taxonomy): domain Eukaryota; kingdom Metazoa; phylum Arthropoda; class Malacostraca; order Stomatopoda; family Squillidae; genus Oratosquilla; species Oratosquilla oratoria. The sequence goes on from NC_134799.1 coordinate 10,917,173, forward strand.
AGAATATTAATTTCATACAACAAAAAGCTTCTTTCCATTTATAAAGGATGTAGATACAAGCAAAAATACAAACATATACATGAATCCAAACACAAAACAAGAATATTAATTTCATACAACATAAAGCTTCATTCCATTTATAAAGGATGTAGATAGATGCAAAAACACAAACATATACATGAACCCAAACACAAAACAAGAATATTAATCTAATTTCACTAAATACACTATCTATACAACATAAAGCTTCTTTCCACTTATAAAGGATGTAGATACAAGCAAAAACACAAACATATACATGAACCCAAACACGAAACAAGAATATTAATTTAATCAATTTAAGCTTTTATTTCACTAAATACACTATCTATATAATAAAGCTTTTTTCCTTTTATAAAGGGTGTAGATAGAAGCAAAAACACAAACATACACATAAACCCAAATACAACACAAGAATCTTAATTTCATCAGTTTAAACTTTTATTTCACTAAATACACTATCTATATAAAAAAATCTTCTTCCCCATTACAAAGGAGCTAGACAGAAACTAGACAAACCAACACAAACACAAAAACATGGCCCCTAATTCAAAACAAGGATCTTAATTTCATCAGTTTCAGCTTTTATCCCATTAAGACCAGGAGAGGGCCGACGCCGCCATGGTAATTTGATGTGGTTCAAGCTAACCGCGTCTAGGGTGAATTGTATATACTGCGAGAGGAACCGCGTCTTGGCCAATACATAATTAGCATGGGCGGTGACACACACACACACACAACCTCGTGGCGCAGTGGTTAGAGTTCTCGCCTACCACTACGACGATCCGGGTTCGAATCCCGCTCCGGGCTGAAATAATTTCAGTATCGCTGCGCTGCGGGATGTTACTCCAACTCTCGTGGGAGGGGAGTTGGGGGTATGTGTGCGTATAAGGTCAAAGTATTATCCATAGATCGGTCATACAAACTCTGAGCTCTCTTTCGGAAGGTTAATAACACCAAGAGACATTTTAGTGTTATTTTCATATACACTAAGACTAACATCCATGCTATAACTTCAGTAAAATCGAGGCAGTATTTTGTATGTTGTGCGTTGACGTGTGTATTTACCTCATTGGATTTACCTATTTGTAGTATAAAGGAAAGTAGAAACGCTCGTGAGGTCCCGCCTTCTACTCACCGAACTACAGTATCATACCAATTTCTGTATCATACCAATTTCTTTGCTAGGTATCCTCTTGCAAAAAAAAAAAAAAAAAAAAAAAAAAAAAAAAAAAAAAAAAAAAAAAAAAAAAAAAAAAAAAAAAAAAAAAAAAAAAAAAAAAAAATTATATATATATATATATATATTTTTGCAAGAGGATACCTAGCAAAGAAATTGATATGATAAAGAAATTGGTATGAAAGTTCCATGAGTAGCAGGCGGGACCTCACGAGCGTTCTATTTTCCTTTATACTACAAATAGTATAAAGGTTACAAGCACTTCTGTGATGCACGTCAGCGAGTATAAAATTCTTCAGACGTATACTTGATAAGATAAAATGTGAATTAGATTGTACGGCCCAAAAATTGGATGACTTTTAGGTATATCTTGTATTCTACGTTGGATAGTGTTAAGAAGGGAACTCGAGAGCATTTGTAAGTACATTTCAAGGAATACTCTAAGTCCTTGGCTGGTGATAAAAGCAAATCATCACATTAACACAGTAGGAAGACTTATAGTAATGGACTTAAATTGAAAAAAAAAAAAAAAAAAAAAAAAAAAAAAATGAAAAATTAACCAAGAACTGGTTAGCCTATAGATTGGTTAACCAACGGAATAGATTTAGTAACCATGTAGCGAACGCTGAAACAATCGGTTGTTTTAAAAGAAGTTGAGATAACTTTATGGATAGTGATGATAGGTGGTAAGGGGCATGGGACTGTCTAGTGTAGGCCTTATGGTCTCTTGAAGTCTCTTACATTCTCATGTTTTTATTACATTCCAAGCGAAGAGATTGTCTGCGGTTGTTTTAAGAAAAGATTAGAAAACTTTATGGATGGGGATGACAGGTGGTCATGGACATGGGACTGCCTAGTGTAGGCCTTAAGGTCTCTTGCACTCTTCTTTATTCTTACGTTCTGATGTCTTTGGTTTCATTTCATGTATCGTTGTGGCCAACTTTATGGATGGGGATGACATGTGATCATGAACATGGGTCTGCCTACTGTAGGCCTTATGGTCTCTTGCGCTCTTCTTTATTCTTACGTTCTGATGTCTTTGGTTTCGTTTCTCGTGTTTTCGAGTGTGGCTGTGTCTTCGGGACTGAGTTGAAGACAACTGCGACTTGTCGAGACGTTGATTTCAGAAGCGCTGCCAGGCGCAAATCAGATTACTCTACTTCTGAAGTTCTGAAGTTTAACTTCGTTTGTTACGGTCGCGCTGCATGAACTCGATTTTCTCTCACTGTGTGTGCGTGTGTGTGTGTGTGTATGTGTGTGTGTGTGTGTGTGTGTGTGTGCGCGCGCGCATGTGTGTGGTGATAGTGGTCTAGGTGTTAATGTATGTGGGTATAATCTGTGTGTTTATGTGTGTGTGTGTGTGTGTGTGTGTGTGTGTGTGTGTGTGTGTGTGTGTGTGTGTGTGTTGATAACGACGGTGATTATGCTGTTACTGCTGATGACTTTGCCAACGCTAACGACAGCAAGAACAGCAGCGTCAGCAAATGGTCAGAGAAGGAACAAAGCCATGAAGAGTCGTGCCGTCCCAGATAGTCACGGTAATTGCTTTGGGTCAAATGTATCATAATTAACTCGCCTGTTGTGTCCATGAAGACATTGTGGAGTTCTGAAGGGTTTTTATTTTAGTCACTGTATGTCATTTACAACTCTGGCTTTATTTACAGAGGCTATTGAATAGATGTGACAGAACAGTTTCCAACATTACGTAATTTTTTTCTTTGTACAAACGAGTCTCAGGGATAAGAATGACGAGCCTCCAATTTTTTTTTCAATATTGGGAATGAATAAATGACTGAATACAAAAACAAATACATGGACATATGAATAAATAAATAAATAAACAGATGAAGAAACGAGTAAATAAATAAATAACCTCATTATTAACTATTAATTCATTTTTAACAGATATATAAATATATAATAAATAAATAATTAAAAAATAATTCTATACGACAAGAGCTTTTTCCCCCTTATAAGGGGGGTAGCCTAGTCAAAGGTATGCACCAACTCCCACCCATCCACCACCCTTTCCCCCCTCTCACATTAGCTCCCCGTGGATGAAGGGTCATCTCTGTCTCCTGCCCACTGCCCGGGTCAGAAGCAATGCAGCAAGGCACAGCACATCCACAGCAGGGCCGCTTCACTTAATCGGCCACCCCCTCCTCCCTCTCAGTCCCATCATACGGAAAATAGAGAAGACGTGGAGAAGTCCCTTCGGGCTGTGTCGAAATGTCATCCATACACAACCATTCTCCATTCACCCCTATCCCCTGCCTCTCACTTCCTTGCTCGACAGGCACAGAAAATAGAGAAGACGGGGAGAAATCCCTTCGGGCTGCGTCAAAATATCATCAGTACTTAACCATTCTACACTCACCCCTATCCCCTGCCTCTCACCTCCTTACTCAACAGACATTCCCCTCTTGCTCAAAGCCCATTTCACTCTATCCATCCTTATAAAAAAGGACACAGTTGCAAAATATTCTACACAGTTTCAACACCTTGAATACTATTGTTGTTGTTGTACTTGTAGATGTTGTTACATGGGCTCTAGGTTACCAGGGATTCTGTTCTCGGTAACTATGAAATCCAGTAGCCAGGAAACCTTAAGAGTCTCACCATGGTGACGTCAGAAATAACTACTATTTGACACACACACACACACACACACACACACACACACACACAAAAAAAAAAAAAAAAAAAAAACTGCACAGTAACACGTATACAGTTGATACAATAAACGTGTATGGAAATACATTAGTATTTAATCCCTGAATAAATAATTACTCTCGGTACTTATTCCATTGTATTCTATACTCGCAAAGTAACAGGCAAAGAACGGCTGGAAAGTTAGCAAAATTGTAAAAATGTGAAAGTAAAAGCGATCGTAGCCTGTGGCACATAAAAATAGGATCGACCTCGAGAAGAAGAATGAAAAATGGAGGGAAATCGGACAAAATAGAAAATAGCAACGAAGTGGGATTGAATTTAATCCAATACATTTCATTTAACTGTGCAATAAAAAAAAAAGGGTGAAAATTGTGTGCATGAAACATTGAGGAGCACTCGGGCTGGGAAAGGAGAGGAGGAGAAGAGGAAGGAAGGAGAGGAGAAAGGAAGGAGAGGAGAAAGGAAGGAGAGGAGAGGAAGAGAGGAGAAAGGAAGGAGAGGAGAAAGGGAGGAGAGGAGAAAGGAAGGAGAGGAGAGGAGGAAAGGAGAGAGGAAGGAGAGGAAGGAAGTAAGGAAGAAAGTTGGGATGGGAGAAAGAGAGGATGGGAGGAGGAGAGGAGTGGAAGACGGAAGGGAAGACGGGAGGAAGGGATATAAAGAAAAAGGAAGGGAGGAAGACTGGAGAGGAGGAAGGAAGGAGAGGAAGAAGGAGGAAGGAGGATGGGAGGAAGAGAGGAATAGAAGAAGGAGGGGAAATGGGGAACAAGGGAGGAAGGGAGAAAAATAGAAGGAAGGGAGGGAACAAGGGGGATGGAAGGAAGAGAGGAATGGAAGAAGGAAGGGAAATGGGTAAGAAGGAAGGAAAGGAAACGTGGAAGAAGAGGGGATGGAGGAATAAAGGAAGAGAAGAAGGGAGGAAAGAAGGAAAGAAAGGAGGTAAGATTTTTGGGAAAATGGTAAACTGATCTAAGGAAGGGAGGAAGGAAGGGAAGGAGGGAGGAAGGAAAAGGGAAGAAGGAAAAAGGAAAATGGTAAACTGATCTAAGGAAAGGAAGAAGGGAGGAAGGGAGGAAGGGAGGAAGAAGGAAGGAAAGGGAAGAAAGGAAGAAGGATAGAAGGAAACAGTTTTGGGAAAAAGGTAAACTTATCTAAGGAAGAGAAATAGGAAAGAAGGGAGGAAAGGAAGAAGGAAGGGAACAAGGTAGGAAACGGGGAATGGAAGAAACATTTTTAGGAAAATGGTAAACTTATCTGAGGAAGGGAGGAAGGGAAGAAGGGAGGAAGGGAAGAAGGGAAAAAGGGAGGGAAGGAGGAAGGGAGGAAGGGAAGAAGAAGAGAGGAAGGAAAGAAGGGAGGAAGGGAAGAAGAAGAGAGGAATGGAGGAAGGGAAGAAGGGAGGAAAGGAAGAAGGGAGGAAAGGAGGAAGGGAAGGAGGAAGGTAGGAAGGAAGGAAATAGTTTTGAGAAAGTGAACCTGGGCGTGCGTGTACCTGACCCATTATAGCATTATGAAAACAGCGTAGAGTCCAAAACTGGCTAACCGCGATAGTTCTGTGCCGATTTAAAATAAACAAACAAATAAATAAATAAATAAATAATAAATAAATAAAAAGCTATAATAACAATTTCCTTTATCATGTGGTCATTATGAGTGTGCCGATTAATAGGCAAGGGCAAAAATCGGCACATTTTTTTTTAATCTGCATCAGCAAAAATCGGCACTTTTTATCGGCATCGGCAAAAATCGGCACTTTTTTGGAATCGGCATCGGCAAAAATCGGCACTTTTTTTTAATCGGCATCGTCATCGGCAAAATACTGCCGATGCCGAATTATATTAAAAAAGAAAAAAAAAAAAAATTCGCGATGCCGATACATCGACACGCCCCTAATGGTCATCCTATGTACAAGTGGGCGTGGGTGGGCAGAAAGCCCCAGTAATTTAGAATTAATAAAACCCTACCCCCCCAAAAATATAACTCACTAATCATTATACAATTGACGATAAAACTTCATCACAATTATGGGTTTAACATAGTAGTAATATATGTTAACACATTCCTGGTAATCCAGACAAATCACTTGAAATTTAATGCAACATTTATTTAATTTATTTGGTTCAAATTAGTGAAGTCCCTAATCAGTAAGGATCACATAAATCGGCCTAGATATATGAGCATCAAAAACTCTATCATAACAGTGCTAATTAAATGTTATATGCAAACAGACCAAACCTATTCTATCTCTCTCTCTCTCTCACACACACACACACACACACACACACACACATTCTCTTTCTCCCTCACACACACACACTCTCTTTCTCTCTTTCTCTCACACACACACTCTCTCTTACTATCCCTATGTCTCTCTCTCTCTCTCTCTCTCACACACACACACACACACACACTCTCTCTCTTACCCTCCCCCTGTTTCTCTCTCTCTCTCTCTCTGAAAACGTGGCGCGCTTCCTGTTCACAGTTTGAGCAACAGATCCAGCAAATCGAGAGAGTATTGCTCTCCGACAATGCTAACAGCAGATTTGGGATTAGTGTTCTTCTTTCGTTATATTCTTCTGAAGTGACCAACTGCGGGTATTTCGTTGTTATTTTGAGGAGGAGGAGGAGAAGGTGGAGGAGGAGAAGAGGAAGAAGAGGAGGAAGAAGAGGAAGAGGAAGAAGAAGAAGAAGAAGAAGGCGAGGTAGAGGAAGATGAGGAAGAAGAAAAGGAGGGATAAGAAGAAGAAGAAGAGGAGGAAGAAGAGGAAGACGAGGAGGAAAAAGAAGAGGAAGAGGAAGAAGAGGAAGAGGAAGAAGAAGAGGAAGAAGAGGAAGAAGAAGGCCATGAGACGATGACGCAATATCGTCTTGTTGTTCTGTATTTACTCTATTAACATATCTTTCTTTTTAATCTATTTTATTCCTTTGTTTGCTATTCGTTTATTCGCAGCCATTTTGATTACAAAAATAGTCAAGTTTTAAAGAGAGCACTAACCATAATAACACCCCCTTTTACGCACTTGTATGGCGATCTAAAAGGTTTTAATCTTGCCCTACACGATCAATAATATTGCGCAATATTCCGTATTGTACAATATTATTGACAGTGTAAGGATGGTATTTGATATCTTCAATATATCATGTCATTCTTTAATGTCTTCAATATATTGTGTCTTTGATGTCTTCAACATATCGTCACTTCAATACCATCCCTACACCATCAATAATATTGTACAATACGGAATATTGCGCAATATTAGTGTGTAGGTCCCGCTTTAGACAAAGCCCGCCATACTACAGATAGCTTTACTTTAAAACGAGAAAATCTAAATATGTCGTTCATATTTTGTGAATCCAGTACTCAAACCAGAAGCTGAATATACGATATGGTGAACCTGTTTCATCAACTTTCACAGTTTAATCCAGAATGAAATAGTTTTTCGTTTCACCATATTTGTATAAATCCAAAGAGCGAGACTGGACAAGCTTAAGATAATATGTACCGTTTACGGTCGTCCTGCCAATCATGTAATTTATGCAAATTATACTCTAATGTCTGGCTCCATTTTCAACTGAGGATAATTCCCACTTAATGAATATACAGGTTGTGATTATCATTGGCACGACACAGATTTGGCAAAATTTTCGTTGTTTGTTTTAGTCGAGAAAGAAAAATAATAATCAGGTGATTTATGATATGCGTTCATTATGTCTTCCCATTTTCTCTTTCCATTTTCTGTTCGTGAGCGCGTAAGCCTGGAGTAGAACGTAAGAAGTAAAGGAGACTGCAAGAGACCATATGGCCTACATTAGACAGTTCCATGTCCCTAGCCACCAGTCATCCCCATCAGTAAAGTTATTTAATCTTCTTGTAAAACAACCAATTAGATAAACGCTCACTACATGGTCACTAACTATTCCATTTGTTAACCACTTTGTTGGTAAACCAATTCTTGCATGACAACGACCTCTTCTTCCTCCTCCTCCTCCTCCCTCTTAATCCTCTAATCACACCATCAATTTCCACCCCTCTTCCGTCTATTTTCCACTCGCCCTTATCTTCCCTCTTCTCCTTATCATTACCTATACCAATCTCCTTATCATCTTCCTCCTCTTCCTTTCTTCTAAATCCTCCAAAAATATCAAGATATGCTGCTACTTTCTTTGAGGTTTTCCACCGTGGAAGCATTGTTGTATATTTCTATTCCCTATAACTTCTTCAAAGGATTACAAAACTGAGCATGCCGACAGGAGACCTTTTGGTCCATAACTACGTCGGATGCGGAAAACATGATAAATAATAAATAAATATATAATATAAATTATAATAAATAAAATAAATAAATGCATAGGTATAATTAAATAATAAACAAATAGGTAAATAGTAAATAATAATATACAGATAACTAATGATTAATGAAAATCAAGCAAATGATAATAAACAGACAAATAATAACAAACAAATAAATAAATAATATAGAATAAAAATACATATCTTTAATCAGTTCAGATTACAAGCCTAATTAAAAAACAATAATTTAACCTAACCGGTTTCTAAATTCCACCGACAGTCTTATGGTCCTTCTGATAAGCGTCAATATGAAATGGCGGTTTTACATTTGTAACACTGTCATATGATATTCTAAATATTAGACATATGATATAACAAGTCTGCAACATATAGTGTAAGATTACATCTGTTAGCAAGGAGAGGTACAGTCAATAAGAAATAATGGTTTTAGATTCATAACACTGATATAATACTCTAAATATGAGACATATTGCTCATGTAACCAGCTTGCATCGTATAAGGCACCATCTATATAAAACACAAGACTGTCGTCGAACTTTAGAATCTAGTACATTTTATCAACAGGAAGGGGAATGCAGTGGGCAAGATGCAGGGATGACCCGTCATCCAGGAGGTGCCAAGATAAGAGGGAGGGAAGGGGGTAGAGGGGAGTGGAGTATGTAGGGGATGGAATGGGTGGGAGTGGTTTCTATGCCTTTTTTTTTTCTTCTTCTTCTTTTTGGCTACCTCCCTTGTAGGGGGAAAAAAGCCCTTGGTATATGTATATAGATTTAATATTCTAAGATGAGACTTATTGATGATATAACAAGCTAGGATTCTATAAGTTACTATCTATTAGTAATGAGAGGAATCTTTGGAACCTAGTTGTACATTTCATCAGAGAAGAATAGCTTAATATGGACCCGCTCTATTTTTGCAAGTAGACCACTACACAGGTTTTCGAAACATAAATACATTCTACCCTTTTCATGCTCGCGATGATTATAAATAACAATTTCTCATCGTAAAATTACTGTTTTATATTAGTTACACATTTTCAAACAGAAATGGAAACGCATTCACCTACAAATCCCCAAACAGAATTTCTTTCATAAAAATTGATATTCTCGTGTGCATTTGGAATAGCCTTTATACTTTCGCGCCCAGAAAATTTTTCAGAGTAAAATATGATATTCAATCCATACATGATTTATTTTTAACGTGGAAGCAATATTCATTTGTGTTATTATCATATTTCATAATATGTTCATGATTTTAGGCTTGTTAGTACTCTAGCCAATAATTATTCGCTTGGCTTTCAGATGTTCATCTATCTTCATAAATTGATTTAATTTGAGCCTTTTTTTGTTGGTGTTGGAATGAGATTGTGTGGGAACATTATCTCCATTAGGCTCTTCTGATAACAAAAGAATATTTTATTTCAATCTGAACGTTAGCTTGGAATTGTGAAAATTAGATCAATTCGTAATTAACAAAACTGTACCCAATTCATAAGAACATTAAAACACAAGAATGGAGGAGGCTGCAAGAGACCATAAGGCCTACACTAGGCAGTTCCATGTCCCATAACACCTGTCATCCCTATCCATAAAGTTACCTCATCTTCTCTTAAAATAACCAATTGTTTCAGCTAATTCATAAGAACATTTAAACATAAGAATGGAGGAGACTGCAAGAGACCATAAGGCCTACACTAGGCAGTTCCATGTCCCTTAACACCTGTCATCCCCATCCATAAATTTATCTAACCTTTTCTTAAAACAACCAATTGTTTCAGCGCTCACTACATAGTCACTAAGTCTATTCCAGCAAGACACAAATATATCTGGAAGGGTCCTAGGTCACTCTTCAGACTCGGGTTGAATGTGACCTCTCCTAGTTCCTTTCCTTATCTCCATTTTTGTCTTTATCTTCTTTTTGTTTATATGTATAATTTTTGTACTCCCTCAAGATGTCAACACAGACGAGAACAACAGCATATTTGATATTCGCGTTGTTTTTTGAAAACAGTTTTGCATATGTAGTACAGTACAGTAATATATATATATATATATATATATATATATATATATATATATATATGACATGAGTGGGAATAACAAACACACAAAACTTAGTTTAAGCTTATTCCTGACTTGCACTGCAGATAATCTTACTTTGAGAGTCTCGTCAAAACAATATATATATCATATATATATATATATATTATATATATATATATATATATTAATAGAATATATGGACAGGAGATTTTCTTATACATACTTCTTTGAAAGTGATGGCTAATAGTGTATTTATTATTTTCCGTATGTCTTAATAAGACATATGGAAAATACATGTAAGACAATAATAAAAGCACAATTAGCCATCACTTCCAATAAAATATTATATATATATATATATATATATATATATATATATATATATATATATATATATATATATATATATATATATATATATATATATAAAGTGACGCTTTTAAACAGAGTGAATCTGGTCGACCGTTGGAATGGAGATTTGGCTAATCTAAAGTTTGGTCATATTCGTAAGTTGAACAGTGAGTTTCCATTTAAACACTGACCATTTCCATCCCCTCTCGATCTGAATTGATGTCCCAACTTCTGCGTCCCCGACCACCGCCCACTAAATAAAGGGGCTATCACACTGAGCTATTCTTCCTTCGACATCTTACCTCCAACCTCCATTTGAATAACTAGAATATGGCTTCGATTACACCAACCTGGGCTTTTCTAAGAACATTTCAATAGTATGTCTAACATTCGTATAGATTTATAATCTTTTAGTTTATCATTCAGCTTTGCTATATGTGACGGAAAGATGATTTGATATTTGGAAATTTGAAAATTCAAATATCGTAACCGAAGTCGTTTTTACTCAAACGAACTCGCAACGGTCATCGCTGCTGAAGCCCGTGGAAGCCCAGTGTGATGACCCATAATCCCAGCAGGTCGTTCAGCGGCAGCAGCAGGTCGTTCAGCAGAAGCAGAAAAAAAAAATATTCGTCAAAGTATCTCTATCAGAGTTAATCCCCGTTTTCATTTAACATGTTAGATTAAAATGTTAGTTTTAATATGTAGGTTCTGTTTTTTCACCTCATTTTTATGAATGAATGAGTCGTGGTATTGATCTTTGTGGATCTAATGGACCAATCCACCATTGAACAGGTGAACCAACATCCACAGTTAATCCTAATGTACTGGCTCAGAAATGGTGGTCCACAATTAATTTCTTTTTTCTATCTACTGATTTTATCTACTTATTTCTATCATTATTTTTTGGATAGGACGTGTAGTCTGTTTAGCAATAAACTGGTCAAATGAAGATTGGTGCCTATATGTTTAGATGTCTAGCAAGCGCAGTACGAAAAATACAGTTGCCTTCTATTTTTGTGATTATTCAAAAATCTGTTTGTAAGACATCATTCAAGCCAAAATTATTTCATTATAGTTTACGGCACTCGCATATATTGATGTGGCCATCGTTGCAATTCTTTTATACCAAATCATCAAAGATGATGACCGTATATCCTTTACGTATCTACCACTCCATCTTTCGTAAATTGCCAGGTTCATTACATTAACTCAATATTCAGTCTTTAACATATACATCTAATCAACCAAAAAATAAATGTCTCCATCACGTTCTAGTACCAGAAGTCGCCTCTGAGACCCAAAAGAGTCATCTAGAATTAGACGAAATAAAAATCTATAAATTGCCTTTCGACTTCAAAGGCTTCAAAGCGACGTTAATTAAGTCGCCCCTAACCAGGGGTTTGTTTTATGAGTAGCCGGGGATTTTGTTTTGTGGCGCTTTCGGTAATCATGTCGACGCGGTGGAGTGTACGATGGATGAAAGGAGGTGAGGAGACTACGCCAGGAGGCGCTGAGCAGCTGCGGCCGAAGCCGTCAGCTTTGACCTATGTGTATGCGCTCTGGGGACTGTTGAAGCAAGTAATTGACAGTCACTAGTGGTCACTGGAGAGTAGTAGTAGTAGTAGTAGTGGCAGCAGTAGTAGCAGTAGTAGTAGTATTAGTATTAGTAGTAGTAGTAGCAGCAACAGCAGTTGTTGTTTTAAGGACCTCAAACTGCCTGTGTAAAGGGACAATTACACGGTCAAACAGTTTGACAAACCCAGTTTGTCAGACAAGTGTTTGAAGTGATGGTTGACCGTGTGAATGGGGTATTTGGTCGTCAAACACGTTTGTCGAGCGTGTTTGACAACCAAATACCCTATTCACACGATCAAACCACTTCAAACACTTGTTTGACAAACCGGGTTTGTCAAACCGTTTGACCGTCTAAATGCCCTTTAAGACAAATGATGCCTGCTATTACTAATTTCACAAAACTGAAGTTTGTTTACTACTACTACTACCAAAAATACAAGTATTAATATGAAAAGAAAATTGTCCATGCACATAAAGAAGGGGTGTCCAAACGTCTGACAGAACTACTGATCAGGGCAAAGAGGGACTACACGAACCCCAATGCCTTAAAATACCTGTCAACTTGAGACGACCTACCAAAAAGGTGAACTTGGTGTGCACCACCCGATACCAACCACGCGATGATGTGCAGTGATGGTGGTCGTATTCGTGTGAGCCATGACGAGATAATGGATCTCACAGCCCAAATACTTTGCGAGATGTGACGAGATGTGACAGGTAAACTAGCACTATCCCCACTGAGGTGAAAGATTGGTGAGAAACCTACGCCAGGAGGCGCTGAGTAGCTGCGGCCGAAGCCGTCAATTTTGCCCTATGTGTTTGGACTCTTGGGGGCAGGTAGGTGAAGGTCAGTGATGGAAATCGGAGAGGAGTGCGGGATTCGAACCCACAATTAAGCGAATGAGAGACCAACAAGCTTCCAATTAGGCCACCTGGAAGAGGTTTCAAGGCAAATACATTGGGTGAAGCGCGTGTGGACGTCAGCGCAAGAGGTTTCGGGACACATGGACGTTTGGCTTCTTTTGATATACGACTTGTTGTATGAGGTTGTTTTGAGTCTTTGAATATGTGTGAGCGCGTGCGTGCATGTGTGTGTGTGTGTGTGTGTGTATGAGAGAGAGAGAGAGAGAGGGACCTACCTACTGACGGTCCTACTTCGTAAATGAGAATAAGATGATTCGAATGTAAGATGAGTGTGTATAAAATGTGGATCAGGGCTCGTTAACTCCATGACTCAAGTATATAGATACCCGATTCTTCCACATTTTAATCTTGTATGGTCCGCAGATCTCATTAATGATACTAGTAGCTTCAAAAGAGTAGCCAGATGATCCATAAAGCTCACACCAAATAATAAATATATTGTAAATATAATTACAAGCCCACTAACCCCAGAAAATAGATCTCACACTGCTAGCGTCACTGTACTATCTAGTGTTAAAAAAAAAAAAAGTAATGTTTGCCTTGGAAAGTTACAATTATGAAACAGACAACGAGTTGTGCATGGAATACTAAAATTGTAAAAATAAGATTAAAAAGTCTTCATTAATAATTAATATTACGCAAACAACGTGAGTGTTTTCTGAAACAACGAGATTAAATGTTCATCAAAGTGAATTATGATATCACAGGCTTGATGACTTTGTTTGCTTGTGACGACGCTTTGTGTAAGTGCACATTATCCATCCACCACCACCTCATCGCCACCATCACCTTGAGGAGGTGATGATGAGGTGAGGAGGAGGTGATGAGGTGATGTGAGGAGGTGAAGAGGTGATGAGGAGGTGATGAAGAGGTGAGGAGGTGAGAAGGTGAAGTGATGAAGTGATGAGGAGCTGAGGTGAGGAGGTGAGGAAGTGATGAGGAGGTGAGGAAGTGATGAGGAGGTGAGGTGAGGAGGTGATGAAGTGATGAGGAGGTGAGGTGAGGGGGTAAGGAGGTGATGAGGTGATGTGAGGAGGTGATGATGTGATGTGAGGAGGTGATGAGGTGATGTGAGGAGGTGATGATGAGGTGAGAAGATGAGGTGAAGTGATGAGGAGGTGAGGTGAGGAGGTGATGAAGTGATGAGGTGAGGAGGTGATGAAGTGAGAATATTTGGACATAGTTTGACTGTAGCCACGACCTTTGCCTTCGGTACTTGGGTGGCTAAGACGTGTGACAATTACCCAATTTTTTTTTTTTTTTTTGCAACATACTACTATTGAACTGAAAAGCTGTGCATAGAAGACTCCACATCTGAATAAAATTGTCTGTCATTTATTGAGCCACCCCGCCAAGACATAAAAACACTACCACACAAAAAATATATAACAACAACAATAACAATAAACAATAACAACAATAATAATAACAATGATAATAATAAACAATAATAAATAGTAATAATAAATACTAATAAAAAATAAATGATAATAATAATAGTAGTAAAATCTACCTATCATAAGAACGTATTGATCTGAAACAACGGAACCGACCCAATCTATTGCGGCCCCTTTTATACACAGATCCCTTTTGATGGGAACATCTGACTTGCTCGTATTTCCGATCCGTCCTCGAAGGCGACGGAGACTTCTGCGGCGAATGTGCGGAATCACAAGGACCTCGAGAGCCCCGAGGAACGGCCGGGGGGAAGGATTGGCCGGGGGGTTGAGTCGCCGCTAAACCAATCCCAAAAGGAAATGTCCTTCTCCAAGGTCGTTAGGCCTTGTAAGATACGTTTCCTTTCGGTTAGGTAATCAAGGTTGCTGCTATCCCAGGGGGTGATGGCAGGAGAAAGGAGGAGGGAAATGTGTCCTGGAAACCCATTTGTACACTTGATGACGTTGTGTAAAAAAGAAAGAACAAAGAATGGCAGAAAGGGGGATGGGAGCGAACGTGCGCGTGAGAGAGAGAGAGGAAGAGAGGGAGAGAAAGAGAGCGAGTGGTAGACAAAGAAAGAGTGAGAGTGACAAATAAATGACGAAACAGGGAATCAGAAAATGAGGGAAAGATGCTGTTGTTGTTATGGACTGCAGTTCACCATCGCTTCTATCCTTGTACACAAACTTGTGCCAATGCCCTACGTTGTCTTCTATTTCATATGTTGGTTTAGTCGCGTGCAGGAGAGAAAAGAGAGTAAGAGAGAGAGAGAGAGAGAGAGAGAGAGAGAGATAGAGTAATGGAGAGAGAGAGAGAGAGAGAGAGAGTAGAGTAATGGAGGGAGAGAAATACATAGAGAGAATACAGAGAGAGCCATTTAAATTTGTAAGGTAATTAATCCCTTTATCTCTGTACCTGAGAGAGAGAGAGAGAGAGAGAGTAATGGAGAGAAATACATAGAAAGAATACAGAAAGAGAGCCATTTAAACTTGCAAGGAAATTAACCCCTTTATCTCTGTACCTGAGAGACAAAGAGTGAGGAGAGAGAGAGAGAGGAGAATATATAGAGAGAATACTAAGAGGGAGCCATTTAAATTTGTAAGGTAATTAATCCCTTTATCTCTGTACCTGAGAGAGAGATAGAGAGAGAGAGAGATAGAGAGAGAGAGAGAGAGAGAGAGAATAAGGTAATTAATCCCTTTATCTCCTTATCAAAAAATAACAAAAAGGTAATTATTATGACTAAACCGCTACAGCTATAATTTGCTCAATCCACCGATGCAGCTATAAACACCTGCCCAGTCACCCCGGCACTGAGAGTGTCCTCAAGTTCAAGTCAAAATCTCCTTCCAGAAATTTTGAATTTTGACTAAACCGCTACAGCTATCATTTGCTCAATCCACCGATGAAGGTATAAACACTTGTCCAGTCATCCCGGCACTGAAAGTGTCCTCAAGTTCAAGTCAAAATCTCCTTTCAGAAATTTTGGATTTTGGTTCCTGAAGCCGTCAGATAAAAGCCCAAGAGGGAAAAGCCAGATGCTGTGAGGGTTGTTCGACTAGCCTGAACTCCAAAGCCAGAACAGTTTCCATGCAACGGGATTACTATTCTTTTTGGAAGTCTAGTCCGATAGATTTGAAAAGCCAAAAATAAAATCCGGAAAAAAAAAAAAAAAAAAAAAAAAAAAATATATATATATATATATATATATATATATATATATATATATATATATATATATATATAATACACATAAAACCTTGCAGGCTTGGTTGATAAAAAAAAATTGGAAAAAAAAATGGGGGGGAAAAATTCAATAGCCAATCAGGGCAAACCGTGTGAATAAACAAACAATTTTATAAAGAGAGAGAGAGAGAGAGAGAGAGAGAGAGAGAGAGAGAGAAATGCTCAGGCATCGTCATACTTCAGTGCTTAGGAAGATTCACAGGTTGATATCAACCGCAAGAAAAAAAAATATAAATAAATAAATAAAATGAAACATAATAGATAAATAAAATATAATATATAAAAAGTTAAAATATAAATCAAAATAAAAAAGTGAAAAGAGAATGAAAAGAGGGAAGAGAGAAAGAGAGGAAGAAATATGAGGTGGTTTTCTCTAAAACACTGTGCAAATACATTTTACGTTAACATACTTTCATTAAATATTATTTCTATTCATTCCTCTTCTGCTCTTTACAAAACTAAAATATTAAATCCTTTTATTGTAATATACATTTTCAGACCCTCATCCATATAATTTATAGAAACCATGAATAGCAGAATATTTCGCAAAAAAAGAGCATAAGAGAGAATAGAGAAGAGAGAGGTCATTGAAAACAACCATAAATAGCAGAATAATTCGCAAAAAAGAGCATAAGAGAGAGAAGAGAGAGGTCATTGAAAACAACCATGAATAGCAGAATAATTCGCAAAAAAGAGCATAAGAGAGAGAGAGAGAGAAGAGAAAGGTCATTGGAAACCAGTTTGAGAACTTAAGAGAGAATAGGTCATGCAAATCATGCAAAGTTGCTATCAACGAGATATCACATTGAACACAATGGAGAAATCAAGTTCATGCAAATTGTCTGAGAATGTATCAAAATTATCAAAAGAGTCATGAATAATTAATGTATCGCCTTGTAATTTACATGGTGCAATAGATATACTGTAATCATTTTTGATCAATTTCTGTGGTACAAAATTATTATTTATAATATAAATATAAATTCATAAAATAAATTAATATACAATTAAACAGCTCATTTCACACACACATTATATATATATATATATATATATATATATATATATATATATATATATATATATATAAAAACGTGTCGAATCCGGGACCCGTTGTGGGTTGGTTCCCGACAGCCCTTGCTAGGTGGGGAGTCGACCCGACGTCGGCCTAAAAAAAAAAAAAAAAAAAAGTAACTGACAGGGCTTTGACCTACAAGGGGTTTCTCACTTCCCACTTCGTTGGAGGGGACTGTGTGTTTATTTAATTTGCTTGTACTACAAAGGCTGTTCTCTTGGAGCGAGAAGCCAACACTGGGCGGTTCAAAGTCCCAATAGTGAGCGCATGACGTCACTAAGTGTGTACGCGTCCTGAAGTAAACAAGATCTAATAAAGGCTATCTTGTCTAGTCACCTCGTAGAGCGAGTAGGAACTGTCACTGTGTATGTGTCCTGAAGTAAACAAGATCTAATAAAGGCTATCTTGTCTAATCACCTCGTAGAGCGAGTAGGGACTGAAGTGTTGAGATAAGAACGAAATAATGACATGACATTATCAGAAAATCTTGGTAAAAAATGGAAGATAGAAAAGGAAGAAAGAAGAATTGAAGAAAAGAATAAAAAGAAAGAATGAAGGAAAGAAGGAGAGAAGGTATGAAGAAAAGAAAGGAAGAAAAAAGAAAGACAAGAAAAATGAAAGAAAAAGGGACCAAAGAAAGAAAAAGGAAGAAAAATGGAAGGAATGGAAAGAAAGAAAAAATGGAAAGAATGGAAAAAGAAAAAGGGAAAAAAAGAAAGCATGAAAAAGGAAATTAAAAAGAAAATGACACAGACAGGTGTTGAGGGAAGGAGCTACACGACAAAGAACACGTGAGTGATAACCCAAAAGAACAAGAACACACGAAGCTGCCAAAGAACACTCGGAAAAAAAAAAAAAAACCGAAGAGGCGAGACGGGCGGAGGAAGGACGAGGAGGATGAAAGAGGAAGAGGTGAGAGGGGCGGAGGAGGAAAGAGGAAGAGGTGAGAGGAGTGGAGGAGGGGGGAAGGAGGAAGAGTTGAGAGGGGCGGACAGGAAGGAGAAAGAGGTGGGAGAGGTGGAGAAGGGAGGAAGAGGCGAGAGGCGGAAGAGGATTAGTTATATGTCAATTTATTATTATTTCCTATTTACCTGTTTGTTTATTATTTAACTATACCTATGCATTTATTTATGTATTTTATTTGTTATTTACATTGTTATATTTTT
>NC_134799.1:10940692-11049702 GCF_046742065.1 Oratosquilla oratoria
TCTAGTTTTGACTACACAAGAACACTAAAATAGAAGAGACTGCAAGAGACCATAAGGCCTATACTAGGCAGTTCCATGTCCCTCACCACCTTTCATGCTCATCCACAAAGTTATCTAAGAACAACCAATTTTTTTCGGCGCTGATTACTAAGTCGAAAAACATAAGAACAAAAATGGAGGAGACTGCAAGAGACCATAAGGCCTATATTAGGTAGTTCCATGTCCCTTATCACCTTTCATTCCTATCCATAAAGTTATCTAACCTTCTCTTAAAACAACCAATTGTTTCGGCGCTGACTACGTGGTTACTAAGACTAAGAACATATTAATGGAGACTGCAGGAGGCCATAAGGGAATTAGCTGCCGGTCACGAGCCCAGCACGTTACCCAAGACCTTGGTGAATCATACACACACACACACACATACATACATATATATATATATATATATATATTATACATACACACTGAATGGTTCCCAGTGATCAATTAATATCTTTTTCAACCACATTGATAGCGTATTGGTTTACGTCAATGTAACTTTGTTACGGGTTAGCTGGGTTCGAATCCTCGGCTCGTCCACGTTTCAATTTCCAACGGATGCCTCCTTCGAGCGACTCTCAGTCTCGTTTGCGATGGTATGGAATTAAAAGTGATATGTGGTTGAAAAAGATATATATATATATATATATATATATATATATATATATATATATATATATATATATACAAACGTGCAAGTATATGTTCGTGTGAATAAAACGTGAAGTTATATGATTGTAATGGAGCCATCAGGTAATGAAACTCGTTGACAATTTCCCAAAGTTTGATTGCTCTATTTGGATTACACAGTCATTTACCAGATTCCGGCTCTCTGATCTACTCTATTCACACCAAGGTCTTGGATTACGTGCTGGGCTCGTGATCGACAGCTGTTTCCCACCTGGCTGAGAGCTCAGAGCTCGTATCTGTCAATTGTTTGCTTTTGGATCAGACTCCTGGATCCGTCACAATCTTGGTATGATCTCTCGATTTATTTCTTCTTGTGTTAAATGTCTTCTCTCTACGATCATCTTTACACAATCTAATCATCTCTTACTGGGTCTTCCCATCATCCTCTTTCCTCTTGGTTGCCACTTCATATATTTCTTAGTTTTTTTTTCTTTCTTTTTATTTGCTTGATTTTCATTTATCATTAGTTATCTGTTACCTTATCATTATTTACTATTTACCTGTTTGTTTATTATTTAACTATACCTATACATTTATTTTATTTATTATTATTTACTTTACTATACTTTTTATTTATCTATTTATCATCATTATTTTCTTTTCGCATCCGACCTTGATATGGACCAAAAGGTCTCATGTGGGTATGCTCCACCTTTGTAATCCTTTGTAATATTCTGCTCCTGACTTCCTTTATTCTCTCGTATACAGTGTTACTAAAATATGGACACAGGAAATGTCATTATACCTAACCAGGATGTTCGCTGAGTGTGCAGGTTAGAGCGTCGCTACTTGCGACGGAGGTCGAGATGGTGGTGGTTCGAACAATGCTACCGGCGAGTTGAATTAAGAGTATGGTTCATTAAATCCCACGCTACAAAGTCCTCTGTAAGGGGCACCGTCCTAGCCTCCTGGTAGGGGAAGAGTTTCGCGACGTTAAACCAAATTAATCAATCATAACTAACCAGACTGGGGTTTGTTAAAGGCTTCTCTTTCTGGGGTTTGTTAAAGGCTTCTCTTTCTGGGGTTTGTTAAAGGCTTCTCTTTCTGGGGTTTGTTTAAGAGCTCTCTTTCTGGGGTTAAAGAGTTCTCTTTCTGAGTTCTGTTAAAGGGGTTCTCTTTCTGGGATTTGTTAAAGAGTTCTCTTTCTGAGTTCTGTTAAAGGGGTTCTCTTTCTGGGATTTGTTAGAGGTTCTCTTTCTGGGATTTGTTAAAGAGTTCTCTTTCTGGGATTTGTTAAAGAGTTCTCTTTCTGGGATTTGTTAAAGAGTTCTCTTTCTGGGATTTGTTAAAGAGTTCTCTTTCTGAGTTCTGTTAAAGAAGTTCTCTTTCTGGGATTTGTTAAAGGGGAAGACACGAGACACATGAAAGAACGCCAACGTCTTTAGGGACATCTGTGCTTCACTTCTTCTCCACCATCTATCACCAAAATACCCTTATTTCCCCCTTTCTTCCATCATCTGCTACTCTTTGTAGCCTGAAATTTAATGAAACACACCCTTGGTCCAACTCGCCGGCGGCAAATTCGAACTACCGTCACCTCGACCTCCGCCGCAGGTGGCGACGCTCTAACCCGTTCTTCCAGTAGAGCATCTCAGTTCGTGGTCGATTCTTTGGGCTATGGGAGTTGATTAATTTTCTGACATCAACGAAAATTCTATCCCACTATACTATTTCCATTATCTCGTGACCCACAAGGTGTTGTCTGCCGTGTTGTCACGCACTGAATCAAAACATTCAGCATATACGGAGAGCTGAGTCACAGGGGCGCAAGTTACTAATTCATCTCTTTAATTATACCGGTCATACATGCAAATATAAAGAAAACGGCGTCTCCTCCATTTTTTTTTTTTTTCTTTTTAAGTTGCAACGCTGCTGGTTTTGCCGGCCAGATCCCATGGGTCACCAGATAATTGAAGAAGTATAGACTACAGCATGGAGGTTCCTGTTAACTGATAGGCAAGCGGCAAAGAATGCGCGTTGTGGACATGAAGGATCCCCCCTCTGATTGAGGACGACAGGACTCCATCTATAAGGTGGAAATAGGACGCCCAAAGGACACGAGAACAGAGTTCCCGGCGCCCGGTTCCCAAGGCAGCAATCGATCGGCGAATGTTGAGCTGTATTAATATTTTGTCACGTCGAGGTGTCGTTCATGGGCGAGTGTGTGAGGATGAGGAAGAGGAGGAAAAAGGAGGAGGAAGGAGGAGGAGGAAGAGGAGGAAAAAGGAGGAGGAAGGAGGAGAAAGAAGGAGGAGAAAGGAAGAGAATGAGAGCGAAGGAGGACAGGGAGTAGGAACAAGGATGAGGAAGAGGAGCAGGAGGAGGAGGAAGGAATGCAGGAGGAAGAAGTGCAGAAGGAAGAAACAGTTGAGAGGGAGAAGAGGAAGAAAGAGGAGAGTGAAGGAGGTGGAAAGATGAGGAGGTGGAGGGGAAGGTGAAGAAAGAAGAGGAGGTGGAGGAAGAGAATAAAGAAGAGAAGGAAGAGGAGGAAGAGAAGAAAGAAGAGAAGGAAGAGGAGGAAGAGGAAAGGGAAGAGGAGGAGGAAGGTAAGGAGGAGGGCGAGGGTGTATAAGAGGGAACGGAGATGAAAGAAGAAGGAAGAGGAGGAGGAGGAGGAGGGAGTTAGAGGAAAAGGTGGAAGAGGAGGAAGGGTTGGAGGAGTAGAAGGAGGAAGGAGGAGAATGTGGAGAAGGAGGAGAAGGAGCTGGAGGAAAAGGAGGATAAAAAGGAAGAAGGAGGAAGGAGGAAAAGGAGGAGGAAGAGAAGGAAGAAGAGAAGGAGGAAGAGGAGGAGGAAGATGAGTAGAGGTTGGCCATTAATGGTATCTTCACAAGCGCTTCTATCCTCGTCAATAATCTCGCAAAGTTATCGAGGAAGAGGAGGAGGAGGAGTGAGGAGCCTGCGCCAGGAGGCGCTGATTAACTGCGGCCGAAGCCGTTACCTTTGCCCTATGATGCGCTTTAGGGACTGTTGGTGCAGCTAACACTCACTGCTGGGCATTGTAGAGGAGTGCGTGCGGGATTCGAACCCAGAACTAAGCGAGTGCGAGGCCAGCACGCTTCCGATGATGTCACCAGGAGAAGAACCTCACGTTAGAGCCAGGAGAGGGATGATGAAGAGGAGGAGAGGAGGAAGAGGAGAAAGAGGGCGAAGAAGAAGAGGAGTAGGAAAGGAAGAGAGCGGGAAAGAAGAGGAAGATAAGTAAGACGAGGGGAGAAATAAGAGAGTGACAATGTCGATAACAGGAGATAAGACTGGAAGAGGAAAGATAGTAAACACGAGGTGTATATATATATATATATATATATATATATATATACACATACATATATATAAATTAATTCCGACTGTCGTCCCCGGATTCGAACCGAGACTCGTGACATCACCGTCACTGGTGATTCTATTCAGATACACACACACACACATATATATATTATATATGATGAAGGTGGAAGAAGTCACGGGTCTAGTTCCGAGTTCCTGAGTTTATTCCTGACTGATTTCGCTCTATGCTTCTGAAGAAGCATAGAGCGAAACCGGGCCGGAATAAACTCTGAACCTCGGAACTAGACCCGTGACTTCTTTTTCCACCTTCATCAACTTGTCACAATGTACCAGCATATATATATATATATATATATATATATATATATATATATATATATATACACACACACACACATCATAAGTAAATAAATCAATAGAGTTCAATGAGAAGAAAAGATTGTTAGAGGAAAGACAGTAAACACGAAGTAAATAAAAAAAAAATAACAATAGAGTCCAGTGAATTTCAAGAGAAATAGACGAGGTCAGCTTAGGTCACCTCAGGGCTATCCCTGCAAATGGTACCTTGTGACCCTTTACTATCTGCCACTTGACCCACAGCCTTACGGTCACACCCATATATGGGCAAGGATTCAGGAGTAAACCTCGAGGAAATATCAATATTAAGAATCTCCACCACCAGGATTCGAACCCTTGGATGTGCAACTGCTGACCACAAAGCAAGGACGTTACCATTGTACCAAACTTGACCGTACAAAAGGAACGATCTGGAACTAGGTCATTGCCCGACGGCGTTCAGTTTGTAATCTTAATCTCATCGAGTCTTTATTTAGATTACATAAAGTACTAAACTGAGCGTTGTAGGGGAAACCTGGTCTACTTATAGATCGTCCCTTTTGTACGGTCAAGTTTAGTACAATGGTAACGGTCTTGCTTTGGGTTAAGCAGTTCCACATCCAAGGGTTCGAATCCTCGTGGTGGAGCTTCTTCATGCATTTATCGAAACTTCACAAAAATCGAGAGTTCGAATCCCGTAGTGCATGGGCTCAGAAATTTACCTCACGAAGACAAGACAAGGCACCGTTACACTCCCTGGAAAGACGCACAGTGCTAGGTGATCTAATAAAGGTGTTCAAGTGGATCAAGGTTTTTATCAAGGGTGACGCAAATAAGGTCATCATATTAAGACAATAGGGCAGAACTCGCAGTAGTGGATTTAATTTGGACAAATTTAGATTTAAGAAGGAAATAGGCACGAACTAGTTTACCATTAGAGTGGTTAACTTAGTTCCCACGTAGTTAGTGAGAGCTGAAACTATCGGTTGTTTTCCTGAAGGTTGGACAAATTTATGGATGGGGATGACAGGTGGTTATGGACATGGAACTGCCTAGTGTAGGCCTCATGGTGTCTTGCAGTCTCCTTCGTTCTTATGTTCTTATGTTAGGCAGTTCATTGTTGTAGTTTAACAACATCGTTCTGTCAATTCCTGCGACGATTCTGACGCCAAAGTGCAGGAGCCTGTTTTTTTTTTTTTTTTTTTTCCTCCATCAGCGACGTGAAGATGAAGATCCTGTAGCCTGAATGACTGCTGGTTCTTCATATCATCAGCTTGCCCTGGAGGGGCGCAACTGCCACGATCGACATCAGTCGACGGAAGCCATCAATGAAAAAAACTATAAAAAACACTCTTCAGCAACACAACTAACAAAGAATCTGAACCCACTAGAAAAGAAAAAAAAAAAAAAAAAAAAAAAAAAAAAAAAAAAAAACAAATATATACTGTATATTATATATATATATATATATATATATATATATATATATATATGTATATATATGAGAAGTACAGAAGCAAAGGGACTCAATGAGATCATTCAAGAGTTCTCCAGCTTTGATTAAGTTCACTAGCTATTGAAATGTCTGTACCTGTCCTCTAAGGCATGTGATGTAACGAACTAAAGAGTCGTTCTTCAAAGCCAAGAGCTGTAGAGTTATAATTTGGAGAGAGAGAGAGAGAGAGAGAGAGAGAGAGAGAGAGAGAGAGAGAGAGAGAGAGAGAGAGAGAGAGAGGGGGGGGAGGAGAATTACCAAAGATAATCTTACTCGGGAGGTCCAGATAGGCTATTTTGAATCACAATCAGTGAGTGTTGTTAAAAGTGTATTTCATGAGGGATAAACGCAAACAATAATGAATAAATAGGGTTAGAATTAAATATGTATAAAAATATTGATAGTAATAATGATTACATTAATAACAGTATTAATAATAACAAAAAATAATAGTAAAGATAATAGTAACAACAAAAATAACAATAATAATAATATTAATAATAGTAACAATAATAACTATGATAATACGAAAAACAAGAATAATAACAGTAACCGATTATAAAAAAAAAAGAAAAAAAAAATCCCGATACAGGAAACACAAACCATAAAATACTCAAAAAACTTTGAAGTTGTTCCCCATTTCTCAAAAAGCACAGCGGCATCACTCCTGAATGAACACATCAATTTGGAGGTTTTGGAGAGCGGCAGCGATATCAGCAACCAGGATCGTAAAATACAAAACTACTCTGGAGCGTCGGCGTTGTTCCAGTCAGACGACGCCAGACTTTGCTAGCTTATCACGACCATCCATGAAAGAGACAAAAGCTGTTTTCATTCACAGCTTAAAAAATATAAGAGAGAGAGAGAGAGAGAGAGAGAAAGAGAGAGAGAGAGAGAGAGAGAGAGAGAGAGAGAGAGAGAGAGAGAGAGGCCTGATGATGTCTCGTGCATACACCGAAACGTTGCAACCTACGTAGGATAACTTCTTACTAAATTTAGCAATGCATCAGCCCGGCATATAGACCGCCTCTATATATAGTAACTATATAGTAATTAAACAATGCAGAAACAGATACAATCACACAAACACACACAAGCACATGTACTCATATACACACGCACACATACACAAAAGGAACAAGCAACTGATTATGTCGAACTTATTTACAAATTTATATTGATATTGATGATGATGATGATGATGATGACGACGATAATAAAACTTTTACACCACGTTCCATGTTTGATAAAAGTTAAAAAAGTATGGTAAGTACCCCTTACAAGGAAGTTAATATGTTACCATCAAATGAATATTATTCATACATCGTTTTTTTTTTCCGATCCTCTGATCTTTGGGATGAACAGGCTTCCCTCTCTCCCTTGCTTCCTCTTAAAGCCTCTGGGAGTGTCCTTGCAAAATATATCGTGTCCTGCATGCAGGAGTTGCAACACCATCTGGTTCTGCAAGGCTGACGACATCTTTCCTCTCCGCGATGGACCAATATCGGTTTCTTGGGGGTCCGCGCGAGGCTAGCCGAAGAGACTCGTTCCAGCAGCCATCCAGGACGCCTCCTCCTCCGCGTGATGGACCAGAAATGGTGCTATTTCCGCCTGGGAGGTTCCCTGGGAGCTCGGGTGTGCTCCCTTCCCTGACGCGACATAAATATTCGCGTGATTAAAGCAAGGATGGTGGTGTCCTATGCATCATGGTCATTTGACAGGATATTCAGTACATGAGGGAAAATATTTCTGTTTTAAAGTGAAATCAAGGAGGTTTAAGAAGGAATAATGAAGAAGTATGTATCATTTTGGTAGACGGAAATACATTGGTATTTGAATTTAATAGGGATATATGCACATGTATATGTGTATATATACACATACTCGTATATACTGTACACACATACACAAATAAACGTACACGTACAAACACACATATAGACACACACACATACATATATGTATATATAGACAGACACACACACACACACATATATATATAGACAGACACACACATTGGCACACACACACACACATATATGTATATATATATATAGACACAGACACACACAGACACGCACACACACACACACACACATTCAGGCAGATACACATTCAGACACACACATACACATAGACACATACACATACTGAGACACACACATTCAGACACAGACACACACACACACACACATTCAGACACAGACACATTCAGACACACACACACACAAACACACGCACACACATAGACACACATACACACACATTCAGACACACACATACACTTACACAGACACACACACACACGTGCGCGTGAAAACCTATCCCCATCATTGACAGTCCTGATGCGATTTTTCTTTCTCATTTTTACGTTTCTTTGCCTCAAGGCTTCGTTCTCATTGGCCAATAGAAGACTGATGCCTTTTCTTCATTTTGTGTTGTGGCATCGCTTCCAATTGTCTCTCTCTCTCTCTCTTGGTGTGTCAATATGATGCTAGAAGGGGCGTCGCAAGGAGAGGAGAGGAGAGGAGAGGAGAGGGAAGGAGAGGGAAGGAGAGGGAAGGAGAGGGAAGGAGAGGGGAGGAGAGGGAAGGAGAGAGAAGGAGAGGGAAGGAGAGAATGGAGAGGGGAGGAGGAAGGAGAGGAAAGGAGAGGGAAGGAGAGGAGAGGAGAGAGGAGAGGGAAGGAGAGGGAGAGGAGAGAAGGAGGCAAGGAGAGGGAAGAAGAGAGAAGGAGAGGAAGGAGAGGAAAGGAGAAGAAAGGAAGGAGAGGAGGAGAAGGAGAGGAAGGATAAAAAGTAGAGGAGAAGGGAAGGGAGGATAGGAGAAGAGTGAAGAGGAGAGGGAGAAGAGAAAAGAGGAGAGGAGATGTAGAGGATAGGGAAGGATAGGAGAATAGAGGAGAGAAGACGTGAGGAGACTAGGGCAGAAGAGAAGAGAAGAGAAAAGAAGAGAGGCAGGAAGTAGATGAGAAAAGAGGAAGAGAGAGCAGGGGAAGGTGAGGATGGATAAAAAGAGAGGAGATGAGAAGAGAGGAAATGAGAAGAGAGATGAGAAGAGAGGAGATGAGAAGAGAGGAGATGAGATGAGAGGAGATGAGAAGGGAGATGAGAAGAGAGGAGATGAGAAGAGAGGAGATGAGAAGAGAGGAGATGAGAAGAGAGTAGAAGAGGGATGAGAAGAGAGGAGATAAGAAGAGAAAGGAAAAGAGAGAAGAGGGGAGATGAGAAGAGAGAGGAGATGAGAAGAGAGAGGAGAGGAGATGAGAAGAGAGGAGACGAGAAGAGAGGAGATGAGAAGAGAGGAGACGGTTGAAGTGGATGAGAGTGGAAAAGAGGGGCGAGACGAGGAGAGAAGAGAGAGGAGAGAGAGGAGAGGAAGAAGGACTGGGTTACAAAGAAAATGGGGGTAAAAAGAGTTCTTACATCAGCTTCCATGTTCTTGCTCGAGTGAATTAACCTTTTTCCCCCCACATATGGTTTGCTTCTGAGACCTTCAGTTCCTGGAACGCAAGTAAAGGCAAAGGTTTCCAAGTACAAAGAAAGAAGAATGTTTTTCTGGGGCAACGGAGGAACGCCAGAAAGCACAATATCATCAGCATTAAAAAAAAAAAAAAAAAAAAAAAAAAAAAAAAAACCAGAAAAAGGAAAAATAAAAAAAATTGAGCAAAGGGATTATGCTCCTTCATGAAACAAACACAAAAGAAAACGTCTCGCGGGAGTAGACGGTCACCTTTGTTCAGTGTCTCTTCCTTATTAAATTGAGTGGAAGAAGGACAGATGATGGATATCAATCATGAGAACAAAAGAAAGAATTGTTGCTTCTTCGTGATGGAATCTGTGCGATCGTTAATGCTCTGCTGGAGGTCGTGGTTTCCGAGAAGCAATTGTTCTTCAAAGAAACTGTGTTCTTCAACACGTAAATCACATTCGTCTTCAAAAAGACTGTAGAAAATGTGTTCTTCAACGTGTTCTTAAACACGTAGGTAATCTCCGTCTTCCAAATGACGGTGTGTAAACTTGTTTCTTCAATGTGTTTTTCGTCTTCAAAAAGACGGTGTGGAAACTGTTCTTCAACAAGTAGGTCACCTTCGTCTTCAAAAGGACGACGTGGAAACTGTGTTCTTCAATGTGTTTTTCGTCTTCAAAAAGACGGTGTGGAAATGGAAATTGTTCTTTAACGTGTTCTTCAACAAGTAGGTCACCTTCGTCTTCAAAAGGACGGCGTGGAAACTGTGTTCTTCAACACGTGGGTCACCTTCGTCTTCAAAAGGACGGCGTGGAATTTTGGTTCTTCAACGTGTTCTTCGTCTTCAAAAAGGTGTGGAAACTTGGTTCTTCAATGTGTTCTTCAAAACGTGGGTCGTCTTCGTCTTCAAAAGGACGGTGTGGAGACTAGGTTCTTCAACGTGTTCTTCAACACGTAGGTCACAATCGTCTTCAAAAGAACGGAGTGAAAAATTGGTTCTTCAACACGTAGGTCATCTCCGTCTTCAAACCGACAGTGTGGAAACTGTGTTCTTCAATGTGTTCTTCAACACGTAAGTCACATCTGTCTTCAAAAGGATGGAGTGAATAATTGCTTCTTCAACGTGTTCTTTGTTCTTCAACACGTAGGCCACATTAATCTTTAAAAGGATGGAGGGAAAAACTGGTTCTTCAACGTGTTCTTCAACACACAGGTCACCTTCTTCTTGGAAAGAACGGGGTAGAAAGATGATGGAAAGAAAGAGAATGGAGGACGAAGAAGAGATGGGGAGAGTTGGATAATCATGAGAGAGAACGTAAGGAAGACTGATGTTTGATATTTTTATCTGAAATAGAATGAGGATGAAATACAGATGGAATCAGCGAGGCGACGCGGTTGGGTATAAGGCCGGGGATGACACTGAAGAAGATTTAAGGTTGCGTAAGGGATCAGGGTTAAGGCAGGATAAAGGTTTAGGTTGGGTTAAGTTAGGTTAGGATAGGTTAGGTTGATTGTAGGTGCCCAAATGGATAGAAGATAATATAATGACACTGGAAAAGAGTTGAGGTCGTTTAGGGGATCTGGGTTAGGATTGAGTATAGGTTTAGGTTATGCTGGGCTGGGTTAGGTTGGGTTAGGTTAGATTAGACTAGGTTAGGTCAAGTATGGGGCCCAATTGGGTAGATGATAAAGAGATGACAATGAAAAAGGGTTAAGGCTGTGTAAAGGATCGGGATTATGGCTCGGTATATTTTTAGGTTATGTTGGGTTGGGTTGGGTTAGGTTAGGTTAGGTTAGGTTGGATTAGGTTCACTGTGGGATCCAACTAGGTGGAAGATAATAATCAAATGATACTGAAGAGTTAAAATTGTGTAGGGTATCGAGGTTAGGATTGGGTATAGGCTTAGGTTATATTGGGTTGAATTGGGTTAGGTTAGGTTAGGTTAAGTTTGGTTAGGTTAAGCTAGGTTAGGAATTCCAACCGTGTAGAAGAGACTGTTTGTGTCATGATGTATGAGCTTTAGGACGAGTACGTGGATCAATGAGGTGGGATTTTTTTTTCTTCTATTTTTTTATTTTTTTATTATTATTATTCAATAAATCTCCTCACGAGGTCACCAAGACATAACTTATTGTTTGAGAGGAGCTGCAAGAGTGTAAGAAATCCATGAAAATTGAGTTCTGAAAAGAAGCGGTAATGAGCTGGTGGTAGGGTGTGGCCACACTGCACGCGGTTTGCTGGGAGGGTAGAGGGTAGCGGGTTGCCTAGCGGGTCAGAGGCAAGAACAAACACATGTTATCTAATACAAGTGTCCATACCGGACGCAGGTAGCGTGTTCCCAAGTTTATCCGGTACCCACATCCGGTATGGCCACTCGTATTAAGTAACATGTGTTTGTTCTTGCTTCTGACCCGCTAGGCAACCCGCTAGCCTCTACCCTCCCAGCAAACTGCATTGAGTGTGGACGCATCCTTAGAGAGTCACAGGTATAGTAAGCCCTTGAAACAAAACACTCTCACCAGAGGCTAAGTCTGAATCCCCGGAGACTGGAATTAAAAAAGAGGAACTGGAATATAGATTTCGATTTTCAGGAATATTAAAATCGCGCAGAGGATGAAGTGTGGTGAACTAAAATATATGATACACGGAAATGATATCGAGTGCCAGCTGACTTAATAGCCAGGTGTGGATTTGAGAAGGCAAGGGAGCCATCTGGTTGGACCAGAATTGAAGTTGAATAAAGGCGAGCTCGAACCCAGATAAATTGTATCTGGTTTGTTTTATCTTTAAAGGGAGATAAAGGGAGGCGAAATGTGTATTCCTCTGAGACAAGAATTACTTTGAGATAATGAGAACTTTGATTTGATGACTTTGAGTTGACGAGACCTTTGAGCTGAGGAATACTTTGAGTAGAGGAGAATTTTCAGCTGAAGGAAGGGGCTTTGAGCTGAGGATTTTGAGACGAGAAGGATTTTGAGTTGACGTGGCCTTTGAACTGAAGAATACTTTGAGTTGAGGAGGACTTTGAGCTAAGGAGGACTTTGAGACCAGAAGGTCTGAGCAGAGGAGGACTTTGACACAAGAAGGAATTTGACCTAAGAAGTACTTTTGAGATAAGGAAGACTTTGAGACAGTGACTCTGAGCTAAGCAGGACTGAGCTGAAAAGGACTTTGAATGAGGACTTCGAGCTGAGGAAAACTTTCAGCTGAGAATGACTGAGCTGAGGAGGACTTTGAGCGGAGAAGGACTTTGAGCTGAGAATAACTTTGAGGTAAGGAGGTCTTTGAGATGAGTGCAGTCTTACTGTCCTCATACTTTCTCATAGTCCCCCGTTTCCCTCTTCCTCGTCTACCCAGTGTAATAGAATGCAGAAGTCTGTTAGGGTTAAAATGATCAAATGACAAGATGCTCACTTGGACAAAGAACTTGACTAATATCATTGTTCTGGTTTGAAGATTAGGTCTGGTTCGGTTTAACATCACGAACTCCCCTCTATCAGGGGGCTAAGACGGTGCCCCTTACAGAGGACTTTGGAGAGTAGAATTTAATTAACCATACCCTTGGTCCAACTCGCTGGTGGGAAATTCGAATTACCGTCACCTTGATCTCCTTCGCAAGTAGCGATGCTCTAGCCAGTTCAGCCAGCAGTTATTAGGTAATAATTATTTATTTGAGTAAAGGACCCACGGCCCCACAAAGGCCGGCAACAGTACTTAGAAACTGCCGTAGACCTCCCTAAATATATATATATATATGGAGGGCGTCGTTACCTACGACGAAGGTCAAGGGAATGGCGGTTCGAACCCTGCCACCGGGGGAGTTTAACCAAGGCATAATGGTTCATTAAATACTACCCTACAAAGTCCTCTGTAAGAAATACAGTCCTAGCCTCCGGATATATATATATATATATATATATATATATATATATATATATATATATATATATATATATATATAATATATGACACTAAGTGAGCGCTGAAACTATTGGTTGTTTTAACCCATTCAACTCCGATGACAAGATGTCTTGTCATTTGGTCAAATAAAACAAAAAATCATAAAACACCAAAATGTTTGATCAAACACCAGAAAAATATGACGTCAGTCCTCGCTTCGCTGCGAGCGAAGCGAGGACTGACATCAAATTTTTCTGGTGTTTGATCAAACATTTTGGTGTTTTATGATTTTTTATTTTTATTTGACCAAATGACAAGACATCTTGTCATCGGAGTTGAATGGGTTAAGAGAAGAATAAATAAATACTAATAATAGAATAACAATTACTAAAAAATATAAACAATAACAACAATAATAATAATAATAATAATAATAAAAATAACAATAATAGAAAAAAAATAAGTAATAATAATTATCCATTATCTATAAAGACTCAACGAGACTTCCATAATAATTTTGTTCTGGCTAGCGTCGATTCACTTTATTCATCATGAAGAACCTTAAAGTGTTAAAGAAGTTATCTTTGAAATATAAATATATATATATATATATGTATATATATATATGTATATACATACATATATATATATATATATATATATATATATATATATGTTCATATACATACAAATATGTATTTTGAGATATAGAATAGATAATATGAAAAAGAAAAAGTATGTGTAAAATTGGATGGGTAAATAAATGTGAGAATAACAACAACAAAATAGAACTGGAGAAAATGGGAAATAATAAGACATTTCAAAGGAGAGTATGAGGGAAGAATAGGAAAGAAGGGAGAAGATGGGAAAGGAAAGAAGGCAAGAGGCAAAGGAAGGAAAGGAAAGGGAGACGAAGAGGAAGAAACAAGAAAACAAATGTAAGGAGAGGGAAAAAGAGAGAGAAAAAGGAAGAGAGAAGAAGGAAGAGAGATGAATGTAGGGCAATGGTTAAACAAAGATAGAACGTAAACATAGATGTTGCAAAGAGAAATGTAAAGAGAAAGAGTTGGAAGGAAAGTCAAGAAGAGAAAGGTACAGGAGAAAGAGAAGAAACTTGTGGGAATGAAGAAGAAGAAGAAGAAGAAGAAGGAGAAGGATGAGAAGAAGAAAAAGAAGAAGGCGAAGAAGGAGAAGAGGAAAAAGAAGCAGAAAAAGGAGAAGAAGGAGAAGAAAAAGGAGGTCGAGGTGACGTCAAATTGAACCTTGCCGCCAACGAGTTGGACCAAGGACATGGTTCATTCAATTCCATGCCACAAAGTCCTCTGTAAGGGGCACCATCCTAGCCTCATAATAATGGGAATTCGCGACGTTAAACCGATTCATCATCAATTATTTTTAGGCAAAGGAGACTCATCCGACAAATGACTTTTAAGGAGAAAGAGTTTACCGGCGAGGAACATACGCCAGGAGACGATTAACTTCAGCTGAGGTTTTTCTTTTTTCCCCCCACAACCTCTGGAGATTGTTGGCACTGGGTAACAGTCACTGCTCGGGACCACCGGAGAGAGAGTGGAGGGAGAGAGAGAGAGAGAGAGAGAGAGAGAGAGAGAGAGAGAGAGAGAGAGAGAGGAGAGAGAGAGAGAGAGAGAGAGGAGAGAGAGAGAGAGGAGAGAGAGAGAGAGAGAGGAGAGAGAGAGAGAGAGAGAGAGAGAGAGAGAGAGAGAGAGAGGAGGGAGAGAGAGATAGATGAGGGAGAGAGAGAGAAAGGAGGGAGAGAGAGGAGGGAGAGAGATAGAAGGGAGAGAGAGAGAGAGAGAGAGAGAGAGAGAGAGAGAGAGAGAGAGAGAGAGAGAGAGAGAGAGGAAAATACACTGCGAGAAGATATCCACTGAAACAGTGAATTTTATTCCACCTGTGTCGATACCCACATCCACACTAACCCTAACAGTTTCGGAAATATTGATATAAACACTCAGAATAAAAGTTAGCAGCTGTGTTGGCGTGGAAGTTGGAAAGGCAAAGCTCTGCCTACAAAAAAAAAAAAAAAAAAAAAACTAAGCTTTCGCAAACATGACTCTGGTCGGTTCTGATCCAGTTTGGCAAATCGCTCACGCATTCACATTCAAAACACAAAAAAAGTTTCAGACACGAAACTGATAAAGTCCCCAAACCTTAGAGCGGTTCACACAGAAGAGGATAATGAGGTAAACTTGATGACAATTTAACACAAGGAGGCTGATAGGATGCCCTTTGCAGAGGATTTTGTATCGCGGGATTTAAGGAACCATGATAACGAGATAAACTAGATGACAATCTGACACTACATCATTTTGTTTACCGGCGCGAACTTCCCCTTATTAGGAGGCTAGGATGGTGCCCCTTACAGAGAACTTTGTAGCGTGGGTTTTAAAGAACCATGCCCTTGGTCCAACTCGCTGGAGGCAGGATTCGAACCGCCATTACCTCATCTCCGTCGCAAGTAGTGACACAAACACATTGAAGGATTTTTCTCTAAGCTGATAAAACTCACTTATGGAAGTAAACCGACCAGGTTATGGACCAAAAGGTCTCCTTTCGGCATGATCCTCCTTTGTAATTCCTTTGTAAAGTAAAAATTAATACATATGACAACAGTTCTACCACTGGGATTCGAACCGTTTTATCACGGGCATATAAAAGGAACGTTCAGGAAGTTTTCTAAGTTCCCCAATTGCCAACCAGAACAGTGTGGTGTGTAAACTTGTTTCACCGAACCTTTTATTCTGAACAGTTCCTTTTAGATGACTGTCGTAGAGTGAGTAGTAGTTTCATTGATAAAACGACTCACAATCAAAAGTTCCAGTCCCATTGGTAGGTCTGTCTGTCTGTCTGTCTCTCTTCTGCTTCTTTTCCCTCTCCTCCTACTTTTTCTACTTATCTCTCTTTCTCTCTCTCTCCTGCCTCTTTTCCTCTCCCTTTTCCCTGTTCTTTCTACTTCTCTCTCTCTCTTCTTTTCCCTACTTTTTCCACTTACCTCTCTCTCTCCTGTTTCTTTTCTCTCTCCTCTTTCCGTAGTTTTCTAATTCTCTCTTTCCCTCTCTTTTCCTACTTTTCTACTTACCTCTCTATCTCTCCTCATTCCTTAGTTTTCTACATCGCTCTCTCTCTCTCTCTCTGTTTCTTTTTTTCTTTTTCTATGGGTCATCCAGTTGTCGAAACTCCACACACACATGACAACGCTTCTCTAAGAAAATCATTACCTTTGCTGGTAAGGAGCCCCATTCAGAAGAAACTATTATTCTGTCAAAACCCAAGATCCCACGCCCTGGTAGGGCAAGCCCTGTCAGTTGCAGTAAGCCAGAGTTTACTATTATTATTGTTTTCATTAGTATTATGTTTATTTTTATCATTATTATTTTCATTATTATTACTATTATTATTATTTTCATTACCATTTTTATTATTATTATTATCATTATTATTATAGGCCATGTTTGGTTCGCCTCCCCACCTGGACACAACTGCCGAGAACCCACGCAAGAGACACGGCAGCAGGTCCCGGGAATCGAACTCACGACCACCAGATCACAAGTTCGACACGGTATCCACTTGGCCAGGATCGGCAAACAGAATAGAAGTTTGACTGATAGCGGAAGAGGTTAAGATTGAATTTGGAACAATACTGTCGGGGCGTTTCCGAGTTGCAGTTTCCGAGTTGCAGTTTCCAAGTTGCAGTTTCCGAGTTGCAGTTTCCAAGTTGCAGTTTTCGAGTTGCAGTTTCCAAGTTGCAGTTTTCGAGTTGCAGTTTCCAAGTTGCAGTTTTCGAGTTGCAGTTTCCAAGTTGCAGTTTCCGAGTTGCAGTTTCCGAGTTGTAGTTTCCGAGTTGCAGTTTCCGAGTTACAGTTTCCAAGTTGCAGTTTCCGAGTTGCAGTTTCCGAGGTATAGTTTCCGAGTTGCAGTTTCAGAGGTACAGTTTCCGAGTTGCAGTTTCCGAGTTGCAGTTTCCGAGTTGCAGTTTCCGAGTTGCAGCTTCCAAGTTGCAGTTTCCGAGTTGCAGTTTCCGAGTTGCATGCAACGGTGAAGCGCGTATAGTGGCCTCCAACGGCATAGCGGACCAGACACTCTCGGGCCGATGGGGAACAGGTACATATTTCAAGGTGTCACGAGTTTTGGGGGGAAAGATTAAGAGGCGAAGGAGAGGAGGAGGAAGAAAAAGGAGAAGGTGAGCAAGCGAAAGAGAGAATAAAATGTAAGGAAAAAGGAAACAAAAGGAAAGAGAGAGAGGATGAGAGAGAGGGAGGGGAGAGAGAGGGAGAGAGAGAGAGGGAGGGAGAGAGAGGGAGGGAGGGAGAGAGAGGGAGGGAGAGAGAGGGAGGGAGAGAGAGGGAGGGAGAGAGGAAGGGAGAGAGAGGGAGGGAGAGTAGTAAGGTAAGGAAAAGGGAGAGAGAAAAGTAGAACAATCAAGGAAAAAGAAGAGGGAAAAGAAACAGGAGAGAGAGAGAAAGAAAGAGAAAGAGAGAGAGGGAGTAGGGAGAATACGGGAGAAGGAGAGGGAAAAAAGCAGGAGAGAGAGAAAGAGCGAAAGAGAGAGAAAGCAAAGAGGCGGGGAAGAAGACGAAAGAGAAGCATAAGAGGTTACGGCTTCGCCCGCAGTTTCGCGTCTCCTGGCGTAAGCTCACGACCTACGTAAACACTGCAATGTATAAATAGAATCGCCACTGTTTTTGTTATTATTATTGCTGTTGTTGTTTTTGTTTTTGTTTTCTTGATGTTATGGAAAGTAGTTTACCAGCGACTCTATCCTAGTGTGCAATCTTGCGCCTCTGTGGTGCGCTCACACGCACACACACATACATTCACACGCATACGCAAACTCACACACACACACACAAACACACGCATACACAAACTCACACACACACACGATGAATATTGTCTTTATTTTTCCGACATTCTCTCTTTAAGAACTTATCAGCATCTTCTCATCTCAATAACATCATAACAAAACGCGAAGCGGAACAAGATATTCTGTGTATGTTTGTATGTACGTGTATATATATTTACATACATGTGTGTGCGCGAGCGCGAGTGTGTGCGTATGTGTATGTATGTGTGCGCGTGCGTGTATGTGTGTGTTTGTTTTTGTGTGTGTGTGTGTGTGTGTGTGTGTGTGTGTGTGTGTGTGTGTGTGTGTGTGTGTGTGTGTGTGTGTGTCTGTGCATGTGTATTTTTCACACAAAAGCACACAGTAAAGCTTAACAAGGAAGCCCAAATTAAACAGAACTGCATACACTATAACTAGCGAGTGACAATGGAAGCAAAAGACGAGTGTAACTATTAAGCACAAAGGAATTCTAGAAAGTAGAGCTTCAAACTGGGCGCATGGTATCTCGCGCATCAAAACAATTTCATGGAAAATGGCTGAGAACAATTTGCAGCTAAATACAGTTTCATTTCAGAGCCAAAATACTCGCCCACAGGAACCTGATGTTATGAAATAAACATAACAATATTGTTACTGAGGGAGACGGTCGTTTGTTTATTATTTGAAATTGTTCATATTTTGACGTAATGAAATTATATGAAAGAAGGAAAAAATACAAGTTGAATTTCAGAAACATTAGTTATTCAATAGGGAAAATATTTGGAAATAAGGATTCTGAAAAGAGCGAAAATTAAATAAATTATTGGGTAGAGGAGAGAAAAGGCGAAAGTGTTGGGGGTATAAAAGGCAGGTATACGCACGCGCGTGCGCACACGCACACACACATACATTCACATACACACGCATACACAAACTCTATCACACACACACACACACACACACATTCACAAGCATACACAAACTCTATCACACACACACACACACAAACACACATACATTCACATACACACGCACACACAAACTCTCTATCACACACACACACACACACACACACATACTTTCACATACACATGTATACACAAAATATCTCTATCACACACACACACACACACACACAAACTCACATATACACGTCAAAACACAATCTCACACACATAGTGAGAGAGAGAGAGAGAGAGAGAGAGAGAGAGAGAGAGAGAGAGAGAGAGAGAGAGATATGGATGGAGATGGGGGAACGGAAATCAACAATTGAATTAAGAAATGGCAGACTGAAAACTAACTAAATTAAGGGCAGCTGGGGGAAAAGCGAGAAGTGTAGGAAATCAAAATAATGCGAGCGCACGCACGCGCACACATACACTAGCGGAGACAGAGACGGAAAGAGAGAAAGAGAGAGAGAGAGAGAGGAAGAGAGAGAGAGAGGAAGAGAGAGAGAGAGAGGGAGAGGAAGAGTGAGAGAGAGAGAGACAGAGAGAGAGAGAGAGAGAGAGAGAGAGAGAGAGAGAGAGAGAGAGAGAGAGAGAGAGGGAGAGGAAGAGTGAGAGAGGGAGGGTAAGGAAGAGTGAGAGAGATAGAGAGAGAGAGGGAGAGAGAGAGGAAGAGTGAGAGAGAGAGAGAAAACTAGGAAAATTAGGAGTTAGAGTAGTAGTAGTAGTAGTAGGAGGAGGAGGAGGAGGAGGAGGAGAAAGAGGAGTAAGAGGAGGACGAGAAGATGAAGAAGGAAGAGGAAGGAGGAGCACGTGGGCGGGGGGGGGGGGCAAAAAGTGGAGGAAGAGAAAGACAAAAACATGTGGAGGAAAGAGGAGGCGTAGGAGGAGGAGGGGGAATAGCGGAGGAGGAGGAGGAGGAGTAGGAGTAGGCGTAGAAAGAGGAGGAGTAAGAGGAGGCGTAGGAGGAGGAGGAGGAGGACGAGAAGTTGGAAACTGAAGTGGACGAAGGAAGTGAACAGGGAAGGGAAGGGAAGTGAAGGGAAACGGGAGGAAGAGAAATGGACGAAGGGAAGTGAATAGGAAAGGGAAGGGAAGTGGGCAGGAAAGGGAAGGGAAGGGAAGTGAAGGGAACCAGGAGAAGGAAAGGTAACTACAAGGCATCGTTAATGATCTTGGTGTCCATCCACTGTCCTTTGTATAACACAGAGTCTGCGAACAGGCAGACAGGCAGGCAGACCCAAAGGCAGATAGACAGACGGGCAAACAGGTAATCAAACAGAAAAACAGACAGGAAGACGGGTAGATAGACAAGCAGACAAAAGACAATAAGAAGGGTAGATAGACAGAAAAAATGATAGGCAGAGAGACGGATACAGACAAATAGACAGTAAGACAGGTAGACATATAGACAGAAAAAAGTAATAAGGTTAGTGACGGATATAGACAAATAGACAGGCAGACAGACAAAAAGACAGTAAGAAAGGTAGACAGACATACAGAAAAAATAATAGGCATACTGACGGATACAGACAAAAAGACAGGCAGACAGGCAGAAGAGAGACGGGTAGATAGACAGTTAGACAGGCAGACAGACATATAGCTGAGTACAGATTTTGTCGGAGTAGAGGAAGAAAGCTTAAAACAGTGACGGACACCACGAGAAAAAAAACTCGGCATTGGAAATCTATACGCAGTTCAGCAGAGCATTTTGGGACATAAAAGAGAGCAGGTAAGAGCAGGTGAGAGCAGATGGGAAGAGAGCAAAAAAGAGCAGGAGTGTCGAGTACCAAAAACAAAAGACAGGATAGAACAGAAACAGCAATTGCATCTAGTGTTCAGTATTGCAGGGCAAGACAAGGGAAAACTTTATACCAGCAGAATATGAAATAAAAGTTGAAATAGAAAAAAAGGTTATATATATATATATATATATATATATATATATATATATATATATATATATATATATATATATTACTGATGACCCACTTTCGGAGAAGAATAAGCGAAGATATAGAGATCTGTATATTTCGATCCTCTTACTGTGATCCTCTTCATATCTGCTGAAGAGGATCACAGTAAGTGATCGAAATATACAGATCTCTATATCTTCGCTTATTCTTCTCCGAAAGTGGGTCATCAGTATTATTTTACAAATGTGCTACGACATATCTTTGTTGTGATATATATATATATATATATATATATATATATATATATATATGTATCTATACATATATATGTATATATATATATATATTGTGGGAAACTTTGCATCCGTCCACGACAATTCGTATTTGTCATGGCTCGTGTGTCAGCTCGGTGCTCAAAAACCCACCATACCAACACTGGTATTTTATAGCCTCCACATGCCTATGTTAAAAAAAAAAAAGAAAAAAAAAAGTGAGTGGTGCGGAAACGTTTCAAGAGTTTGAGAACTGAAGAATTAAGAACAAAATAAACAAATAAATAAATAAACAAATAAATTGAGATGCTGTCGGATGATGTTTCTCCTCTCTCTCTCTCTCCTTCTCTCTTATTTGCACTACAGTCATACCATGCTTCATACTAAATAATCTATCCTAAGTATACATTTGTAAAACGTCTACGTTTGTCAATTTTATCTATGTCAATCTTAGAACCTGGTTTATGAACTGTACGGAGTAAGAACCATTTTCGAATGTAATAAAATTCTTGACTGACTTTCTCTCTCTCTCTCTCTCTCTCGTCTGTTGTAGCTGCAGCCGTGTAGTTTTATTTAGTCTGAAGAATATCCATGAGCAACACATTTAGAAAAGTTAAACTTGATACATTGTTGAAATATAACCAGAATGCTTAAAGCAAACTCTTCCGGTTATTTAGAATCGAAACATTTAAAGATTATCGCTGTAAAGTTAACAGTGGTTTACAAAAGTCGTTGTATACATCTTTTTCTATCTTTCCTCCTCTCTCATTCTCTCTTCTCCTCATCTGTCCTTTCTGTCACATTACTTCGCAGTTCTCTTCTTCTTTTGTTTCTCTATATTCTCCTTTCTTCCCTTCTTGCCTTCGACTTCCTCTACCCCTCTTTTTCTCATTTTCAATTAATCGTGAATTCTTCGTATTTCTCCCTATTCCTAAATTATCGTGGGTCATTTCCTCCTCCGTTGTCTTCCTCCTCCTCGTTCCTCCTTATTTCTTTACTCGCATCTTTCCTTCCTTTCCTTCCTTTTTCATTCTTCTTTCTTTTCCCATCTTTCGCTAGCTCACTGTTGCCAACGATTTATATCATCTTTAATTTCTTTCTTTTTTCTGGCGTCCCTTTGCATAATTTCCTCAGTTTGTGTAAGTGTAGCGCCGACACTTTTTGAGATTAATTGATGAATATTCCACTTCTTTGTTCTTCTAACTTGGCCTACAGTCTCCCGCCGCGCCAGACCAGTGTCAAATAAAAAAAATCTTCTTTCATTACGTTGGAAGTCATATAGGCTAAACCATTCTCTTATTCGGATTTGTTTGATCTTCTTTTAATCTATTTTACTCCAAATTATCTTATTTCGATTTACCTTTCTTTATCTTTATTTTACTTTATTTTACTATCTTATTTCATTTCATTTTTTTTATTCTATCTTATTCTATTTCTATTTTATTTAATTTAATCTTATTTTCATTATCTATTTATCTATATTTAATTTTTTACTTATTTAAACTTTAATTTTGGATCGAATTAAAAAAAATCGTTTAAAATGAAGTTTTGATTGAATTTTATATGAAACCAAAGGAGCCAAAAGTTTTAACTGGTATATACCAATGGCTGAAACTAACTCATGAAGTTCCTAAAATTACCTAAAATATATCTAATGCTAATGATTACCTAAAACATATCTACGCACATTATTTCACCCATTTCATCATATATCAATGTCCCTCCATATATTATATTATATATATATATATATATATATATATATATATATATACATATACATATATATATACATATTTCTTTTAGTTTGTAATAAAAAAAAAATGACCCTACGTTGCAGTTCTCACAACGGTAATGTGATATCTATTCTTGTGAAGCACGTGATATGTTGATATATATTCTTGTTTCATATATAGCTTACAATTAAGTCGTTTTCTTGAAAAAGTAAAAAAAATCAGACACACTTTTTGATACTCCCAGAAGTTTTAATGATTACAAATTCAAAATCTTTTGTATGAAAACCTTTTTTATTTATTCAAAAAAAATTACTTAATTGTAGGTTAAATAAGAAGTAGAAAAATATATCACGAGGTACAGGTACATAATTTATAACTATAACATACGATAGTTTACCAGCAAAGAGGGGAGGAAGGAGGGAAGGAAGCAAAGGAAAGAAGGAAAGAAGGAAGGAAAGGAAGGAAGGAAGGAAGGAAAGAAGGAAGTAAAGGAAGGAAAGGAAGGAAGGAAGGAAGGAGGGAAGGAAGGAAAGAAGTAAAGAAAGAAAGAGGGAAGGAAAGAAGAAAGGAAAGGAAATAGGAAGGAAAAAAGGAAGAGGGAAAAAAGGAGGGAGGGAAAGAGGGAGGGAAGGAAGGAAGGAAAGAAGGAAGGAAACAATGAATGAATGAATGAAGGAAGGAAGGAAGGAAGGAAGGGAGGAAGAAAAAAAAAGAAGGAAGGAAGAAAAGACGAGAGCAGTCTCAGGTTAGGTCAATTACTCTTCACTTATACACTCGCGCCTATTGTTGATTCTGAGGAAACTGTCATCCTCGTACTCCGTTCCCATTACGAGTTTGCCCCCGCCCCCCCTCTCTCTCTCTCCTTCCTCCAGGCAAAATGACCTGGAAGTACCTCGTCAGTCATTTAATCCCTGCGACAGAATGTATATAACCAATAGAAATAACAGGTTATGCGGTGATCCAATCGTATTTGTTTTTTTTTTCTACCCTAAGGCATTTAATTGGTGGAGATTGGTAACGCGTCGGCTCTTGGGGCCGCTTAACACTGAGCTAATTGTCGTCGACTGTTGAGAGTTCGTTGGAGTAGAAGTGACTGTGGTTACAATTTTCTTTTATTTTTTCCCCGAGACGTCAAATTACTTTTGTATCATTATCTGAGAAGCTAAATGACGAACTAAAAGGAGATGAACGCAGACGAATGTTAGACACAGTGTTGAAATGGTCTTAGGGAAGTCTAGAATATTGTAATCAAAGTCTTCTTCTGTTTGTTTGTTTTTTCACAATATTCGACAAGAAACGGACAAGATTGAACCGAGTGTCCGTAGGAGCTGCGATGATATCATCACAAAAGTAGAAATAATAAAATCTCCTTCACACAATTAAAATCAAATAGCTGATTTACATTTTCATTTTTTTTTTTTTTCAGCAACTGTGTGGATTGTACTTTGACCTTTGTGGTTGAGAGGATCGTTTGACTCCTGCAACCGATTCTTGACCATGTGACCTCGAAGTGCGTTAAGTGCCGGTCTAGAATCCTGGAACAGACGTCATGTGCCAGGTCTGGAATTCTGGAACAGACGTCCAGTGCCAGGTCTGGAATCCTGGAACAGACGTCCAGTGCCGGGTCTGGAATCCTGGAACAGACAACCAGTACCGGGTCTAGAATCCTGGAACAGACGTCATGTGCCAGGTCTGGAATTCTGGAACAGACGTCCAGTGCCAGGTCTGGAATCCTGGAACAGACGTCCAGTGCCGGGTCTGGAATCCTGGAACAGACAACCAGTGCCAGTTCTGGAATCCTGGAACAGACGTCCAGTGCCAGGTCTGGAATCCTGGAACAGACGTCCAGTGCCGGGTCTGGAATCCTGGAACAGACGTCCAGTGCCAGTTCTGGAATCCTGGAACAGACGTCCGGTGGTCGGTTCTGGAATCCTGGAACAGACGTCCAGTACCGGGTCTGGAATCCTGGAACAGACGTCCAGTGCCAAGTCTGGAATCCTGGAACAGACGTCCGGTGTCGGTTCTAGAATCCTGGAACAGACGTCCAGTACCGGGTCTGGAATCCTGGAACAGACGTCCATTACCGGGTCTGGAATCCTGGAACAGACCTCCAGTACCGGGTCTAGAATCCTGGAACAGACGTCATGTGCCAGGTCTGGAATTCTGGAACAGACGTCCAGTGCCAGGTCTGGAATCCTGGAACAGACGTCCAGTGCCGGGTCTGGAATCCTGGAACAGACAACCAGTGCCAGTTCTGGAATCCTGGAACAGACGTCCAGTGCCAGGTCTGGAATCCTGGAACAGACGTCCAGTGCCGGGTCTGGAATCCTGGAACAGACGTCCATTTGTCATCCTGCCGTCTGGACTCAATTTACCAGCGTATTGTCAGAGATGGAGTTGGCTACGAGAAGCAAGCAGACCTGTAGGAAGACTAAGAAAAGAATACAAGAATGAAGGAGAGTGCAAGAGACCATAAGGCCTACACTAGGCAGTTCCATGTCCATTACCACCTGTCATCCACATCCATAAAGTTGTCTAACCTTCTCTTAAAACAACAAATAGTTTCAGCACTCATATTCGATTCCCCGCAGTGACTGTTGTTAACTGCCCCCAACAGTCCAAGAAGCACATAATAGGGCAAAGGTGACGGCTTCGGCCGCAGTTACTCAGCGCCTCCTGGCGTAGGCTCCTCACCATCTTTTACACCACACACACACACACACCGAGACGACTTGATGGGGCAGTGGTAGCGTTTGCGGCGGCCACTACGGAGGTCCGGATTCGAATCCCATCCAGGGCTGAAATAAATTCAGTATCACTGCGCTGCGAGTCGTTACTCCAACTCTCGTGGGTGGGGAGTTGGGTGTGTGTGTGTGTGCGTGTAAGGTCACAGCATTACCCATAGATCGGTCATATATGAGCTCTGAGCTCTCTTCCGGGGGAGGGAGGGGGGATAGTTATCGATCACGAGTCCAACACGTGATCCAAGACCAAGGTGAATCACACACACACACTACACACACTCAAACACACACACACGCACACTACACACACAAATTACACACACACACACACTACACATACACACACACACTTTCACCCATTTGTTTTCCATTATTATCATCATAGCTTCTTGTGGATCAAAAATCTTCTCTGTCTTCCCTTGTCCGTAGTT
This sequence comes from Oratosquilla oratoria, assembly GCF_046742065.1. Lineage (NCBI taxonomy): Eukaryota > Metazoa > Arthropoda > Malacostraca > Stomatopoda > Squillidae > Oratosquilla > Oratosquilla oratoria. Next base: position 10,966,798 of record NC_134799.1, read on the forward strand.
TGTGTCAGAAGCAATGCAGCAAGGCACAGCAAGACATCTGCGAATTTCATCTGTATTCAGTTTCACTTCATCTTGAGACAAACTCCACATCACTGGAGGAACCGAACACAGAAATGCAAGTGTCTTCAAAGACACACATACATATACATATACCCCAGCCTTTTTCCCCCTTATAAGGGAGGAAGCCAAACGAACAAAATATTTGTTAGCAGAAGACAGAAAGTTAAAATAGTGAAATCCGAGGCAATGGTCTCGTACCGAAAGGAAGTGATGATATTAAGGCAGAACGAAAAAGAAAAAAATAATTATTCGAAAAGGAAGACGAATGGAACGATCAGAAAGGGAAGCGGGGAGAGAGAATTAGCTATATTGGAACAGAAACAGAGAAAGAGAGAAAAAATCTTGGAGAGAAAATAAAGTGTCGAGAAAAAAGGGGACCCAACTCGAAGAGGATATTGTAATTAGCAGGTAACGATGAGGGGAAGAAGGGGAGAACTTCAGTAATGGAAAGAAAACGCGAGAGAGGAACAAGAACCAAGGCTTTGGCCATTAGGCTATTTGACGCTCGAATGAACGTGTGTGTATGTGTGAGTTTGCGAGATTGTACGTGTGTGTGTGTGTGTGTGTGTGTGTGTGTGTGTGTGTGTGTGTGTGTGTGTGTGTGTGTGTGTGTGTGTGTGTATTTACCTAGTTGTATCTTACGGGAAGGGGAGCTATGCTCGTGGTGTCCCGTCTTTGTATCTCGCAGTGTCTAGTTTGCTCTTAAATTCGTGTATAGTTTTTGCACACACTATTGTTTTATCCAGTTTGTTCTAGATATCCACCACTCTGTGTGTGTGTGTGTGTGTGTGTGTGTGTGTGTGTGTGTGTGTGTGTGTGTGTGTGTGTGTGTGTGTGTGTGTGTGTGTGTGTGTGTGTGTGTGTGTTGGTGTGTGTGTGTGCGCGTGTGTGCACCAAAGGTGATCAGTCTTGTACTGCCCTGACCTGATCTCGTCATAAACAACATTTAAAGCGCCACCAGCTGACTCAGTCAAAGGCAGTAGACGTCTGTGCAACCTCTCACGTACCTTCTCTACCCTCTCTCTCTCTTTCTCTGTCTGTCTCTATCCATCTCTTTCTCTCTGTATCTTTCTCTATCACTGATTTATATATTCCTCTCTCTCTCTCTATCTGTCATTGATCGATCTATTTCTCGCTTCGCTTTCTCTCTCTCTCTCTCTTTCCTTGATCGTTGTGATTGCTTCATCAAGGACAGAAAATATAATCTAAAAGATATTTTACTTTATTTGATTTTATGCCACTGGTGAGAAATGAAAAAAAGGCGCAAAAGGTCATTGCTACTTTTGTCTAAAATCAATCACAGTAGGCCTTTCCGCCAGTCGGAAAGATTTTGTGAAATGGCATGATTGAAATCAGGGTGAAATAATGATATATCCTTTCAAAGAAAACATTAAAAATAACAATTGATTAGATTGTTAAGCATGTTTGGTGTGTCTGTACACATCATAAGCCTTGATCTTGCTTTCAATAAATAAATTAACATAATTGAATATAATTATTTTAATGAATGAACAAGTCACCGGCTGCGCCCGTCCCAGCTTCGCAGGGTGCTGGACCTTCGGTCCTCCTTCAATATCTATAAAAAGATGGACAAACAAATTTTACTCCACCTTTTCCATCCTATCGTCTTTAGAAAGACTAACAACGAACCAAAGAGTGAGGAATATAACTTTTACCACTCTACTGACATCCCAGAAGACCTTAGAACTATGACGTCACTGTTTACATTGTGACGTCACTGCCTACATTGTGACGTCACTGATTATATTGTGGCGTCACAGGAAACCTAAGATCTACGTCGTCACCGTTGATATTGTGACATCACAGGAGACCTAAGAACTTGGTGAAGTCCCAAAGTGCATGAATTATCTGGCCGATTAAACACCCATTCCGCCTTCCACTTTGAAGTTTGAAAGGATAGATAACACAAAGCAGTTTAAGACTCCTCATTTGCGGGTTTATGATCGGTTAGGAGCCAAATGCGAGTTAAGAATCGGGCTCCACAGTCACCTCCGTTTGCATCAGCGCCAGAAATTTCAGCATCACACCCAGCTTCACTCACCGCCATCGCATTTCACCGGAGCACTGTCATCGTCAATCACCGACGGACTGCTATAAGCAAGTTGAAAGACAAATTTTGTAAACATTATAGAGCCACTCTGCTCTGTAGTTGGAACTCAGACTTAAAGCAAAGTAATTTTTTTCACTTTTATCTCGTTGGCCCTTCTTTATTCCCTCCTTCTTAACTCAGACTTGAGCGTCTCATTTATTTCCGTCCTTCTTCCGCCATCTTGGTTCTTTTCTGCTTCCTCCGCGGTTTGTCTCGTTCCTCTATTGTTTACACAATCATTACTTCTCCCTCGTCCAGCCAGTCCACGACCTTCCTTCTCATCCTAGTTTCCTTTTCTTACTCAAATTCTCGTTATATGTTCGCTGGCCGAGCGGGTTAGAGCGTCGCTACTTGCGGCGGAGGTCGAGGCGACGACAGTCCAAACCTTGCCGCCAGCGAGTTGGACCAGGGGCATGGTTCGATAGATTACACGCTACAAAGTCCTCTGTAAGGGATACCGTCCTAGTCTCCTGATAGGGGAAGTTCGCGACGTTAAAACGAATTAATAAATCATTAGTCCATTTCTTTCCTTTCCTTCCCCACACTTTTCCTTCTAGTCCTTCTTCTTGCATTACAATTTTTCTTTCCTTCTTTCCAGTTTCTTCATTCTTATTCCGTCCTTTCCTGTCGCGTCTTTTGTTTGTCTCTTACTTGTTCCAGACCTCCTTGCGTTACAAATTCTTTTTCCTTTCCAGTTTCCTCATTCTTATTCCTTCCCTTCCAGTCGCCTCTTTCAGTTGTCTCTTACTTCTTCCTCTTTTCCTTACAGAGGATCCTGACGGTATATGAAGTCGATTTTTCAGACTTCAGTGATACCCTTACGGATCAGAGTCTTCCTCTTTTCCTTACAGAGGATCCTGACGGTATATGAAGTCGATTTTTCGGACTTAAGTGATACCCTTACGGATCAGAGTCCCTTACCATTCTTGAAGAAATTGGACAAATTTAGGTTTAAGAAGGAAACAGGCAAGAACTGGTTTACCAATAGAGTTGGTTAACGAATGGAATAGACTTAGTAACCAGGTAGTAGTGGGAGCTGGAACGATCGGTTGCTTTAAGAAAAGATTAGATAACTTTATGGATGAGGATGATATGTGGTAAGGGAGTTGGAACTGCCTAGTGTAGGCCTTATGGTCTTTTGGAGTCTCCTTCATTCTTATCTTCTCATGTCTTTAACCTTCTCTTCCAAGAGAACTTGAGAGAATTTTATGGATGGGGATGATAGATGGTAAGGGACATGGAACTGCCTAGTGTAGGCCTTATGGTCTCTTGCAGTCTCCTTCATTCTTATGTTCTTATGTCTTTAATTTTCTAAGAGAACTTGAGAGAATTTTATAGATGGAGATGACAGGTGGTAGACTAGAACTGGTTTACCAAAAGAGTAGTTAAGGAATGGAATAAACATAGTAACTATGTACCCAACACTGGAACAATGGGTTGTTTTAAGAGAAAATCGGATAACTTTTTTGAATAGGGATAGTGGTTAGGGACACAGAACTGCCTACTCTAGGCCTTATGGTCTCTTGCAGTCTCCTCTATTCATATGAAAAGTCTCCACGAAAAAAAAAAAAAAAAAAAAAAAAAAGAAAAAAAAAAAACATAAATAATAATAATAATAATAATAATAATAATAATAATGATTGACTCTTTATTTGTGGGTACCCATCAACTTGACTCAGTTTGGGTCAGGAATAGAAAGCAAATTGTGTATACAAGAAGGAACAAGACATAACCCTCAGGGAGACCAGAAGAGTAAACCTTTCTGGCAATTTTTCTTTCAGTTTCTTCGTGCAATCGATATCTTATTTCACAGTTTGCGACCTTACATTCCTCACCCACGGTTTCAGATTCCTGATCATTACAATTCTGAAATGGAAACGTTTCTGGTCTTTTACTGAATTGTTGAAATTTTTGGAGTGTCAGTGAAATTTCTGAACTCCTACAAACTGTAGCTTTGTTTGGGTTTCTCAAGATGAAAAAAAAAAAAAAAAAAAAAAAAAAAAAAAAAATAATAATAATAATAATAATAATAAAAAAGATAAATAAAAATAAAATAAATAAATAAATAAAAATAATAATAATCTAATATGCTGCTCTGATGAGACGCCCCATTGTCATCCCTACTCCTCTCCAATCGCATAATCCCAAGTTTGAAGACTTCTAAGATCAATCACTATGCGGGTTATAAACTTCCTTACAGGCCTATCAGCATAGATCATTGAAATATTCCGATGTGCTCTTGTTGAACGGATCCCTTTGGATCGACAATGATTTGAACGAGTGACCATCAAATACCAAGTCTTTACAGCGTTTCGGGCGTTTATGGCGGACATTTAAACTCGGAATTTGGTTTATTTTTGTCACATCAACTCACGAAAAAGATCAATGGTCTACATCTTAGCCAAGACTTTGTCTAGATTAGTCATCTTGTATCCAATATTTCCCTTCTAGTTTGAACTGTGATTAACAAGTAGGGCTTTATATCATATAATGATAGGTAGCCTTTTAGAGATATAATGATAGCCCAGTAGATACCGTATCGAACTCATAAGAAGGTGGTAGCGAGTTCGATTCCCGGGACCCGGTGAGGGGCTATGTCGCGTTGGTTCCCGACAGCCGTGGCCAGGCAGGTAAGTGACCCCCCCCCCAAAAAAAAAAGAAGAAGATAATAAATAAATAAAACATAAATAAAAAATAAATGAATAAATAAATCAAATAAAATCAATAAAAAATAAAAAATAAAAATAAATAAACTGATAAATCTAAGCTCATGAATATGTGGGACTAAGTACATGCCTCTGACCTATCTACCTTCCTTAGAAGGGGGAAAAAAGCTCTTGGTATATATACCTAAAAAAAAAAAAAAAAAAAAAAAAAAAGGGGGGGGAAAAGAACAAAGAACAAGAAAAAATAAGGTCCTTTGTCATGAATGCTTCAATGACTTGTTCCAAACTATTTGCAACGTGCTATCCAATCATACGACCAACCGGGCATTACCTATGCATTGGCATCATTTACCAAAAGAAAGTATTCAAGGAACAGATGAAACCTCACGACAACTCATAAAGCCTTGGCGTGAAAGTCATGAGAGACAATTCTTCTTCTTGTTTCAAGAGATTATTCATGGGGGGGGGGAAGGAGGGGGAAGGGGGGAAGGAGGGGGGAAGGGGGAGGAGGGGGGAAGGAGGGGGAAGGGGGAAGGAGGGGGAAGGATGGGGAAGGAGGGAGGAGGGGGAAGGAGGGGGAAGGGGAAGGAGGGGGAAGGAGGAAGGATAGGGAAGAAGGGGGAAGGGGGAAGGAGGGGGAAGGGGGAAGGAGGGGGAAGGGGGAAGGGGGGTAAGGGAGGAAGGAGGGGGTTAAGGGGGAAGGAGGGGGGAAGGGGGAAGGAGGTGGGAAGACTCTGCCCCCAAAAGAGTTATGTGGTTGGATTAACCCCCTGAACATGGTGACGTACATTATACACTTTATTCTGGCTGAGGAAAATTAAGGTTAATCCTTTCAGGAGACGGACCCCTGATTGAAAGTTGCCTCAAGAGATCGCGACCCCAATGAGGCAGGGGTTCGTGTTCTCAAGTATACAAGATAAACACCTAAGCAAGATGCTGTAATGATTATAATTTATTTTATATTGTCTTTGATGTTATCACTTGTCTGTTTGATTCTCATTAATTATTAGTTATATGTCAATTTATTACTATTTTCTATTTACCTGTTTGTTTATCATTTAACCATACCTATGCAATTATGTATTTTATTTTTCATTTACATTATTATAGTTTTTATTTATTCATTTATCATTATTATGATTTTTTTCGCATCCGACCTAGATACGGACCAAAAAGTCTTCTGTCGGCATGCTCCGCCTTTGTAATCCTTTGAGATTGTCTATTTCTTAGCCAGAAGTAAATCTTTCAAGGCCGTCACTGTAATGAAAGGATTAAATTCCGACTTGAAATTAGTGACATTGCCACGAAACAATGAAGACATTTTCCTTGATATATAACAACTCGACCTTAATTCAGAAACCATTTGGTCATTATGAAAGACTCGTTCCAAAGGCTTAACGATTTGTCTTGGGCTCAGCTAGCGTCGTTTCCGTTGGTCGAGTTACAGTTCACACATGCAAGCCGTTCTTGTTCAGCCGCAATTGTTCAATCTCTGTGACGCCAAATTTGTTCCTGAATGAGGTTTCTGAATGAAAAAGATGCCACGATGAAAGGAACATAGAAAGATAGATTGGTTGGTATTTGTATACAAAATCAATGAGAAAGAACACGCACATGTGTGGACATCAAAGTGAACACACACACACACACACACACACACACACACACACACACACACACACACACACACACACACCACAAGGGGGTAAGCAGAGGCAGGCACAAATGTGGACGCACGCACATGCACACACACACACACACACACACACACACACACCATTTTTTCACTGTCATAGTTTCATAATGTTATAATCTTGTAGGATGTATATTTTCAGCAGTAATGCTGCTATACACAATAAACCGTGTATCATCATTATTATTACACACATACACATTGGTGAATGCTAACCCAGCGGTCCCAGTTCGATTCCCGCCCAGGGCTGAAACAATTTCAAGATCGCTGCATTGCGAACCGATACTCCAATGCTCGAGGGTGATGAATTGTGTGTGTGTGTGTGTGTGTGTGTGTGTGTGTGTGTGTGTGTGTGTGTGTGTGTGTGTGTGTGTGTGTGTGTGTGTGTGTGTGTGTGTGTGTGTGTGTGTGTGTGTGTTACTCCTCTTTACTTCCAATTCCGATACGAGTCCCGATATTGCTATAAAATTCCGATTCCGATAAATGGTTAATAAACGCACTTTGTTCGTAAAGTATTTGTTCCCAAACCAATTGCAGGGCCTGTCAAATACCATGAACCATTGCAGGTATCGGAATCGGACTCGTATCGGAATCGGAAGCTTAGAGCTGTATCGGAACTCGTATCTGAATCGTTAGAATTTTTGGCATCATCCAATCACAAGTAATAATATTTCGGGACTTTGAGTCCTGACCCACGAAGGAGAAGACGTACAATGAAGTGGAATATTCTGTCTAAAGGTAAGTTTTTCTCTCGGTGCTATTATTATGCTGGTACTAGCACAGCCAATGACGGGTGACGCGCATCCTACTAACTGGCATCCTATTTGGGTAAGCACGTTGGTAGGTTCAGTTAGAATTATCAACCTCATATTTTGTACATCAAAGCAAAACAGCCTCATTCAAAAACAGCGAGTGCTCTAGACGATCGTTTGACGATTATCGTTGGGCCATGAACGATCATCGTTGAGCCGTGAACGATTATCGTTGAGCGATAATCGCACCGAACAAAACGTACCTTAAATAAGGGGTGGATTCCAGTTGCACATTTAGAGAAATATAATTCCTTTAATTTTTTTTTCTTAAGTTGGCGGATGCAAGGATAACCCGTCATCCATGAGGAGCTGAGATGGAAAGGGTGGAAGGGGTGGTGCAAGGGAGTGGAATGGGTGGAAATAGGTACGTGCTTCTGATTTGGCTACCTCCCTTATAAGGGGGAAAAAGCCGTCGGTGTATAGATAAAGATTTTTCTTAAGCTCACGACAGCAACATACAAAGTCCCTCTACTCCTGAAACTTATTGACCGGGAATAACCCACAGTCGGAATAAAAGGAAACTTAGAAGAAAGTATAACTCCTATATTTCGGCTAATAGCTATAGCCCTCTTCAGGAAAGAACTATAGAAGTTATACTTTCTTCTAAGATTCCTTTTACTCCGACTGTGGGTTCTTCGCGATTATTATTTACAAATGTGCTACTACTTTTTGTCCAAGTGGTTATTGATAGGGAGATCAATAACCACTTTGTATCTAAAAGAATAAATCCAACGTCAAGTGCAGAGCTCCATGGAAAATGTCCAAAAACATTCCAAGCGCCAAAATGCAGAGTTGCAAACGGACTGTCCATTCAGGTTCTGATTCCATCCACAGTTTTTCCGTCCTACAACGTTCGTTCTCTCTCTCTCTTTCTGTTTCTCTTTCTCTCTGTCTTGCATATAAAGGTTAAACAGTAAATAGAGCTTGACGTGGGACAGTGACTGTTAACATTTATATTTATACACACACACACGTATATTATAGATATATATATATATATATATATATATATATATATATATATATATATATATAATATATATAATATATATACATATATATATATATATATATTATATATATATATATACACACACATATATATTATATATATATATATACACACACATATATATTACATATATATATATATATATATATATATATAGGCACATCTATGATTACATGTGTTAACGTGTGCGTGCATGAGTGTGTATGTGTGTGTGCGCGTCTATACAAAAGTGAAAGAGAATGATACCATATACAGTATATAGATATAGAGAGATGGGAGAGAATGAGAGAGAAGAGTGAAGGAAAGGTGAGAGAAGAGAGAGCGAGCGAGAGAGAAATTGCATTGTAAGCTTCATTTGAATATCCCAGGATTGGACGGTGCGCGTTGTATGGACAGCCCCGGTGTCTCCCAATTGTGAGAGTAGGAAGGCGAGGTCCCCCGTACTACATTTGATGGAGAGGGCAGCGTGAGCCCGTCCCGGATACGAGGCGATTGCAGTCACAGAATAGCCTGAGCGGTAACTGAACAAGGAGTTTTCGAGACTGAGCGTTCCGCAGGCCGAGGGTCCCGGCCCCCGTCCCCCGGCAAAGAGATACCCCCGTTCTCCTGGATCCTGGAGCAGATTGAGGCTGGATTGGATGCAGAGTGTGACTGAAGGAAGACGTCATCTCGCGTGTTGAGCTTGATTAAGCCTTGTAGGGATTTGGGGTTAGGAATGAGTGAGGATTTGGTATTGGGACGGTGCGGAATGTGAGGAATGATGGGAGACGCGAAGGAAGTCTAGTGGAGAATGAGATTTGAAAGATGGGGGTTTGAGTGTTCCGTGCTGACATGTGTATACCCTGTGGCTTTTGGTATCCTTTTTCTTCTGTTGAGCAGATAACATAGTTCTAACATATTAAAAAAGGAATTGCTAAGATTGCAACGTCGATTAAAGGGTTTTAGAATGGATGCATGTTTTAATCACTCTATTCCTTTTATAAGAGGGAAAAAATGTTATGTACTGTATATATGTATGCATGCATGCATGAATGCATGTACCGAAATGTATGTACTTGGATGTACGTATGTATGTATGTGCCGGTATGTATGTGTATATTTGCCAAGAAATAGACTTCAGACGACGAGTCCAGCATGTGCTTTCTTAAAAAATGTGTATGTATTTGTATAAACGTGTGTACGTACCTGTATGTATGTATGTATGTATGCATGTATAAAAAAGGAAGAAGTCTCACCTTTATATGTTGCTTCCCTTGGACATGACTCACCTGGAAAGAAACAAAAAAGAAATGAAAAATCACTTCCAGATGGAAAAGATAATCAATATTCACAATTAGTTTAGTATGTTATATTTCAGGAAAGAGAACACACACACACACACACACACAGTATACATGAACTAGACACCCCAAGATGTGGATATTTCTAGCGCATAAGAATTTTTTTTTATAGAAACAAAACTCGAAATTAATATATATTTTTATCATGAGCCTATATACCTTTTAATGACTAAAAAAAAAAAAAAAAAACAGATCCCATTTTCCAGCTTATCAATGAAAAAATTAATGTAAAGATAAAGAAAACGGCATACAGTCCCTTCCAAATAGATAATAAAACGCGTTATAACCCTAATAAGCGTGGTATACACAAAAAGCAAATCGCACCATCAAATCTTGCAATAATTGCAGATCGGAGCAGACAGCTTAGATCCAATATGACCTAAGCCAAAGATGGAGGCACATCCATAGAAGACACCATTAAACGAAACGCTGTATAATATTGCTAAGACACTGTGGAATTAAAAGAAACGAGTTCAATGTGGAGACCTTTCTCTGCAAATAATTAAAAATGCAATTAATGAATCATAAGAGAGCAAATGGCGTCATATAACCAAAAGCAATGTCAGGAGAGAAAAAATAAAAAATAAATAAATAAAATAATAGAAAAAATAATAAAAAAGAGGGGTGAGAATTTCTGAATACATACACATATATATTCTTACACGCACACACAGTACATATACACACATACACATCCATACATTGAGAACATATACATATACACATCCATATTATATATATATATATATATATATATATATATATATATATATATATATATATATATATATGTGTGCGTGTGTGTGTGTGTGTGTGTGTGTGTGTGTGTGTGTAAATGCATGTGTCCTTGTACGTATATATGATGAATATAACTATATAAGCAATAAACTCTACTCTCTAAAAAAGTGAAAGAAATCGAGAAATGATAGTGGTAAATCCACTTCATACAAATTCCTACACCAGCAGTACACTAAAGATACTGCATAACGATTTGCAAAGAAATAAATCAAAACCAAATACATATCATCTATAAACAATAGATTAGAGGCAAGGCTCACATGAAATATTTGGAGTAGAATAATAAATGAAAGAACAGCGGCCAAGGGAGAGAAGCGATGGCACCTGACGGAGAAATACAGACTCGACAAGGGAACGGCAGAGATCTCTTCAGAATTCTGAAGAACAAAGAATATCTCTGCGTTGGCTGAATCCACATATCGAGCCAAAATCCGACAGAAACAAACACAAGAAATGGTAGAAAACCGCAAACGTGTAAAGGAATGTCTGTGTATATGTACACACACACACACACACATTATATATATATATATATATATATATATATATATATATATATATATATATATATATATATATATATATATATATATATATATATAAGCAATAAAGGAGTTCCAGCCCATCTTCGCTTGTTCTCCCTATTTCCACATTCTCATCTGTCATGTACAATGATTCACTGTGTGTGTGTGTGTGTGTGTGTGTGTGTGTGTGTGTGTGTGTGTGTGTGTGATAAAATAAATCTCCCGTACCAGTGAAGTTTTTCAAATAATCAACCCGGCTGCCGCGGGACTAGATCCGAGGACCATCAGCTCTACCGACTACTCCACTGAGCGTACAAAAGAGCCAAAACCTGGTATTAACTAATACCCAGGAATGAAGATGACTGCCACCTGAGGTCAGATATCCTTCGTGATGAGCAGTAGTATAGGATCGAGGTTTTTCTTTGCTTCGCCATTGTAACTATCATGGAACAAATCAATCGTAAATGTGAAGACTTTCAAATAATAAACCTGGCTGCCTCAGGATACAACAAATACTGTATATATGTACACACACACACACACACACACAAAACGATATAGCCTATAATTATATATCACATGCCTGACACGTGATCCATATGCATGCAAGAAATGTACTCGACAGGCATTAGCCTTTGGTAATACCTCCAATCTTGAGCTTCACATTTCATAATCATAAACGTCTGACTCAGACAATTAAACTCATCACACCACCGCCCAACAAGTACATAGTGTCACCAGACAGTTCATTATCCTTTCCTTATACCTACCAAGCTACATTATCGTAACTCCAATACATACATCATGTCAAGGCACATCCACGAAAGATAGCCATCCATTACAATGCAACACACACACAAATATATATATATTCCAAACATATTACCAATTTGACATCCTACACCTGAGATGCTTACGTAGGCATATTCCCATATATAAACGAGCGACTGCGTTGCCAGAGATAGGAGACTAGGGAAGACACTTTCCCTTAGACTCAGTAGGGAAGACATTTTCCCTTTGGAAGATCCCAAACTGTAATTACCTCAAGTATCTGTTTAAATAGATATAAAGTCTAACCTGGACTTTAAGTTGTCCTGCCCTCCTATGTGTAGCCAAACTAACGGCTACAACGAAGTGACTCCTGAACAAGTTAAAAAAAAAAGTACTCATTCACTCGCGCACACATACAGAAAACACACACTTAAGACGCCAGACGTTCTATTGAAATATTACATTTATGGTGTCATATCCCTTTCCCGTACACTCGCACATATCTTTATTAATTTTTGGTGAGCGTAAGTCTTACTGTCAGATTTCGGTAATCACCGAGACAGTTATACACTAAGAGTACAACAGATCTTTCTTTCTCGAGACAGTAATGGAGCTAAATCATATTAAGGAGCTCGAAGGACCAAGTGCTCTACGAGGCCAGTCATGACAAGCAAAATCCCCAGAGATCGTAATGCAATTTCGTTATTCTAACATTATTTTCAACAATGGCAACAGGGCGGACCAGGAAAAAAGCAACAACAAAAATAGTAACAAAATTTACAAGGATATTATATTATACGAACAACAATAGCAAAATGTTGACAGTTACGAAAATAGATGACGTCATGTGAGGCACTCTTGCATCAAGGACCAATCACGAAGAGGATTTGTAGTGACGTCAAGTCGCTTTGTTTTTCTTTCAATTATGTTAAGAAATGGCCATAGATGGTGGACTGGTGTGATGGTAAGTAGGTAGGAAGGTGTGTGTGTGTGTGTGTGTGTGTGTGTGTGTGTGTGTGTGTGTGTGTGTGTGTGTGTGTGTGTGTGTGAGTGTGTGTGTGTGTGTGTGTGTGTGTGTGTGTGTGTGTGTGTGTGTGTGTGTGTGTGTGTGTGTGTGTGCGTGTGTGCGTATGCGCGTGTGAGCCCAGGCCTGTTACCAACATAATTCGTGAACGTCAACTTCGTCTATATATGGGCATCATGTGGCCCGTTTCCCTGATGATGTTGATCCTACTCAGCGTTGTTCTCCACAAGAGTTATATAACCCTCGATGGAGGAGGCGAAGAAGGGGACGACGCCCACATAATTCATGACTGTGGCGAGTTGATCAGACTTGTCGAGAGTTGTTGGGAGTGGGATGAGAAGGGTTTCTGCATGGGAGCTTTCTAGGATAGACCGTGGGGGCTGGCGCCGGCGTGTGAGTGAATGAGGCAACGCGCCTCATGGCGTATGACGCCCCCAATTGATGACGTTATTTCTTATGCAAAGAATCTCTCCTATTCTCGTTTTCATCGCAACGCTTCCGTTCAATCCAATAATGACATCCGAATGCTGTTTGATCCTCATCTGGGAAACCCAAATACTTCAAGTTCTTTCGAGAAGAATAAAAATCCGAAATACTCAAACCACAAGAGGAGCAGTTGATAAGTACACTTGGGAGTCTGTTTCCACATCAAGGACTTGCGAGTACATCAACCATTAGTAAAATTTGAAGAGTTTGAAAAGCCCTTCTTTATTCTCAAAGCTACACAACGATGCTTGAAAATTTCATTTAATGCATACCTAAATTTTTTTTTTTTTGGCCAAGCTACGTGTTCTTATATATATATTTTTTTTATGCCAAACAATATTTTTTTTCTTTCTTTTAGCCAAACTCGTGTTATTTTTTGTGTCACAAACATGGATGAGTCAGCAAAAGACTAAGAATTTTTTTTCTTCATATAATTAAAACATCACTGCAATACCAATAACTTACAAGTTAAATAACATAATAAACTTATATAAACGTATGTGAACGCCTCCAGGTTCCTATGAGCATTTTTCAAATTACGCAAAAAAATAAAAACTTATTTTGGTATAAACTTAAATATATACACATATAAAAATGAAACAGATAAAGGGAACAAAGCGAAACGCTTGTGACAGAAAGCCATATATCTTGTCTTCAATAAAAGTATAGAAATTATAATATATATATATATATATATATATATATATATACATATGTAGAGTTCACATACACATGTATACATACGCATACACATACACACATGTACAGTGTATATACACATATATATACAAGTGTACAGTGTAGTGCGGCTGTAGTTCTGCCTTAGTGGTCCACTGCAGGACCGGCCTACCCTCTGAGGGACGACAGCGCCCCTGTACCACACCACGGTGGCTCCATCCGGCTTGGTAAGGTTGTCCGCGTGTTGAGAAGTACTGCATGTAAAGTTGTCGTTGGTTGCGAATGAAGTCTGAAACTAGTGTAATCAGCCCTATCATACTGAGGAGATGCATATATATATATATATGTAATATATATATATATATGTAGAGTTCACATACACATGTATACATACGCATACACATATACACATACATGTACAGTGTATATACACATATACATACAAGTATACAGTGTAGTGCGGCTGTAGTTAGGCCTTTGTAGTCCACTGCAGGACCGGCCTACCCTCTGAGGGACGACAGCGCCCCTGTACCACACCACGGTGGCTCCATCCGGCTTGGTAAGGTTGTCCGCGTGTTGAGAAGTACTGCATGTAAAGTTGTCGTTGGTTGCGAATGAAGTCTGAAACTAGTGTAATCAGCCCTATCATACTGAGGAGATGCATATATATATATATATATATATATATATATAAATATATATGCGACACTGACATACCGCACCTCTAACGTCCGCCGTTGTGGTGTAGGAGGGGCTGGAAAGCCATGAAAATGTTTTGCGCTCACCGGGGATCGAAGCCGGATCTTCCGCGCTCCGAAACAGGAACGTTACCCATTGCTCCACGCGGGCTCTTATATGAAGAAGAAGAAAAAAAAAAGGAAGACATGCCAATTGACACACTTCATGATGACGTTTGCCATAACTGAAGCACCAAATGATTTTATTCAGCTGAGGGAAGATTGGTACACACACACACACATTCACTCACTCATTCGCACTTTCGTTCGCACACTCGTTCACTCGCGGACTCACTCGCATTCACTCGCTCTTCCGCTGGACCCTTCGAGGGCCGTGCCCCGAACACTATCGAGTCCCTCCGCCCGGGGAGTCCATCTCCTCCGGCCGACGTCGTCGCGAGGGACCCGAGGTCTCCTCAAAGTTCGCCGACGAGCGTCCGAGGCCGGCGGGCACTCTCCTTGCACTCGAGCGCAAGTGCCGCCGACCGAGGTGCTGGCGCTGTCTCTTCTTCGGCCCTCGCCGCCGAGCAGCTCCATTGGTCTCCGGGGGCCCTCCGGGTTCCGTGGAAGACTCTCTTGTTGACGAAAGGCGCGTTTCGAGAGCGGGCGAGCACCCCGAACACTTACGCAAAGTGCAGTTGGAAGGAGTGCCCCTCTTCTGCCCGCGGCTTCCCGCTGATCTTCCCTGATCAACGTCTCAAGGAAGCCCTCGAAGTCCGTCGGCGCCGTCAGTGTCCTACTCTGGAAGTGGGCGTGCCCCGGTCTTCGGTCCCGTCAAGTGCTGCCGGCCGGGGCAGTGTCCCTCGTCGCGCCCAACTGGGCCAGAGCCCCCTGGGAGCGGGTGCTTTGACCCGAGACCGGGGCCGAGAATCCCAGATGAGGCGGCGGCGACAGACACGCGCGCACACACATACACACACACACACACACAGTATACGTGTGTGTTCATGCGCCATGTGTATGTGTACATGCGCCGTGTACGTATATGTGTACATAAACTGTGTAAGCTTATATGAGTCAATGCATATATCATTGTGTTTGCCTAATTGTAGCATACAGCAAAGGTGCAATGCTCGTGTGATCCTATGTTTCACACTAATTTTCATACCTCGTTCCAGTAGTTAGAGCGTTTGTGTGTGTGTGTGTGTGTGTGTGTGTGTGTGTGTGTGTGTGTGTGTGTGTGTGTGTGTGTGTGTGCGCGCGCATTTACCTTTTTGGATTAATCTAATCGTAGCATACATGAAAGAAGCAACGCTCGTGGGGTCCTCCTAATATCCAATATTCGTGGGGTCCCGTCTCCTACTCTCCAATTGATACCTACAGTGTGTGTGTGTGTGTGTGTGTGTGTGTGTGTGTGTGTGTGTGTGCGCATTTACCTTTTTGGATTAATCTAATCGTAGCATACATGAAAGAAGCAACGCTCGTGCGGTCCTCCTAATATCCAATATTCGTGGGGTCCCGTCTCCTATTCTCCAATTGATACCTACAGTGTGTGTGTGTGTGTGTGTGTGTGTGTGTGTGTGTGTGTGTGTAAGGTTACAGCATTACCAATAGATCAGGTCATATATGAGCTCTGAGCTCTCGTTCGGAAGAATGTCAATCACGAGACCAACACGTGATTCAAGCCCGTGGTGAATCACACACAGACACACACACACCTCGTTGTGCAGTGGTTAGAGTTCCCGGTTGCCACTACGGCGGTCCGGGTTCGAATCCCGCCCAGGGCTGAAATAATTTCAGCATCGCGGCGCTGCGAATTGTTACTCCAACTCTCGTAGGCGGGGAGTCGGGTGTGTGTCATATATGAGCTCTGAGCTCTCTTCCGGGAGGGAAATAGCTGTCGATCACGAGTCCAACACGTGATCCAAAACCATGGAGAATCACATATGGACACTGTCTTCAATCACCTTTGTTTCGCTTGTAATACGCTTGGTGTAGACTAAGATCATGATCGTTATTAGTTGGTCCAGTAGACAGCATATGTACAGTAAGGATAAAATTAAAAATTCCTTCAGTGTCAGTATGTGTCGCTATAGGGAAAAAAAGTATCAATAACTGATGTGTAAACAGAGATATGGTAGAGAAGTCTTCAGCTAAAGAATCTTTCACAAAAGTTGATTGACAAACCGGGAAGCCATAACAGATGAAGTAACATCAGAATTTGATAACGAAAGATAAAGAAAAAGACCAAAATAAAAAAAGGCAAATCTGCACACCTGTTCACACATGACAGTTAGTGGCAGGAAGATTAGGTATCCTAATAAAAAGAAATGTGGGGAAAAAAAAAGTTGAGATAGAATATACCTGAAGGAGGGTTGCGTGCACAAACGTTCAACCGTGGAAAGTGTGAATGACGGTTTGACGGTGCCGATTGGGTAAAAACACGTAAAAGTGGGGAATGAATATCAAGGATCACGCGAGGCGGGCTATCAAGGAGAGCGGTAAAGGCGCCTTTTGCTCCGTGCGAAAATCGCCGCTCAACGGTGATAGTCAAACGATTGTCTAGAGAACACTCAGTCTTTGTTTCAGAATCGGGATATTTTGCTTCGAGCGACTAGCGAAGAATCGCTAAAAACAACGAGTTAATGCTCTAGATCAGTAGTTCTCATTAGGGGTGAAATTCACCCCCAGGGAGGGGGAATTTTGGGTTTTCTGGGGGTGAAGTGTGACTACATAAAGTCTACGGAGTGAGGACGGCAAATATAGGCTCTGGCCTATCTGGCCTGTCACTGACCTGGGCTGGAATTATACCCGTGCTGACCCAGGTTAATCTTAGGATTAGAAAAGTGTTACGCTGTGCGATAATATCTGCATATTATTTAGAATGCACTTTTTGAAACAGGCAATCTTGGAAAGGAGGGGGGGAATGACATTCTGGCAAAGGGTGAAAGGGGTGCATGAGCCAAGCAAGGCTGAGAACCCCTGCTCTAGATAATCGTTGGACGATTATCGTTGTCATGAACGATCATCGTTGAACGATTATCACACCGAGAAAAACGTACCTTAATCCTAGTGTTGTTCATATTAACAATTTGAACATGACTGGAATTTAGCGAAAATGAAAATAACATTTACAAATTACTAACGACACGTGATCATTACCATGGATTACTTTAATGAATCTGTTTATAGGAACATTGAAAATCCCTGGTAATCAGTAACCATCAAGAGTAATAGTTACGAATTATTAAGTAACGCTAGGTAACCTGAAGAGAAAAGTGTTCCTAGTTCACTTTATATAAATATTCTAAAATTAAACGTCTCCAATTCTGTAAGCAACAGTTATGAGATACGAGATGACTTGAGGAAATCTAAAGTAAAAACCAACACACGAATCTTTCGAATGTGACAGAAAAACAAAAGTTATAGAAAATATATGAGCAGTCGTCAAAACGTTTGAAAGATGCATAAAAACAAGAAGGTTCAAGTAAGAATGTGAGAGAGTGAGAGAGAGAGAGAGAGAGAGAGAGAGAGAGAGAGAGAGAGAGAGAGAGAGAGAGAGAGAGAGAGAGAGAGAGAGAGAGAGAGAGAGAAAGGGAAGAGGAGTAATTACCGCTACAGAGAAAAAAATGTACAATTTATGGTTCAAGGGACTTGTAGAAGACACGACCTGGCAATTCTTTAACAAAAATTTTGACCCTTTAAGAAGGATTAACTTAGAAATATATATTATATATATATATATATATATATATATATATATATATATATATATATATGTATGTATATATATGCAGAAACCACCGGGAAATTTGGTTTCTGCAAAAATAGTTTATCACGTGTTTTGTGATACACACACACACACACACACACACACACACATATATATATATATATATATATAATATATATATATATGATATGATGATAACATGTTCTTAATAATGAGAGGCATGACGCAGGCGGAATTGGAAGAAATGATATACGTCCTGGACCAAAGGAAAGGAGGAAAAAGCAAAGAATAATCGAGATCCAGGAAGGACTAGAGAAGGAAAGAAGCGAAACATAGGCGAAGAACTCCGTAAGTCAATGGGAGAAGGATTAACAAGAATACTCAGGAAGCAAAAAAGAAAGGAAAAGGTGAAGGCAAAAGTGACACACATAAGAGGGAGAGAGGGAGAGAGAGAGGTAGAGAGAGGGAGAGGGGAGAAACAAAGAGAAATAGAGAGAAACAATGAGAAAGAGAAAAAGAGAGAGAGAAATAAAGAGAGAGAGAGAGAGAGAGAGAGAGAGAGAGAGAGAGAGAGAGAGAGAGAGAGAGAGAGAGAGAGAGAGAGCGAGTGAGAGAGAGGAGAGAGAGGACAGGAACAGTGATAGAAAATCAAAGGTGTGACGTAATAAAAAAAAAAAAAAAAAAAAGAGAGATCAAGGAAGACAAATAAACTGAGTCGGATTAAATAATGAACAGGAGATAAAGGAAAATGAAAAAGTTGAAACGACAGAACCCGATGACATTCCAACACTTTTAGCGGAGGCGCCGCGCAGTGTCATGACAGGCCATAAATGCATTTTCATTCTCTTATCATCCTATGGTAAAGATGCATGATATGGAGTCATGCAGTCTCATGACAAGTTTATATAGACAGGTGTGGGCATGCACACACACTCAGACGGATACATGTTCGTAGGCACATATACACACAGCTATACACATGTAAACACGCTCATATATGCACATACACACTCACACACACACACACACACACACACACACAAACGCTCATATATACACACGTACACTTAAGCACACATGTAAACATTTGTACATAGACACAAACACACACACACACATTAGCACATAAAAACATGTTAACCCCCCACACACACATACATTGACACACACACACACACATACATTAGCACATAGAAATATACATACAAACATACACACACTAAAAATCTTACTTTTTTTTGTTAATTTGTCATTACACAATTTCTTTTTCATTTCAACTTTTCTCATTGTGCTCTTCTTCTTTTCTCCTTCATTAATCACGTCTAGTTTTACCTTAATTCTCCCTTAAACACTTCTAATCTCTGGGTCGCTTTTGTTTTGCCCAACACAACTTTCTTCTTTGATTGTTTCCTTATAATTCTCAGAACTCAGTTAGGTTAATCTAACCTAACCTAACTTCGTCAACCACTTTGGGTATCGCTTCCAGCGCAGCAGCCCCAATTGGTGTCTGGAAAACATAAATGATCTTCGTCTCTTCTCGTTTCTCCTTTTCGCATATCGTCGCTCGTCCTGACCTTCATCGATTGTCTTTTCCCAAAATGGACTAAGGACTGCGTGATCTTGGTGCAACCAATAGTTGAGGGACGTCAAGTCCTGACGGACCAGAGTCACGTAGCATGTTTTCACTATGGGACTGATATCAAATTTGCAAAGATGAAGAATAATAATAATAAATAAATAAACAAATAAATGAATGAATAAATATATAATGATATATAATGATATATATATATATATATATATATATATATATATATAATAAATACATAAAATAAATAATAAATGAATAAATAAAAACAAACAATAATAAAATAGAAAATGAAACATAATAAGATGAAATATAGATGAAATATATAATTGAATAGATAAATTAGATAAATAAAATTACATTTATATATATATATATATATATATATATATATGTCTAAATAAAAATATTCTAAAAAACGCTGTGGAAGTCGGGGACAGGTGGTATTACGGTGACACTTTGTCCTAAATTATTCTTGAAAAAGCGCTTGGGTAAGTCGGGGTCAGGTGGTATTCTTCTTCTTCGCGTTCCTCTTCTTCTTCTTTTTCTTCGCGTTCTTCTTCTTCTTCTTCTTCTTCCTCCTCGCATTTTCTTTGCGTTCTTCTTCGCATTCTTCTTCTTCGCGTTCTTCTTCGCATTCTACTTCGTGTTCTTCTTCGCGTTCTTCTTCGTGCTGGGGATCCCGTGTTGGGGTTCCGCCCCGAGGCCGAAGGGGAAAACGAGGGATTAGAGCGCGGAAAACTGCGGCTGCAGGCCGCTGTTTGCGCAGCCAAGCCCCCGGCGAAGCCTGCGGCTTGTACATATATATATCTTTCATCTCTACGACTCAGCGCGATATGGTTTATAATGATAGATCACGACAAAATGCAACACAATACAATACGACGAGATGCAATATAATGCAATATAATACGATAAACACAATACATTACGATGCGATATAGTACAATATAATACAGCACAATACAACACAATGTAATATAATACGATACAATATAATACACAGGGATACAATATAATGCAATATATTACAACAGTACTATACATTACGATAAGATATAATACAATATAATACAGTACAATACAACACAATACAATACGTTGGGATACGATACATTATACAATATACATGATACAGTACAATACAACACAATGCAATACAATATAACACGATACAATATATGATACAACACAATACAATACAGTACAACTCAATCTTAGTCATGTCTCTCCTATTTCTCTCTCTCTCTTTTTCTCTCTCTCTCTCTCTGCCTCGCTCTCTCTCTCTCTCTGTGTCCACACCTCGCCTGAATTAACAGCGCCTTAGGAAATGCACGTCTGTTCCATTCTTCAGAAATACCACGAAAACAAATTGAATCTTATTCTATTACGCTCTTCTATTGTTTCAATGTTGCGCGCACAGGCGAGGTCATGTGGCTTTTTTTTCATACACTTTCTCGGCATTTCTTCATACGTCTCTCTTCTCTAATATATTTTTTCTTTTCGTTTTTTTTTACAGTATAAAGTTGTATATTTTCTCGTGAATGTTTACCGCTTCTGTCTCCTCTGTGTGTGTGTGTGTGTGTGTGTGTGTGTGTGTGTGTGTATATATATATATATATACATATATATATGTATATGCGGAAAAACCACAAAGGAAAAAGATCAACTTATGACTAAGCGCTTTCGTCTGAATAGACGAAAGCGCTTGGTCATTAGTTTATCTTTTTCCTTTGTGGTTTTTTCTCATATTTAGAATCACGAGTTTATGTTATTTCTCATGCACATATATGTATATACATTGATATTTTTAAAAGAGGGGAGCGGATTTTCTGTAAGATATGTGGAGTTGAAAATGACAGTTTTTCCAGTTATCTATCCTTTTTCTGGTATTCTCCATGTTTCTGATGATAGTCTTTCCTTTAATCCCACGAACAAAATAAATTTGCAAAGTCTTCCATTCATTCAACGTTTCGTCTTTCGTAAGTCATATTCAGGATTGTTAATGGCATAAAACTGTTACAAGATATCATGGAAATAAATAATATCACAGGAATCAAATTGTAATATAGTTGATGATAGGTCCTTACACCTCAATTTAACAACGAGAACTAAAAGGTGTCATTGATACTTATATGTGTGTCTGATGCTAACACCCCATCCTACTCCTCCTGACACCATCTGACACATAAGTATCCAAGACACATTTCAGTTCTCGTTGTTCATTTTAGATGTACCTACCACCAAATGTATCATCTTTCAATTCACTTCACCCCATACCATACAACACATAATGGAAGACTGCATTATACACAATCATGCACGTAAACAACACAACATACACTCTATAAAGGATTTGTGGGAAAACCCAGTTTCGGCTGTGGCATTCCTTGGGGAGACGGGACTGCTCGGACAGACAGTCTAGGGAACAACAACAACAACAACTTTCAATTCATTTTATATTATTTGTTTCCATCATACCATAATCATTCGTCATATGTCATTATATAAAATCCAGAAGATGTCTTATTAAAGACAAAATGTTGAATAAATGCAACACTGCAAATTTAGTTTATGTTTATCCGACTGAAGGGAAAACTATCATCAGAAACATCGAGAATACCAAAAAAAAGTTAAATAAATGCAAAAATGCTGTCGTTTTCAATTGCATGCACACACAAACACGCATATATATATATATATATATATATATATATATATATATATATATATATATATATATATATATGTTAATAAAAAACGCTGGTAACTTGTGTTTCGTAATGCCGGAGTGATCACTGGAGAGGAAAGCTTAACGAAGCAAAGCGCTTTCGCATATTAATTTCAGTGAAAAGTAATTTACGAAAGCGCTTTGTTTTATTTACTTTTCTTTCTCAGTGGTCACTCTTGCATGCATATATATATATATATATATATATATATATATATATATATATATATATACATATATATATATATATATATATATATATATATATATATTATATATATATATATATATATATATATATATATATATATATATATATAGGGACATTCTGAGAGATTGATGCAAGTGGAAGTTGGAAACACAAGATTCTTAGTCTGAGGTTATTTCTGACTTGTTTCGCAGGTATGCCTTGAGAAAACATACCTTCAAAACTAGTCAGGAATAAATACAGACTAAGACTCCTGTGATTTCTACTCCTACTTACTTTATATATATATATAATGTCTAAGTCTCGTATTAGACCCAGATCCATTGCGCTCATTTGCTAAACCCTGTTAAAATGAAAATACCAAAATGTGTATAGTTCCATATAATACTTTTTTTCCACGTATGCAGCCTTTTAAGCCACAAAATTTTCTGTTGTGTTGTAACAATTTTTTCTGTTTAATTTTTCTATACTTTTTCTTCTAAAACATCCCTTACAAACATAAATTCATTATCTATTGCATACGAAAATGTTATTTAGCACTGTTTTTGTAAAACTGCAAGAAAAATAAGCATATCCGTATTAATAAATGTATATTCAAAATTTAGTTTTATTCTTTGCTATGTATGGAATCAAGTTTTGTTTTTTGACTTGCAAATCGGCTTTACCCGTCTCTAGGCTTCTACAAAATTCGTATAATTTTACAAACAAAAAGATTTTCTTGACAACACTGGGCGCGTTTCTTATAAGACTCTTTGCCACTCTCGAGACACAGCGGTAAAATAACTTTTTATTTTTTCCTCTTTCCTCCAAACCAACATCCTTTTGAGGTTCTTGGATTTCTTCATAACGCTTCCACTTGACATGTTGTACTGCCAGATCTTAGAATTTTTTTGTTTTTATTATTATTTTTTTCCTTTACAAAATTGGGTCCGTTTTTGTGGTGTAAAGATGTTCTATATTTTCACTGCCTCTACCTCAACTTTACCAGCTGCAGCAGCAAAAACGAGAAGAACAATAACAAGAAAAAGACCAAGAACAGGAACAAGGACAAGAATAAAGTAGAACAAAAACGAGCACAAGAAGATGATCAAGAACAAGAACAAAACTAAAAACAGGAACAAGGACAAGAATAAAGTAGAACAAAAACGAGTACAAGAACAAGATCAAGGACAATAACAAAGGACAAAAAACGAACACAAGAACAAAATAAAGGACAAGAACAGGAACAAGGACAAGAATAAAGTAGAACAAAAACGAGCACAAGAAGATGATCAAGAACAAGAACAAAACTAAAAACAGGAACAAGGACAAGAATAAAGTAGAACAAAAACGAGCACAAGAACAAGATCAAGGGCAAAAAAAAGGACAAAAACGAACACAAGAACAAAATAAAGAACAAGAACAGGAACAAGGACAAGAATAAAGTAGAATTATAACGAACACAAGAAGATGATCAAGAACAAGAACAAAACTAAAAACAGGAACAAGGACAAGAATAAAGTAGAACAAACACGAGCACAAGAACAAGATCAAGGACAAAAACAAAGGATAAGAACAGGAAGAAGGACAAGAATAAAGCAGGACAAAAATGAGCACAAGAACAATATCAAGGACAAAAACAAAGGACAAGAATACAGTAGAACAAAAACGAGCACAAGAACAAGATAAAGGACAAAAACAAAGGATAAGAACAGAAACAAGGATAAGAATAAAGTAGAACAAAAACGAGCACAAGAACAAGATCAAGGACAAAAACAAAGGATAAGAACAGAAACAAGGATAAGAATAAAGTAGAACAAAAACGAGCTCAAGAACAAGATCAAGGACAAGAATAAAGAACAAAAACGAGCACAAGAACAAAATCAAGGGCAAAAACAAAGGACAAGAATAAAGTAGAACAAAAACAAGCACAAGAACAAGATCAAGGATAAGAACAGGAACAATACAAAGAACAAGAACAACTGATCCCCTTCCTACCATTCTCCCAATTTTCTGCACTTCTTGCTTTCATTTTGACTTAACCTTGTGAAACCACTCTCAATGCAATTACCTTCTGTAGAATCTCGTCTAATAGATTTATGCCTTTCTCGCTTCCTAGTCCATCTCCTCCTTGTTGATGCTTGCTTCCCGAATCCACCAGAAACAAGCCTTGGGACTTGCAAGTTATGATTTTTTTTTTTTTTTTCAAATGACTAGATTTAATTTTTCTTGTTCTCTCTTTTTCTCCTCCTTCTCTCTCCCTTCCTCTCTACCCCTCTCTGTCTGTCTTTCTGTCTCTCTCCCTCTCCCTTTCTCTCTAACCCTCTCTGTTTTTCACTTTCTTCCTCTCTCCCGCTTTACCCCTCTCTGTCTGTCTGTCTTTCTCTCTGTCTATCTTTCTCCCTCTCCCTCTCTATCCCGTTCTCTCTATCCCTCTCTGTCTTTCACTATATCTCTCTTTTTCCTTTCCTCTCTCTTTCTCTCTACCCTCTCTTTGTCTGTCTGTCTTTCTCCATCTCCCTCTCTTTCCCTTTCTCTCTACCCATCTGTCTGTCTGTCTTTCACTCTCTCCCTCCCTCTCTCTTTCATTCTACCCATCTCTGTCTGTTTGTCCCTCTCTCTTTATCTCTCTAGCTCTCTCTCCCTGAATCTCTTTTTGTCTTTTTCTCACTCTCTTTCCATCTGCCCCCTTCTTGTGTGTACGTATGTATTTGTGTGTGCATGTGTGCGTGTGTACATGCATGTGCGTGTGCGTGTGAACCTGCCATTCACGTTACGCCTACCATCGCGATAGAATTCAAGTTATACATATTCATAGTAAAACTGTACCAAGCGTCCTGTTTATACAGGTATACTATATCATAATTTATTCTGTCCTCATGCATATTCTACCCGATTACAGGGCATGATAGTACTACATTTTACCCCCTCTGGTTCTAGTAGAATTAAAAGAAACAGAATAATATATATATAAAAGAATTACCATTTGTGCATATTCGCTAATGCATTTATAAATATATGCATAAGGGAGCAACCACTTGGAAAGGTAAACTAAAGGACAAGAGTTTCTTTTGTATTATGGCAACCGCTGTGTTCCTTGTTCTAAGTACCGAAGACGTGAATATGCGAAAGCGCTCTGTTGCATTACTTTAATTTTCTTGTTTCTTGCCTGTGCTTCTTAAATGCACGTTTTCTTTTAGCATTTGCTTTGTACACACATACACACATTTATATATATATATATATATATATATATATATATATATATATACATATATGTATTGTATGTTTTTAATATGCGTGTCTGTTTCTAGCTGTCTGTCTGCCTCTCTCTCATCAACCTTTCTAGACAGCTGCTCGCCGACATATCTACCCGTTTTCCTATTTACTTATCTACCGCGTAATTACCTGCCAGCCTGTGGACTTGTTTTCTATATCCTAATCAGCTCATACCATCATATCCAGAAAATCTATCCATCCATATACCAAGGGCTTTTCCCCCCTTATAAGGGAGGTAGCCTAAGTCAAAAGCACGTGCCTACTCCCACCCATTCCACTCCCCCCCACCACCCTTTCCACCCGTCCCATCTCAGCTCTTATCCACAAAATACTATTTACTATTTCGGTCCATTACGCTTCTCATCGACGATGTGTTCCTTTATTGGTTTCCAGTTTCGTCTTGATGGTTTAATTAGTCCGTCAACAAGCGATTTCGTTTCCACGATCCTCTGTCTTGCAAATAATTAATTACTCAAGCACTCAGACCATGTGTCTGTCTAACGTCCATCGTATCTCTCACTATGAAGGTTAGATGCATCTCCTCAAGTTCATCTTGCCTTTAAATGCTGAAAGCGGATGTGCCATATTATATATACCTTTTCTTTATTATATATTACATATATATATATATTATATTATATATATATATATATATATGAGTGTGTGTGTGTGTGTGTGTGTGTGTGTGTGTGTGTGTGTGTGTGTATGTATTTTGGGAGCAGGTTTTCTTTAATACAAGTTTGATTGAATACGACAGCATTCTGGAAGTTATTAATTTTATTTCCTGTGTTTTCGATTTTTCTAATCATACTCTACCACCCCTTCCAGGAGAAGAGTCTAATTACAAATATCGAAAACACACGAAAAACAACAACACCCAGAATGCTGTCGTATTTAATCAAACCTGTATATATGTTGAAAAAACACTGGGAAACTTAGTCTGAACGTGTTCGTCTTTGTAAGGCATCTTCAGGGAATACGAAGATGTCTTAAATAGACGAAAACGTTCGGACAAAGTTTCTTATGCCCCAAATTTTTTTCTGCAAATTATTTTCACGCGTTCTTGTGAATTACTGCAAATTGATATTTATGTGTGTTAGTGCGCGCGTGCGTGAGTTTGTATTTACCTAGTATCTTACGGGAAGGGGAGCTACGCTCATGGTGTGTGTGTATTATTTATTTACCTAGTTGTATTTTACGGGAAGAGAGCTATGCTCGTAGTGACCCGCTTTTGTATCTTTCATCATCCAGTTTGATCTTAAATTCTTGCATAGTTTTTGCACTCACTGATTCCTCATTCAATTTGTTCCAGATATCCACCACTCTGTGTGTGTGTGTGTGTGTGTGTGTGTGTGTGTGTGTGTGTGTGTGTGTGTGTGTGTGTGTGTGTGTGTGTGTGTGTGTGTGTGTGTGTGTTTTCACCTTGGTCTTTGGATCACGTGTTGGACTCGTGATCGACAAATATTTCCCTCCCGGAAGAGAGCTCAGAGCTCGTATGACCGATCTATGGGTAATGCTATGACCTTACACACACACACACCCCAACTCCCCGCCCACGAGAGTCGGAGTAACGACCTGAAGCGCAGCGATACCGAAATAATTTCGGCCCTGGGCAGGATTCGAACCAGGTACTGCCGCACCTCCGTACTGGCAGTCCAGTACTCTATCAACCGCGCCACTGTGTGTGTGTGTGTGTGTGTGTGTGTGTGTGTGTGTGTGTGTGTACCTACCTCAGAGTTAACATCCTTCTCGCAGCAAAGTAATTGCCTTTCTAGATTTCTAGGTAGTTTATTTCTCCCTGTGGGTTATATCCCACACACATCCTGTACCAAGGATACTCTCACCTTTGAACTTTCTGTCAATCAAAGAGAAAACTTAAATAATTTAATCTTTTGACAGAGTTTTCTACACCCTCTCTCTCTCTCTATTTCTCTCTTTTTTATTACAGAATGATGAAAGAAACCAGCCTTCTTGTTATAATATCTAATCACATATACGTACCGGGAAAGGTCTCAAGTAGAATACGAAACGAATTCATAAGACTTTCCCACTTTACGAAAGCAAGAATCATTAGGCGCATATTTTGCATACAAGATCAAGAGGATTCACTAAAGATGTTTTCTTCCAATTATTCACGCGAAACGTGGATATAACGTTCCGAGTTATTTCTGTCACTGGTCTTTAAGTTCTTACGCAAAGAACTAGTGGATATAAAATCATGAAGCAGATGATAGATCACGCATACACACACACACACACACACACTCACACATCATATTAACACTAAGACGCATCTACCATTTTTATATGTTCATGTTTTATGTATTTCTATAGTGCACAATCACTTCAGCATCATAATATGTATAAGTAATCATTTATTATGTACCCTATTACTTTAATATGTGTATTTTCAGCCTTTGGCTGTCACGTTTTCAATAAACCGTTTATTAATTATCATGAGAGAGAGAAAGAGAAAGACAGAGAGAGAGAGAGAGAGAGAGAGAGAGAGAGAGAAGAGACAGATAGTTAAACGAGAGAGAGAGACAGAGAAAGATAGATAGACGAGAGAGAGAGAGGAGAGATAAATAGAGACAGATAGAGAGAGAGATAGAGACAGAGAGAGAAAGATAGACGAGAGAGAGAGAGAGGTAGACAAAGAGAGAGAGAGAGAAAGAGGTACCAAGACGAAAGCAATTGTTAACCAATATAAACAGAGAAGGACCGAAGAAATAAGCAACGAGACGCTTCCAACCGTGTCATCGAAGTGGATTGCCGAGTTCATGAGAACACAGATGGAAATGACCAAATCGATTTTTTTTTTCAATTTTTTTCTTCCCAAAACTGTATTTTCCAGAATTAAGGTTCGTTCAACCCAAAGCTTTTTTTAAGGTTTCATTTACATAATGTATGAATTTAAATGTTGTATGTGCTGTGTCTTACTGCACTGCTTCTGAACCAAGGCAATGGGGGAGATGTAAGGAGGACCCGTCATCCAGGAGGAGCCGAGATGAGAGGGAGGGAGGGGGTGGTGGATTGCAGTGGATTGGGTGGGTGATGGAATGGGTGGGAGTGGAATTATCTCTTTTGACTTTGGCTACCCCCTGGTAAGAGGGAAAGAGCCCTTGGTCTGTATGTATGTACGTGCGTATGTATGTATGTATGTATATATGTACGTGCGTATGTACGTATGTATGTATGTACGTATGTATGTACGTATGTATGTATGTATGTACGTGCGTATGTATGTACGTGCGTATGTATGTATGTATGTATGAATTTAAAATGTTGCACAGCCAATAAATGCGAATATATGATGAGACAAATGTGCTTCATTTATTTTTCATTTTGTAAGATCTATGTGTTGGAACTGATAAAGAAACAATTTTATATGAAAGAACATTCACATGATACAAATAGAAACTATTACTAATTTAAAACAACTCTACAACTTAATTAAAAAGTGGCGCTAATTTGTGGAATTAAGTTGATTGGATACTAATTGAAAGTACATGACATAGATAGGCCGTGCATGCTATTTCCTGCACATATCCATATCCAAACTCTCTCTCTCTTTCTCCCTCCCTCCCTCTCTCTCTCTATCTCCCTCTATCTCTCTCTCTCTCTCTCTCACTCTCCCTATCTCTCTCTTTCTCCCTCCCTCTATCCCTATGTTTTTATTCATCTATCTCTCTTTCGGTCTCTGTTCATCTATCTCCCTCTATCTCTTTCTCTCCCTTTATCTCTCTCTACCTCTATCTATGCTTTTATTCATCTATCTCTTCCCCCTATCTCTCTTTCTATGTCTCTATTAATCTATCTCCCTCTATCATTTCATATCCCTCTATCTCTTTTTCTATCTCACTCTCTGTCTTTATCTCTCTCTCTCCCTCTACATATCTCTCTTTCTATGTCTTTATTCGTCTATCTCCCTCTCTCTTTGTCTCTCTATCCATCTCTATCAACCAATCTATAACTCTCCTTCTCTCTTTTTTCTGTTTGTGTTAATCTAATCATATTTGTTAACTCAATTCTTCCGTCAATCGTCATTTCATTGATTCTGTTGTTCCATTCATCATTTCCTTGTTCCTCCTACATCTTCCTCTTCTATATCTATTCACCAATTATTTCTTCATAAATTTCTCGTCCTTTCGTCCTCATTTTCTTATCAAGTCTTATTTCTCTATATTATTTCTCTCGTCGTCACCTTCCTTATTTTATGGTTATCGTCTTCGTTATCTTTGGTACATTTTTTTCTTTCTTCTCCCTCAGCGGTCGTGTTTATTATGCTAAGGTCCTTGGCAGGGAATCTAATCCTGTCCCCTCTTTACCCACTGATGTCTGTATTGGGTTACCAGAGGTCTACAGAGAGGTCAACGAGGAGGTGGACAAACATTAGGAGATGCGGACGAGGAGGATGGAGAAGAGGAGAAGAGGTAGGAGGAGGAGGAGAAATAGATGGAAGAGAAACAAGAGGAGGAGGAGAAACAGACGGAGGAGAAAGAAGAGAAGGAGTAAAAGTAAGAAGAGAAGAAGGAAGAGGAGAACGAGGAGGAGGGAGAGAGGAAGGAGGAGTGGAAGTAAGAAGTGGAGGAGGAAGATCAGTATGATACAACAGGGAGGGAGGAGGAGGAGGAACATCAGTAGGAGGGAAAGAAGAGGAGGAGGTAGGGAGCCGAGGGAGTAGAGGTAAGAA
Organism: Oratosquilla oratoria; assembly: GCF_046742065.1. Lineage (NCBI taxonomy): Eukaryota > Metazoa > Arthropoda > Malacostraca > Stomatopoda > Squillidae > Oratosquilla > Oratosquilla oratoria. The sequence goes on from NC_134799.1 coordinate 10,997,660, forward strand.
GTGGAGGAAGATCACTAAGAGACAACGGGGAGGAGGAGGAGGAGGAGGAGAAGAGGAGGAGGAGGAGGAGAAGAGGAGGTGGGGAGCCGAAGGAGGATTAGAGCTAAGAAGTAGAGGAGGAAGATCACTAAGAGACAACGGGGAGGAGGAGGAGGAGGAGGAGGGAGAGGAGGAAAAGAGGAAGAGGAGGACAGGGATGAGAAAGATGAGTAGAAGTAAGAAATGGAGGAAGATCAGTGAGAGGCAACGTGGAGGAGGAGGAGGAGGAGGAGGAGGAGGAGGAGGAGGAGGACCAGTAGGAGTGGAGGGAGAGGAGGGAGAAGGGTGGAAAAAGGGATCTAATGGAGTGGAGAAGAAGAAAGCGAAAAAGATGGGAAAGGTGGGTAGAAAGGAAATTGAATGAGAATAAAATAAAAAAGATGACGATATGTAAGATACGAATGCGGCAAAAATATAAATAATGATTAAAAGGAAAAAACGGTGTTGATGCCACAAAAGTACATGAAAAAGAAAAACACATCTTCAATCTATCTCAAACGACGAGGAAGGACTTTTTCATGAGGATTGTATTAGAAATACGACTCCTGAGGGAGCCATTTAACGCCAAGGCGACATGAGAAATATAAATACAAAAGTAACCCAGTTCAGTGCAGCTTGCGGTGCTGTCCCCCCGGGAAGTGACGGGGCGTCGGTGTTTGGCTCGATACAAAGTGTACTGACATGGGCTTCCGCACCGCTTGGAAAACATATTTTGCATTTCACCTCAGAATATTGCGAATGTTTTTTAATGGAAGAGTTTGTCATATATAATGCTAAGCTTTCTCTTTTTAATCTACATTTCTGGTCGCTGTCAAACGTTTGAAATAATGTACCGTATTTAATTTATTGTGGTTCTAGCGGTGGTCAGACAATTCCATTCACCTGTGGGCAGACCCCACGACAGAATTTATTTCCCGAAATGTTTTGCTTTAAGTGTTACAAGGTTTTATCATTCTGAGCGTCTAGTTCCAAACTAAGGAAGATTACTGTTGGCTACCATAGCATAACAAGGTAATTGCAGTGTTGATAGATTTCATGGAGATAGAGTTTGATCGTCTGACCTGGCGAGACTTTCCACAAAGAAAAGAAAAAATGGATTGTTGATAGACAAAATGATAGATAATGATAGACAGTAAGATGATAGACAAATGATAGACAGTAAGATGATAGACGAATGATAGACAGTAAGATGATAGACAAATGATAGACAGTAAGATGATAGACGAATGATAGATAGTAAGATGATAGACAAATGATAGAAAGATGATAGACAAATGATAGACAGTAAGATGATAGACAAATGATAGACAGTAAGATGATAGACAAATGATAGACAGTAAGGTGATAGACAAATGATAGACAGTAAGATGATAGACGAATGATAGACAGTAAGATGATAGACAAATGATAGACAGTAAGATGATAGACGAATGATAGACAGTAAGATGATAGACAGTAAGATGATAGACAAATGAGAGACAGTAAGATGATAGACAAATGATAGACAGTAAGATGATAGACAGTAAGATGATAGACAAATGAGAGACAGTAAGATGATAGACAAATGATAGACAGTAAGATGATGGACAAACGATAGACAGTAAGATGATGGATAAATGATAGACAGTAAGATGATAGACAAATGATAGACAGTAAGATGATAGACAAATGATAGACAGTAAGATGATAGACAGTAAGATGATAGACGAATGATAGATAGATGATAGACAGTAAGATGATAGACGAATGATAGACAGTAAGATGATAGACAGTAATGTGATAGACGAATGATAGACAGTAAGATGATAGACAAATGATATGACAGTAAGACGATAGACAAATGATAGACAGTAAGATGATAGACAAATGATAGACAAATGATAGATAGTAAGATGATAGACAGTAAGATGATAGACAAATGATAGACAGTAAGATGATAGACAAATGATAGACGGTAAGATGATAGACAAATGATAGACAGTAAGGTGATAGACGAATGATAGACAAATGAGAGACATTAGGATAGAATATAGGAGACGTCTTTCGCTCTACGGATGCAGTATTTTGCGTTTTCTGTAACACCATTCCAATAGACAACCTTTGACATTTCATTGTCGTTGCGTTTTGCCTCCATCCAACACAAGGGAAGGAAAAGGTATGAAGTGAGGAGCTTACGCCAGGAGGCGCTGAGTAGTTGTGGCCAAAGCTGTCACCTTTACAATATGCGTTTGCATTTTTGGGAAAGGTAGCAGAAATCACTGCTGGGAATGGGAGAGAAGTGCGGGATTCGAACCCACATCTAAGCGAATGCGAGACCAATGCACTTTGGACTGGGCCACCGACACAGAGCATATATATATATACATATATATATATATTTTTTTTTTTTTTTTTTTTATGACTGACTGCAGCTTCAGGCTTTTAACTCATCGTATCTAAACATTCGTCTTTTAGTTTCCTTTGCCACATAGATTTCTACGTCTATCAAAAACTTCCAAAAAAAAATTACGTTCTATTTACAGCCGAAATACCCACCAAAAAAGTATATTTGAGATGCTTCTTACAGCATGTTTCAAAAACAATCCTCTTCCAATACATCAGCGTATTTGCGCTTTTGTTTTCTTGCTTATTCCAACCACTTGCCTTTCCATAAGCTTCTTACGCAGGTTCTCGACTTCTACCTGACCATCTGGAAATCACTTTATGCCTTTTCTGATACATATATATATATATATATATATATATATATATATATACAAACACACACACACACACACACACATGTGAAGATAGTCTGGGATCCATGTTGAAAAGAACGGCAGAAAAACACCAGACTCGAATTGATTTATTGCCCGAAGATTCGATCCTAGTATATATATATATATATATATATATATATATATATATAAATTATATATATATATATATATATATATATATATATATATATATATATATATATATATATACACATTTTAACAACCATAATGCACTTTAATTCTAAGCCATCAAAGGCCAGCATGCTGAAATTGAAATGTGGTACTGCCCGGGCTAGCACGTGACAAGTGTTGGTGACTTAATCGAATGCGCCATCAACTTATTTGTCCTAGCAACTGACGGTGGATTATTTTGTTGGGGAAAACCAATTTTCTTCAGTTCTACTTTGAACGTCTCCACTTATCCTGTCCTTAGGACAAACAGACATGAGAACAAACAGACATTCAACTTAGAAACAAAAGTTGACGCGGTAAGGTCAGAGGACGACATAGATATTTTACAATTGTCCGAAAATGATGATAATTCGGTTTAAGGTCGCGAACTCCCTCTGTCAGAAGGCTAGGACGGTGCCCCTTACAGAGGACTTTGAAGCGTGGGATTGAACAAAACATGCCCTTGGTCCAACTCGATAGTGGCAGGGTTCGAACTCCCGTCGCCTCGACCTCCGCCGCAAGTAGCGACGCTCTAACCTGAGAACGAAGAAGGAGCAATGTTAAGGCCTCAGACGTGATGGAATCGACGGAGGCAGCGACAGCAGAGGTGGAATAAGTGGAGAATCCACCTGGCCACCAGTGGTGGCGAGGTGGAAGGGAACAGAGATAGAAATTGGTGCAAAAACATGGAAAAATCAACACAACATGAAAATCCGTTTTATTTCTCCGGGCGACAATCTTCATCACGTTAGAGCGCCAGAGAGTTGGCATCAGAACTTCTGTCTGGAAAAGGCTACAGTGGTGGTGATGGTGATGATGGTGGTTGTGGTGTTGGTAGTGATGAGTGTAGTGTTGGTGGTGGTGAGGGAGGAAATGCTGATCCTGATGATGACGGTGGTGGAGATGATGACGGTTACGGTAATGGTAGTGATGATAGTGATGATGATGGTGGGGATGGTGATGGTGGTGGTGATGATTATGGTGATGATAATGATGACGGTGGTGGTGGTGATGATGATGATGACGATGGTGGTGATGATGATGATGATGATGATAACGATGTGATGATGATGATGATGATGACGACGACGATGATGATGATGATAACGATGTGATGATGATGATGGCGACGACGATGTGATGATGATATTGATGCAAATGACGACGACAATAATGATGATGTCGACGACAACGGTGATAATGACGATAATGTTTATAAGAATTATCTGCTGTTGTTCCTGGTCAGAGCTCTGTCGGCGACACCGAGCCTGGTGGTAGCATTGGCAATGGGGAGTGACACGCATACTTCATATCTACATACCAAGGCCTTTTTCCCCCTTATAAGAGAGGTAGCCAGGTGAAAGGCACGCACCCACTCCCATCCGTCACCCTTTCCAGCATAGTTGGGGGATTTTTTTTTTTTTTTTTTTTTTTTTTTTTTAGTACTGTGACCCGGCAGAAGAAAAAGCGAACCTCTTTAAAAAATATACATAACAACGAAAAAAATAAATAAATAAAAAAGAAAATCATAATAACAATAATAATAATGAAAATAAAAAAACATGAATAAATTAAATACATAGAAATAATGATAATAAATAATGGAAACCCTTAAACCCTTTATTCCCATTAGTAATTATTGCGAAGGTAAGGCGGTAGGCAAGCCATAGGCAAACAAAGATGGAGAATCCTTACCTTCACAGGATTACGAGAATAAATAAACTCGTCCAATTAGTCCCGACAGGAGGCTGTTATCTCTGACATGAAGCACAAACTGCGTGGCGCAAAAACACTGAGAACAAATTTGTTCTTCAGAAAGAGGACAAGGTGTGTGTGTGTGTGTGTGTGTGTGTGTGTGTGTGTGTGTGTGTGTGTGTGTGTGTGTGAGAGAGAGAGAGAGAGAGAGAGAGAGATAGAGAGAGAAATCCTCAATACCAATAATGATATCAAACGAATATCTGCTTACTGTATCGTTGTGAACAATCAAAACCAATGCTATATCATAAATTGGCAAATTTATCTTTCTCATTACGTTAACAAGATCGTCTACAAAAATATCGTAACAAATTTATCTTTCTCATTACGTTAACAAGATCGTCTACAAAAATATCGTAAGAAAACTATCTTATTTCAAAATATATCATAGATTTGAATGTATTTTTAATTCTCGTTATGTTAATATAATTTTAGTTACAAAACTATTGTAAGGAAACTACTGCATTTGAAAATGTATCAAACACTACAATAGATGTATTTACATGTGTGACGTAATTCTTGTAAAAATTCTCAACAATCATTCACACTTCTCGTAAATTATTTCTTTTTAAACGAAGACTCTACCGGTGATATACTCATGGGTATTTTCCCCCTTTTAAGGGGGTAGCCAAGTCAAGCCAAGTTTACACTCCCACCCAACCCACTCCCATCTACCCACCCTTTCCCCCTCTCCTCTTAGCTCCTCTTGGATGAAGGGTCATCCCTGTCTCATGCCTACTGCCCAGGTCAGAAGCAATGCAGCAAGACACAGCATTATACAGACACAAATACTCTGAAGACAGTGGCAAGATGAATGTGGACCAACATTCCACGACAGACCGATTCTGTGAGACAGTTGTGTCGTGGACACTGACCTTGGGAGAGTCTGAAACACCATGGGTATTAGAAGACATTCCATACAACTTGACCTTAGTGAAACATCAGTGTATCAAAAGAAGCACAACATGAGGACGGAGCATTTATTAGTACAAAGTTTCACTTGTTTCAGGTTGATCAAGTCGTGGTTGTAACAAGCGAAACGACGTACTGAGACAAGATTCGCCTTCTAATAGTGTTTCTCCTGATAAAGTTGTCGGCAACAGTCAATGACCTACAACCATCAGCGTCTCATAAGTCCAAGAGTTAATGGCGAATTCCGGGAAGGGTGAAGGACGCAGAAGACGAACGAAGCAAACGGTGAATAGAGAGGTTGAGGAGTTGAGTTTGATTCAGTGGGTAAAAAGTTGAGGACCTCTTCCGGGCTGTTTGAGGACGTGAGAGTAGACCACGAGAGAGGAGTTGAGGAGGAACGAGGAGCTACTGCCAGCAGAGGCAGGAGACTTGAGTAATGAATCCATCGCTCGGTTCCGACGTGAGATGAGGGGCTCTTTGAGTCTTTCTGGACTTGATGAGCCGAACGTTGGAAAGAGGAAGTTCTGTCGCCAAAGGAAGAAAATAACATTACCAAATTCCAAATGTCAGTGAAAAATAAATAGATGAATTAATAAATGAGTAACTGGTTGAAGCTCGTAACCCCTCAATTTATGGTGTACTATTCGAGTAGCCATCTTGTTACAAACACCAGACTATCCTGGCTGATCTTCCTAATGGTTGAATGTCTATTCTAAATGAAGTTCAGGCTTTATTGTAAATATATACATATACCAAAGACTTTCCCCCTTATAAGAGGGGTAGCCAAAAAACATACATATACCAAAGGCTTTTTCCTCCTACACGGGGGGTAGCCAAAAAGAAAAAGGCATAGAAACAATGGCATACAAATCACTTCCACCCATTCCATCCCTAACATACTCCCCTCCACCTTCATCCCTTCAAAATAGGTGTGATGATAATGTATGGTGATGATAATGGTGATTATGATATTCATGATAGAGTTTGTGTTGACAATGACGACAATGAGAACAATGATAATGCTATTGATACTGATAATGATGTATGTAAATTACCTCAGAAAGCTTTGTTATATAAGCACACACACACACACACGCGCATTGGTAGAGTTCCCGGTCGCCACTACGGCGGTCCGGGTTCGAGTCCCGGCCAGAGCTGAAATAACTTCAGTATCGCTGCGTTGCGAGTCGTTACTACAAATCTCATGGGCGGGGAGTTGGGTGTGTGTGTGCGGGTAAGGTCACAGCATTACCCAAAGATCGGTCATATATGAGCTCTGACTTTTCTTCCGGGAAGGAAATAGCTGTCGATCACGAGTCCAATACGTGATCCACGGCCATGGTGAATCACACACGTATCTAAAACACTCTCTATATTGCGCTGTCATGGTATCATATTTCCTAAACTGTAAATTCCATCTGGGTTGAACTGAATTCATATATATATATATATATATATATATATATATATATATATATTCTTTTATCTTGGCTTACTGCCGGTCCAGTGTCCTATGCCAACAATAGCAATTAATAAAATATTTCTTTTTCCTTCCTTTGTCTGAGTGATCTCGGCTTCTTTCCTCACAAAAATATCACGACTGGAGCCAGTAAAATTTGTGTCTGAAACGTAATCACAACATCTGCGCGCAACGTGTTTCGGACTCGCCTGGTGCCCTAGTCAGACAACACACACACACACAAACAAAATCAGCCCAACGTGTTCCTACCCAATGTCTCCTCCAGCCTTTCAAAAGAAACACCTTTATCAGTATGGCGTTCCCCGTATTACAGCTTGAACAAGTACTTGATAAAGAAACACCTTTATTAGTATGGCGTTCCCCGTATTACAGCTTGATCAAGTACTTGATAAAGCTGTATTAAGCGAAACGTCATAGTAATAATAAAATCCTCCGTCCTCACCCAGTGTTCATTTTCATAGACTTGTCGGAAACTGCCAATCCAATACTCCAGACTTATGGGAAACTCTTCTTTGTAACCTCCTACACATGACCTTGCACGTCTGTGTGAATTTGGGTCAGGTTTGTATGACAGATGAGGACACCCTCGTCCCACACGCTTCCACATGCCCCGGTTCCCTAACTTTATGATATGCTGTTGCTGAAATATCTGGATATCACATCAATATTGAATAAAATCGTCTTGTCCACAGGCTACGGGTTCCTAATTTTATGAAATGCTGTTGTTGAACCTCCTACATATTACTTCAACAGTGAATCAAGTCGTAGGTCCACAGGCTGCGGCTCCTTAACTTTATGAAATGCTGTTGCTGAACCTCCTAGATATTACTTCAACAATGAATCAAATCGTCAGGTCCATAGGCTACAGTTAAACATTATGAAATGCTGTTGCTAAACCTCCTGGATATCACATCAACAATGAATAAAATCGTCAGTCATCTACTGACTACCTACTTCCACTCTTCAAGTCGACGAGGCCCAAATTGAGAGCCATTAGTACCTTATGAAATGCTGTTGTTGAACCTACTAGATATTTCATCAAATATGAATAAAACCGTCTGTTATCTAGTCTTCGAGTCGACGAGCCCCAAATTGAGAACCGTTAACCTAAACACTGCATATATAGTGGACAAACAACTCCTTTCGAGAATGTAGGTTAAAAATAACTGGTTTTAAATTCGCCAAGGAATCTGGTAACAACCTACGATGGCATTTCATGCCGCGGTTAATATAATGATGACAGGAGCTTTGGTCGACCAAGTTTGGTGAAGCTAATTACATCAAGAGAGCCGAACACGAGGCAAGAGATCACTGGTCTTCCGGGAATTGGATCGGATAATAATGATTAAGGTGTTGGTGCGAAGTCAGAAAGAGGAGGAAGAAGAGGAGGAGGGGAGGGTGAGGAGGGTGAGGGGGAGGTGGTAGAGGAGTAGGAGGCAGATGAAGGAGAATGAATCAGAAGGAGAAGGAGGAGGAGGAGGAGGAGGAGGTGGTGGTGGAGGAGAAAGAGGAAGAGAAAGTAGAAGAGGAGGAGGAGGGGGAGGTGGTAGAGGAGTAGGAGGATGAAGGAGAATAAGAGTCAGAGAAGAAGGCGAAGGAGGAGGAGGAGGAGGAGGTGGTGGTGGAGGAGAAAGAGGAAGAGAAAGTAGAAGAGGAGGAGCAGGGGGGAAGTGGTAGAAGAGTAGGAAGATGAAGGAGGATAGGAGTCAGAGAAGAAGGAAAAGGAGGAGAAGAGGAGGAAGAGGAAGAGGAGGAGGAGGAAGAGGAGGAGGGGGAAGGGAAGGTGGTGAAGGAGTAGGAAGAGGAAGGAGAATAGGAGTCAGAGAAGGAGAAGAAGAAGGAAGAGGAGGTGATGGAGGAGTAAGAGGAAGAGGAAGAGAAAGTAGTTGTCAGAAAAGGAGAAAGAGGAACGGGAAGCGGACGAGATAAAAAGAAGAAGAACGAAAAATAGAGGAGGAGGAAGAAAAGGAGAAGAGGAGGAAGTGATGGAGGAGGACAAGCAGGAGGAGGAAGCAAAGTAGAAATCAGAGATGTGGGAGGAGGAAAGGGAAGAGGATGAGATAAAAAAAAAAGAAGAACGAGAAGTAGAGGAGGAGGAGGAAGAAAACGAGAGGACGAGGGGAGGGAGAGAAGAGAAGGAATAGAAAAAGGAGGAGGAGGAAACGGAGATTAAATGAAGAGAAAGAGGAGGAGGAGGAGGAGGACGATGAGAGGTGTAATAGGAGGAGGAGGCAAGACTGAAAATCTTAAAAATTGCAAAATTATGTAAGGATAAGTTAAACCCACACTTATACTCATCCCAAAACAAACTAGCACACACACACACACACACGGTCATATATGAGCTCTCTTCTAGAAGGAAAATAACTGTCGATCACGAGTCCAACACGTGATCCAAGACCATGGTGAATCACACACACACACACAAACACACATATTCACAAACATATGCACATGCACACACACACATATACCCATACCTATCCACATTCACACACACACACACACACACACACACACACACATTCACAAACATACACACACCCACGTATACCCCCACCTATCCACATTCTTATACACGTTTTCATACTGTGCATACACGCAAACTCATACATGAGTTGCGCTGAGGGTAAACTTAAGATTGTTTACGAACGCAGATGAACAACAATTTTGTTGCATCCTGTTCAGCGCAGGAATCACAAAATCCGCTGACGCGGCGGACTCTGGTCCGGAACCAGGCAATGCAAAGAAATGCAAGACAATCTGAAAAGATTCCACCGTTTGACATCAGCTTACCTATTTTGTTTTCCTTTCAGAATTTTTGTCAAGATTTTTCCCTTCCATTTGTGTCTTCAGAGCTGAGTTTTGACCTTTGATTTCAAGATCATGGTGCTAGAGTCTCTTTCCTTTTCTTTTCTCTTTATTTCTCTTTTTCTCTCTTCCTCTTTAGTTTTCTTCCTATCTCCTTTTCTATCTCTTTATATTTCTCCCTCTTTAGTTTTCTTCCTATCTTTCTCCTTTTCTATCTCTTTATTTCTCTCTTTTTCTCTCTCTCCCTCTTTAGTTCTCTTTCTCTCTTTTTCTCTCTCTTCCTATATCTCTCTTTTCTATTTTCGTTTTGGAGATTAATTTGTATATTTTATGTTGTTCTGCACCTGAATCTGGCTGCCCAAGCAACCCTTATTATGAACAGACACTACAATCTTATTTACAGCATTATTTCCATCTACTAATATTAAACACATTCTACTCTTCTCTAATTTCTTAGACATCCATTCAAAAATTCCTGTATTCCAGTAATGTATTTATCAATATTATTAAATAATTTTCTCCAAAGTTAACTGAAAACTTGCTTTTCTCATTTCTTTCATTTTAATTTTCCCAATGCCCAATTAATCAAACATATTTTTCCTTCTTATAGATTAAAGTCTCTTACTGACAATGGCAGCAAGTAATAATTTTTTCATCTATCTCCTTATACATTGGGTCTATAAAAAATCTGTAAAATTCATGTGGATATTCCTACATCATTGTTTAACGTTACTTTTATACAACCTAAACATTATCTGATAATCTCACTCTAACAATATTCTAGATTTCAACATGTTAACTTAGCGGCCCACTAGGCTAGCATGCTACTTCCTTTTGCTATTTCGTTCGAGTAGAAACGACTTCGGTGACAATATTCTAGATTTCCGTAAGAACATCTCAACAATGTGTCTAACATTCGTATTCTAGATTTAACTTCTCTTAATTCGTCATTCAGCTTCTCAATATATGACGCAAAAAGATTCATTTGACTTTTGGAAAATTTGAAAAACAAAAGATCATAACCGAAGTCGTTTCTAATCAAACGAAGTAGCAAAAAGAAGTAGCATGATAACAAGAAATGTCTAGCGTGCCGCCACCCGTATGCTGAATTCTCCAAGTAATTAAGAAGAACTATATTCACTTACATTTACAGTAGTGTCTTGCTGCATTGTTTCTGACCCAGGGTGGAGGGCGAGATACAGGTATGACCCGTCATCCACGAGGAGCTAAGAAGAGAGGGAGGATGGGGTGGTGGATGGGTGTGGAATGGGTGTGGAATGGGTGGGAGCCTTTGACTTGGCTACCTCTCTTATAAGGTGGAAAATCTCTTGGTATGTAGATAGAAGTAGAATCTGTCTTATTGCTATGCAAACTTCTCTTTTTCTTTCGTTCGCTTAGTGACCTTAGTCTCACAATGTCCCAAATGATATCTAAAAACGTTTAGACAATAGTTGTAGCTCTGATATCAGGAAGCCTACAGTGCTTTTTCATATTTTGTGTGACACTGCTAAAAAAAAAAAAAAAGGACGAGACTTGCAAGAGACCATGAGGCCTACACCAGGCAGTTCCATGTCCCTTACCACCTGCCATGGCTAGACATAAAATCATCTCATCTTCTCTTAAAACAACCAATTGTTTCAGTGCTCACTACAGGGTTACTAAGTCTATTCCATTCGTCAACCCCTTCTTCGTTTAAACTTGTTTGATGCCCATCGTTATAATAATTCTGGTTCGAGCGAAATTATTTTATTCATGGAAATTCTCTCGTAGTCTCAAAGATTCATGAAGGTAGATCAAGGTAGATTTAAGAAGGAAATAGGCAAAAACTGGCTTACTAATAGAGTGGTCAACGAATGGAATAGACTTAGTAACCATGTAGTGAGCAGTGAAACTATCGATTGTTTTAAGAAAAGGTTAGACAACTTTATGGATGGGGATGACAGGTAGTAATGAACATGGAACTGCCTCGTGTAGGCCTTATGGTCTCTTGCAGCCTCCTTCATTCTTATGAACATTTTCAAGACGAAGCATTTATCAAATAGCTACTCACATATAACTTAGTTGTTTTAAGAAACGGTCAGACAACTTTATGGATGGGGATGACAGGTGGTGATGGACATGGAGCTGCCTAGTGTAGGCCTTATGGTCTCTTGCACTCTCCTTCATTCTTAGTTCTTATGTACAAGAACTGGTTCATGTTACTGAATTATTTTTAGTTGGTTTAGATTAAAAAAGGATTATCCGCGTATTTTGAGTTTTCGAGACAATTTCTACCACACATAGGAACTTTCAGCTTAATTGATTTCCTTCGAATAGATTAAGGAAATGAGGATCTAACCGGGTAAAGTCACGCAACGCCATTCAAACGATAGAGCATTCGGCTTTTCTTAGATTTTTATCTTGTTTTATTTACTTATTCATTTTTCATTTTTTATTTATTTATTTATTATTTTTTAATATCTCCCCTCCCCCTTCCAAGTACTGGTAGGAAACAATTATGACCAATCTTGTTGTCTGGGTCTCATGTAATACATAACACCTCACTGATTGATAATGAAAACATTACAAAATATATCCCATTAAAAAAGTTTTAATAAATAATGAACACAGAAAGACCAAAATTATTCATTAAATTAAATTTTGATGTTAAACTAAAGTCTGCAGTGATGTTCAAGTTCCGTTTTTGAATTGGGTCTCATCCTGTGATCCCCAGAAGTTTTTAAGAATTCAATAGTGAGATAAGGGACCGATAGTTAGTATCATTTGTGGAGGCTTTGGTTCCTTTCACACGTATCGACTTTTCGCCGTGCGTCGTCCACGACACGACGTCGTGCTCTCAAAAAATATTTAGTATCTATGGACGCTTTCATATGTGGTCGTGGTCGTGACGTGTGAAAGCGTCCCATAGACACCATGGTTATTTGAGAGCACGACGTCGTGTCGTGGCCGGCACACGGCGAAAAGTCGATACGTGCGAAACGAGTCTTTGTCGTTTTATTCAGTGTTGGAGTGGTCTCTGGGCAGCTATGAATTTTTTTTAGGGATTTCCAAATTTAAAAATTTCTGATAAAGAAAATTCATTCCCGACGCCAAATGCGACTGTGCTGTGCTGACCCGACATGACGTCATCAGTCGTGTCGACGATTGCTTACTGCGAATGAAAGAAGGACAGGAGCCGACGCCACGTCTGGCATGTAGTGGATTTGAATTGCAAAAACTGGGCTGGTGTCGACGCTTTTGTCTGCGGCCTTAGACAAAAGAAGCACTTTTCACGGCTTTTGTTTGCAGACAATCATTTGTAAACAATGGACCCGACGATGGGGATGGTGTGGGAAGGATCGCATAATTATAATCTCCTTCATTCTTTCTTTCTCTCTTCGCTCTCTCTCTCTCTCTCTTCCCCCTCTCTGTCTTTCTCTTTCTCTTCCCCTCCTCTGTCGTCTCTCTCTCTCTCTCTCCTTCTCACCCTCTCCCTGTCTCTCTTTCTCTCTAATATTGTCCCCAATCTTCAAAATAGCATATCATGAAACATGAATATGTCTCTTCCCCCTCTCTGTCTTTCTCTTCCTCTTCCCCTCCTCTGTCGTCTCTCTCTCTCTCTCCTTCTCACCCTCTCCCTGTCTCTCTTTCTCTCTCTTTTTCTCTAATATTGTCCCCAATCTTCAAAATAGCATATCATGGAACATGAATATGTCTCTTCCCCCTCTCTGTCTTTCTCTTCCTCTTCCCCTCCTCTGTCGTCTCTCTCTCTCTCCTTCTCACCCTCTCCCTGTCTCTCTTTCTCTCTCTTTTTCTCTAATATTGTCCCCAATCTTCAAAATAGCATATCATGGAACATGAATATGTCTCTTCCCCCTCTCTGTCTTTCTCTTCCTCTTCCCCTCCTCTGTCGTCTCTCTCTCTCTCTCTCTCCTTCTCACCCTCTCCCTGTCTCTCTTTCTCTCTCTTTTTCTCTAATATTGTCCCCAATCTTCAAAATAGCATATCATGAAACATGAATATGTCTCTTCCCCCTCTCTGTCTTTCTCTTCCTCTTCCCCTCCTCTGTCGTCTCTCTCTCTCTCTCCTTCTCACCCTCTCCCTGTCTCTCTTTCTCTCTAATATTGTCCCCAATTTTCAAAATAGCATATCATGAAACATGAATATGTAAGGCATAAAAAAAGAAGAAGCCAACTCGTTGCATAGCGTCGAGAAGAAATGGTTTTCTTCATTTTAAGTGGAAAGATTTTATCTTTGGGCGAAAGACGGTGAGAAGTATTTGTTCTTCACCAGAGTTTTGTGTAAGGAGGCGATTATTTTTCTACTGCAAAGAAAAAGAAATAACGTGGAACTATTTTTCCCCTTCCAGATTTTTTTTCTTCTTCTTCGTTTATGTTTTTTTTTTTTTTTTTTAATCCTCAGCAACTTTGTTTTTTCATGTAATCTAACAATTTACACCCACAGTAGAGGCATGCGAAGCTGAAGAGTTGTTCCTTAAGGGACAGTGCAAGTCACACCCATCGATAACTCAAATCACACTTCTCATTATCCATTATCAGTTACTCTACAAGGACATTGCAAGCTACAGCCAATAAAAACTCAAATAAGCCTTCTTATTATCAATTTTCTGTTTCGGGATTCTGTGAAGGATCTGTTTGTTCCCCCAATTAAAAAAAAAAAAAAAAAAAAAAAAAAAAAAAAAAAAAAACCTGGTTTCTTTCATACGCTTCTACTTTGTCCCTGAAACTACAAATGACCCATAAGTTTCTCCCTAAGGCACACCATGTTTTGTTCCGCAAATAGTTTCTTTTCTGTTACATACTGATGTGACTGAATACACTGACGAAATTCACATTGAAACAAACCAGTCCAGCTTGACATTTATTTCAGCTCCAAGGAGGGAGATTGCGTATAAGTATGCAACAATATTTTCCTTTCTTGTGGACTTCTACTTTGATGCATAGGAGAGGGGGGTAGAGGGGCGGTTAGGAAGTGGTTTTAAGTGATATTTTGACGCAGACCGAAGGCATTAAATGAGGCGGTTTTGCTGTGAATGTGCTGTGTCTTGCTGCATTGCTTCTGAACCAGTGAGTTGGGCGATGTGCAGGGATGACCCGTTATCCAGGAGGAGCCAAGATGAGTGGAAGAGTTGGTGAATGAGATTGGAATGGTGGGGATGAAATGGGTGGGAGTGGAATAATGCCTTTTGCCTTTGGCTACCTCCCTTATAAGGGGGAAAAAGCCCTTTTGGTATATGTATATATATATTTAGCAATAAGATAGTTTCGAACAATCCAGTTCAAGTGTTATCACCTCAAAATGTTGCCTCCTTTACAAGGAAGACACAGACAAGGTCATCATATTAAGACAGCTGGGCAGGACTCGTAGTAATGGATTTAAATTGGACAAATTTAGGTTCAAGACGGAAACAGGCAAGAACTGTTTTACCAACAGAGGGATTAAGGGATATGCAACTGTCTATTATAGGCCTTATGGTCTCCTGCAGTCTCCTCCATTCTTATGTTCTTATGTTTAGGTAAACGAACCCAAGTCTACTCTAGACTTGTACGCTCACGAGATGAAAATGGGAAGACATAATGAACACACATCATCAATTACCTCAATCTTTTTTTCTACACTAAAAAGAAGTAATGAAAAACTTTGACACTAAATTAGATTTAATTCTAGTTACGTACTCTCTTTGCGTATTCGTACTCTCTCCTTAGGCCAAAGTTAATAACTAAACTCTCCCATCTTAAAAAGCCACAGGAATTCTTACAAAACCTAAGATAAGTTTTGTACAAAACCTTTCTTCCCACTGATACGCGTTTGTTCATTCTCTACATGATAACAACAGACTAAAAGTACTCAGCATTTTTGTTATTGGAACTTACAGATTCTAAGTCTTCCTTTTCTATCTAAAACTTAAGTTTATTTTAGATAACTGAGGGGCTTAGCTTTTGATCTTCTCGTTCACCTCCGTGCACTTTACGGCCGTTTTATATCACTTACTGTCATTACACCCAAGTCCTTAATTCTAAGAAGACGCTCGTAAACTTCATTAATTTTGTCACGCAATTTTCCAGCCTGCCTTCTCATGGGCTCAGTGGCACTTCCTCAAGCTGAGGGGCTTATTTACTCTCTTATTTCGTCGTAAGTTGGACGTTAATTGGAATGACGGGCCCAACACTCATCCTTGAGGCACTACGCGTGATACAAGAGCATTCTTCTTTTACCACAATAAATACCACAATACCTTGATTTTATTATTATAATTACCACTACAGTACATTAATTTTACGATTATACTTCTGTGGGAATCTCCTTGGAATGACGGTCTCAACACTCATCCTTGAGGCACTTTGCGTGATACCAGAGCATTCTTCTTTTACCACAATAAATACCACTACAATACCTTGATTTTATGATTACAATTACCACTACAATACATTCATTTTACGATTATACTTCTGTGGGAAACTCCTTATACGGTTTTCTTGAAAGCCGGGTGAACTAAAGATATATCCAACAGGAAGAATGGTACTCGAAACATCGACTCCAAAATTAAAACTAAATTATATTTCTACGGTTGACAATATTTCCATTTAGATTTTTACCAAACGTAGTTAAAGTGTCAAGATTCTTTCGTTAACGTTGATCGTGTTGGCAGATTAATATATTAGTTGAAATAGTACCAATCCTTTCATGGAAACAGACAAAGGACCTACTTGGCGAAAGCACCGATCATCACAAATTCAGAGCAAGAAAAAAAAATTAAGCAAACGAAGTTTCTTAATCATCAAACGATGGGAATTGATGAATTCTATCAAATAATTATTTCACACAAAAACATACACACACACACACACACGCACATATTATATACATATATATATATATATTATATATATATATATATATATATATATATATACATCTATCACAGAGTGATAGGTATATGGAACAAATTGGACAAAAAAAATAGTGTGTCCAAACATAATACAAGAATTTAACAACAAACTTGATCTTGAGAGATACAAAAACGGGTCACCACGAGCAAAGCTCCCCTTCCCGTAAAATACAAGGTAAATACGCACATACACACACATTTTATATATATATATATATATATATATACATATATATATATATATATATATATATATATATTGGGGGAGGGGGCAACATCTCACTGGTTGAATGGAAACTGGAGCTATAGTGAAGAAAAAAGCTGGACCTGCCAGATTTATCTACCCCAGCGATGAAGTGGTATATGATGAGCCTTGTTCAGTAGAATTCTGATGCTTATAAAGAAATATACACAACATGGCGTTTGATATGAGAAGAGGTCCTAAATAGTTTTACATTCGCTCCACACTATCTATTTATCGATCTGTATCCTTTTAAATATTCATTCTTACTATATCACCACTTCACTCTCTACTATTTATTTATCGATCTGAATAATTTTAAGATTCTTTATGGATGGGGATGATTGGTGGTAGTGGGCATGGAACTGCCTAGTGTAGGCCTTATGGTCTCTTATAATAATAATAATGATAGTAATAATTATAATGACAATAATAACAATTATTAATAATAATGATAATAATAATAAGTTTATTTGGCAATGATTCAATATACATGAAAAGCAGATAACGAAAAGAACACTAAGTTCGAAATAACAATTACAATTGCCGAGGAGATAACACGAACAAGCATGTAAGCTTATCTCCATTGTCTCCTGCAACCTCCTACATTCTTATCGTCTTCCTATTTCACCTTCGTTGTCACTCCTTAGCACCTCCTAACTCCATCCTGCGTTCTTCCTCCTCTCACCTCCTTTCTCCCCAAGACCCGATCCATTTCCAAAGTGTCTCTCTCCTTTCAATTCACCTCCTACATCAGAACCAAGAGCCCAATTTTACTCTCTTTATCATAAATTCTGTTCCTTTCCTTCAGTCGCTCTTTCACTATTCAGAATCGCCTCTCGTTCTTCCCCTCTCGACCTCCTTCGCTTCTTTGAAATCCAATCCACGTTCTGGTCTCACGTATTGTTCTTTCTTCGTTTACAAACAGCCCCATCGCATCGTTACATTTGGTGTCTTCTTCTCCTCCTCCTCCTCCTCATCATCATCATTGTCCTCCACAGCTCCATCACATCGTTACATTTGGAGTCTCCTCCACCTCATCGTCATCATTATCATCATCATCATTGTCGTGCTCCTCCTCCTCCTCCTCATGATCATCATCATCATCGTCTTCTTCTTTCTCCTCCTCATGATCATCACCATCGACCTTCCTCTTTCCCCATCTCCTCCTCCTCATGATCATCGTCTTCCTCTTTCTCCTTCTCCTCCTCCTCCTCCTCATGATCATCACCATCGACCTTCCTCTTTCCCCTTCTCCTCCTCCTCCTCATCATCATCGTCTTCCTCTTTCTCCTTCTTCTCCTCCTCATCGTCTTCCTCCTTCTCCTCCTCATCGTCTTCCTCTTTCTACTTCTTTTCCTCCTCATCATCATCATCTTCCTCTTTCTCCTCCTCCTCCTAATCATCATCGTCTTCCTCTTTCTCCTTCTCTTCCTCCTCCTCCTCATCATCATCGTCTTCCTCCTTCTCCTTCTCTTCTTCTTCCTCCTCCTCATCGTCCCCCGATTTCCCTTCTTTTGTTCTTCTTCCTTTCTGACAACGAGGCCTCTCTCTATGGCACTTTGTGCTCCTTAATTTCGGGAATAATATCTTGAAGGGACTTCTTCTTCTTCTTCTTCTTCTTCCTTCTCTTCGTCTTCTCCCTCCTCCTCCTCCCCCTCTTCTTTTTCTTCTTCTACTTCACCTTCCTCCCCCCTCCTCTTCTTCTTCCTCCTCTTCCTCCACCGACAACAATACCACCACCTCACGGCGTCGCCCGTCAACAAATGGAACGCTCTTAGCTCTCCCAGAGCATTTTGAACGACGCAACGAATACCACTTTTTTTTTTTTTTTTTAATACTACGAAACAAGAGTAAATCTGATACGAATAGATGTTGCAAATAATCCAATCAAAGGGGCCACAATCAAAACCAGTTATCATCAACTTTGGAAACAATTTAAGGACTCCTTAATTTTTTTTTTTTTTTTATCTTTCTATAACGAATGAACTACCGGCGACGAAGGAGATCCTCACAGAATTAATGACTGGAGCCATAAAAGATGGATCGAACCTGTAGAAGAGTTTTTTGGAGTGGGAAGTAAGGAGGTCTGCATGGGGGCTTGCCCGTAAAGACCGCGGAGGGGACTGGCGACGGCGTGTGAGGGAAGTAACGCGCCTCCTGGCGTATGAAGGGCCGAATTAACAACAACAACAATAATAATAATAATAATAATAACATAATAAAAATAACTAGATAAAAATAATAATAATCATAATACTACTAATAATAATGATAATCATAATAATGATAGTAACAGATGATGATGATGATGGTGATAACGACTACGACGACGACGACGACGATGAATTGATGCATTTTCTATACAACATTCGTCTTACAGTGAATTATATCTTTTCGTTCAGGAAATTATAATGAATATTCAGCAACATAATTTACTCACTTCAGCTTTATTTCTTAGGAGACGATCCTGCCAGGGTAGGACTCGTAGTAATGGGAATAGACTTGATAAATTGAGGTTTAAAAAGGAAATTGATAAAAAAAAGGAAGAGACTTAGTAACCATGTAGTGAGCGCTGAAACTATCATTATTTTGTTTTACAGGGATGATAGGTAGAAAGGGACATGGCACTGCCTAGTGTAGGCCTTATGGTCCCTTGCGATCTCCTTTATTCTTGTGTTCTGTACTTCGGACTCTTCGTTGGTATTTATCTGCCCATTCTTATTCTCGTCGTAATTTCATTGAACTCTTGCTTGCTCTGGACTAGAGACCCTAAATGGGTGGTTTACGAAACCAACTGTGATATAATCTCCATTTTTTTTTTTTTTTTTTTAACAGCAGAAATATCTCATTTTTCCATTTCTTTCTGCCACTCGTATCAAAAGCACTTCCTCTGGTCTCTTGAAATGAAATGCGTTTTGATTTCTTTTCTCTTCTATTGGTATATCCGTCCTAAGTACACACGCTGAGCAGATTTGAAGAAGCAAAATCTCATTTTGACTTTGGATTTCCAACTCTCTTCCCGAAGCTTTGATATCAAGATTCTTTCCTCTCACGATTTTGCGGATTCAGTAATTTTTTTTTTCTCGGAAATACTAGTCTATTTTACTGACTGTAAGGTCTTTAAGAACTTGGAATTAGGCGTAGAAATACTGTATAAAAGACACTAAAGTTACTTATTTGTAGATTCAGTCATTTTTTTCTCGGAAATACTAGTCTATTTGACTGACTGTAAGGTCTTGAAGAACTTGGATTTAGGCGTAGAAATACTGTATAAAAGATATTAAAGTTACTTATTTGTAGATTCAGTCATTTTTTTTTTTTCTCGGAAATACTAGTCTATTTTACTGTCTGTAAAGTCTTTAAGAACTTGGAATTAGGCGTACAAATACTGTATAAAAGACACTAAAGTTACTTATTTGTGGATTCAGTCGTCATTTTTTTTTCTCGGAAATACTAGTCTATTTTACTGTCTGTAATGTCTTTAAGAACTTGGATTTAGCCGTAGAAATACTGTATAAAAGACACTAAAGTTACCTAAGAACACAATAACAAAAGAATGGAGGAAACTGCTCTATTCCATTAGTTAACCACAATGGTGGTAAACCAGTTCTTGCCTATTTCCTTAAACTTCTTTTTTAATTAACTACTACGAGTCCTGAACCCGCTGTCTTAATATGATGACCTTGCCTGCATCACCTTGTTAAAGCCCTTGACCCATTTGAGTACCTCTATTGGATCAACCCACACTTTTCGTCATTCCAGAAAGTGTAAGTAAAGGTGCCTAAACCTGTTTTCATTTCACTAACACGTTTCTTTCGTGATATCACCTCATTTTTTTTTTTTTTTTGTAAACATAAAATACTTGTTACTTTGTAGCTTCGATTAAAATAAATAATAATATTTCTGCTTCGTTTGTAATTAGGATCTTAACATTAATACGACATACGCAATCATATGAACATTAATCCAAGTTATCACGAGTAAAGATTAATCCTAGTGATTTTTATAATTACTTCCGGGTTAAAAACAACACTAGAAACTACACGAGACCATACGGAAATACATATTATATAGGTGAGTTCTTTACCGATATATGAGGCTTATTGACCCATTGTCAAAGAATGAGATAAGATGGACAGAAAATCTGTATATTTCGACCACTATCTGTGGTCCTCTTCAGCTGAAGAGGACCACAGATAGTGGTCGAAATATACAGATTTTCTATCCATCTTATCTCATTCCCCGAAAGTGGGTCCATAAGTCTCATTTTACAAATGTGATACTACATTATACCTTCCTTATTGATATATCTTTATTGAATTTTAGCAAGAGTTTGTGAATCAAAATGGCAGACAATCCACATGAACATATCCTGCTGGAAATACAATTTTAGAAAATTAGTCAGCCATTTAGAGTCCACTACTAAACAAAAGCCTTCCCCCACCTCTTCCATTTGTCGTACGACTGCGCTAGCCTCTGCCACGTCACTCCTGCAAACTTCTCTGCATCGTATCTTTTCATTCTGTATTGTCTATAATAGAGGTATTCAAATGGGCCAAGAGCTTTAACAAGGGTGATACAGGCAAGGCCATTTAAGACCATATGAACACAAGAATGGCGCAGACCACGAGAGACCATAAGGCCTACATTAGGCAGTCCTGTGCCCCTTGCCACCTGTCATCTCTATCCACAAAGTTATTTCATCATCTCTTTAAACAACCAATTGATTCAGTGCTCACTAACTACATGGTTACTAAGTCTATTCCATTCGTTGATCACTCTGTTGGTAAACATATTCTTGCCTATTTCCTTCTTAAACCTAAATTTGTCCAATTTAAATCCATTACCACGAGTCCTGACCTGCTGTCTTAATATCCAAGTTTCTTAATCGCCTATGTAATATCCTTCAATTCAGTCTGCTGTTCCTTAATCGAATATGTAATATCTTTCAATTCAGTCTGCTTCATTAACCAACTTACCCTCTTTCTATTTTCCATCGTCATTCCTTTCCGTTCCTCTCTGTCCACTCTTGAGCTTTGTTTCTACTGGCTTTGTCAATCAAGGTCTCATTCTTTTTTATCAAAGCTGGGATTACACACAGATTGTAAATATTCCGTTTCAGATAAATGGGTAGACATCACACAACACTATCGCCTTTGTCAATATTAAAGTCTCAGCTTTATTGAATACAACTGGGATTACACATTGATTGTAAACAATGTTTCTGACACGTGGGTAGATATCAAAAGTCACTACACCTCACCATAACATACTACACCAATTTACAGTACACACAACATCACACAACACCACACATCACGCTACATCATACACCACCCACATCACACGACACTACACCCCACGCTGCATCACACCACGACAGACTACACTATCATGAGAGTGACTCTCACGAGAAGCCGGCCACCCCGCCCCCCGTCCCCCCTTGATATCGGCTTTGTCATCTCCTTAGCGAAATTATTCTCAGATCTTTTCGTCTCACACTCTTTTCGTTCTCTCACTCGTGCACCCCAGAGTGTTCTTCCTTTGTCTTGGGCCAAGTCTAGTCACTGTTGTGGCACTCTTAACGACCACAGCCTTGCCTCTCTCTCTTGCCCTCTCAGTCGTTTGTGGTCCGCTCGAGTTCGCTTGCAACCCACTATGTCCCATTCCTTAACCTTCTCGTCCTCCTTTCTCGATGTTTTCTCTTTTTTTCAATCTAGAACTAGAAGGATACCTATCTACCTAAACACCGAGGGTTTTTTCCGTCTTACAGGGGAGGTAGCCAACTCAAAAGGTACATATCCACTCCCATCCACCACCCTTTGTCCTCTCTTAGCTCCTCATGGATGACGGGTCATCCCTGTATCCCGCCCAATGTCATGAGCAATAGGAATTTGGGAATGGATGCTAACAGACTATATAAAGGGGTGATTGTTCCGACGGCATTGTATGGGTAGAAACATGGAATTTGAGACGCAGGGAAGAATTTTTTACATGTGTTTGGAATGAAATGTATGAGAAGTACGGTATGGGTTACAAGGCTGGATAGAGTGAGAAACGAGGTGGTGAGGAGGAGAGCTAGGGTGGAAAAGGCAGTGGCAGATAGAGCTGATGAAGGAGTATTGGGATGGTTTGGACACAAAAGGATGGAGAAATATTAGTAACAGAGGTGTGGAAGGCAGAGGTGGCAGTGAACTTGAGGGCACGACCGAGTATGAGATGGACGGGGATGAAACAGGGCATTGAGCAAAGAAGTAAGAAGGGAGGAGATAAAGGTGGATGGAGAATGGCTGTATATGTCTGATACTTCGATGCAAGGAAGGGAGGGGATGGGGAGGGTAGGTAGTGGTTATGTATGAATGATATTTTGATGATGCCCTAAGGGATTTCTCCCCGTCTTCTCTTTTTCTGCATGTGGGAACGGACGGAGAGAGAGGGTTGCGATGAAAGAAAGTGGCCTTGCTGTGTATGTGTTGTGTTCTGCTGCATTGCTTCTGGGAGAGAGAGAGAGAGAGAGAGAGAGAGAGAGAGAGAGAGAGAGAGAGAAAGAGAGGAAACAAATCCCACAGACCACAGGCGACGATCTTCCGCTCGTGTGAAAATTATTTAATGTTGGTGTTGGGTTCTTTATTTTGATCTCGCTTTCCTTTTCAAGGAATATCTGCTTTTGATTGAAGAGACCATTTTCTTACGTTGGAGTTTCCAGTCCCACCAAGCTTCTGTCCCTGTCTCCCTTGAACAACTGTCCTTTGCAACCAAGGCATTTTTCCTCACAAACACCTTCACTTACATGACCTCATGATCTACTCGCTCTCTCTCACCCTATCTTTTTCTCTCTTCTCCTTTCCTCTCTCTCTCTAATGCATCACACTACACTATACCACACTACATTACACAGATGCAACATTTCAAACACACGCGCACGCGCACACACACACACACACACTTGTACGTACTCACACGCGCGCGCGTACACACACACACACACACGCTTGTACGCACTCACACACGCGCGCGTGTACAGACACACACACAATATCAAACTTTACTTTGAAATCATGTGCAACTTCATACTGGAACAAAACAGCCCAGTTGGGACAAGAATCTGCTAAATATTGTACTGAAACTGCTGCAGGACAAAGCAGTGTTCACTGTAGCTGTGTGTTCGTAATCCAAAGCCACTGTGTACAGTGGCCCTGTTCGTAATCCGAGGCAAACATTACAAGGAGTACAAAGTCTCCTTGTCGATGGCCTGGCACAGTTTTTTTTTTTTTTTTTTTTTTCTTTTTTTTTTTTTTTTTTTTTTTGAGATGAGATTCGTTTCCGTTCACGTGTCAGCTGATGTAATGTTTGGAATAATTCTGTGTTACGTTATTGTTGAAATTGGGGAGGGCAGTCAAAGTTCGAATCTGTATACGAAATTTATATTTATTTCATTTAGTTAATTTTCATTTGAGTGTTCATTTATCTATATGATTTATATTTATTTATTTGTGTATTTATCTATCTATTCACTTATCTAAGTTCTTTTAAGCTAAGGTCCATTATCAAACTCCGGCCCGAGATTATCAGTAAGGATAGAAGAGTTGGATAAATAGTCCTCTCTCTCTCTCTCCCTTTTTTTTCTAAGCATGGATGGATGTCATCGCACCAATGGCTAGGAAGATACCCCCCAAAATAATAATAAATAATAAAAATAGAATCATATATAAATACATACATATATACCAAAGGCTTTTTCCACCTAACAAGGGAAGTAGTCAAGAAACAAAGGCATAGAATCCACTCCCACCCATTCTATCCCCACATACTCCACTCCCATTCACCTCTACACCCTCTTATCTTGGCTCCTCCTGGATGACGGGTCACCCCTGCATCTCGCCCACTGCTTTGAGTCAGCAGTGTCGCAAGACACAGCATATATATATATATATATATATATATATATATATATATATATTATATATATATATATATTATATACAAATATATACAAATATATATATATATATACAAATATATATATATATATACAAATATATATATATATATACAAATATATATATATACAAATATATACAAATATATATATATACAAATATATACAAATATTTATATATACAAATATATGTATATATATATATATATATATGTGTGTACCTTATAAAAATAATTCCACACGGACGCAATGCTGCCTGTTTCGCTTGCTTTTAACTTTTCAATTGAATTTTCTATTTCCGTAAACATATTGCTTGCGGGCGGGTTTCGTTGGCAGGTCGACGCGGATACAGCTACTCCACACACCATTTGACCTTATTTGTTTTTATCGTTTCCACTTTTTCATTAATATCTACTTATTCATTTATGTATTCATTTATTCAATTATTCATACATTCGGTTTTTATTTTTATCTATATGTACTTATTCATTCATCCAATAAATTGTTCGTGTATTTTTTCTTTACTTGTATTTATTTTTCAATTTTTCTATTGATATATTACATTTATTTATTTATATTTACATATTAATTTGTATATTTATCTAATCATTTATATATTTTCTATAATTTTCATTTATTCATATTTATTCGTTGATTTATTCACTTATTTGTTATATATATATTTTCATTTATCTATTTATATTGTTCTTATACATATTTACTTATTCGTTTATTTACTTCATTTGATATCTAGATTTTCATTTATCTATTTATATTGTTCTTATACATATTTACTTATTCGTTTATTTACTTCATTTGATATCTAGATTTTCATTTATTTACATCTCCATTTCTTCTCTCTGCCAGTTATCCGTGATACAAGCGACACAAAATGTCTGAATTATTCTTCAACCCGATAAACAGAAACATCCACACATGTTAGTTTATTCCAACATAGACCTGAAGATTTCTCAACTCCTTTCGAACCGTTGCGAAGCATTCTCTTGGAGAGAGAGAGAGAGAGAGAGAGAGAGAGAAAAAGATCCTAACATGGCCGGTAACCAAGTCAAAGGAAGTCAAATTGCCGTTTTCATTATCTAAAAAGATCATATTTCATTTCCACAACAATCAAAGGAAGTCAAATTGCAGTTTCCATTATCTACAAAGTTCAAATTTCTTTTCCACAACAACGCTTCGAAAGACAAGATCTTTTCATCGATCTGCGCCATCGGATGATAGGAATGGCAGGTGGTAAGGGATATGGAACTGCCTAGTGTAGGCCTTATGGTCTGTTGCAGTGTCCTTCATTCTTATGTTCTTGTGACAGTTCCAATATCACTAGATTAGTGTTTACTTGAGGAATATTTAGTGGTTTGTTCCACTCATTTAGACTGGAGCTGTGGATAGCGTGATGGTTTCCAACCTGAGAAACCAGGGCTCGATTCCCGGGAGGTGTTAGACAATCTAACCTAATGTTTTGGTCTTACCAACCCCTCTATGCAACAGCGGACGTCAAAGTTGCAATGCCCTTGTGTTGCATTTTGGCGCAAGAACAAAAACAATACGATCGAGCTGACCTCGATGCTTTTAAAATCCATTCTCTTTCACAACATTCCAACGCTTAACCCTTCGCGTTCTTTCATATAATCGGTGTCACACTTTGCGGCCGCGCCGGATGCGGCAAGATGATGGCCAAGTTTAATCAACTTAATAAAATCACCTGGCGACAAGGAGAACTTGATATAACGACGACCATCTCCCATCCTAGTTAACAGAATCTCATAACCTCTGGAGTCTAACGACTCGTAATAATGTAGACGTTGCTCCAGGCGACAAGCCGCCGCAACGGCGACGCCGGGCAGTGTGACACCACCGGCCTTACAAAGCCTGATAAAATGACAATGGCGAGATAGAGAGGTTGAAAAAGAAGCTCGAACCTAAGACGAAGCCGAACGTAAGGTAAGTGTGTAGGAGGTTGCGTCTTAAAGAGAGAGGGAGAGAGAGGAGAGAGAGAGAGAGAGAGAGAGAGAGAGAGAGAGAGAAACACGTCGACAAGTCGAAAGAAGGAAAAGAGTGGGTTGCGTCTTAAAGAGAGAGGGAGAGAACGGGAGCAAGAGAGAAAGAGAGCGGAAGCGAGAGAGAGAGAGAGACACGTCGACAAGTCCAAAGAAAGAAAAGAGTGGGTGGGAAGTTGCGTCTTAAAGAGAGAGAGAGAATGAAGAGAGAGCAAGAGAGAGAGAGAGAGAGAGAGAGAGAGAGAGAGAGAAACCCATCGAGAAGTGGAAAGAAGGAAAAGAGTGTGTGTGTGTGTGTGTGTGTGTGTGTGTGTGTGTGTGTGTGTGTGTGTGTGTGTGTGTGTGTGTGTGTGTGTGTGAGTGAGGTTCCGTCTTAGAACCCCGAAGGAACGTGTAATGGTGCACGGAGAGAGTCCCTGAGGAGTCTGCAGGTCCATTGCCACCTCTACATACTTTAGCCAACGTTGAAGCGAAAGAACAAGAAAGCGGTCTGGGCCCCTTCCCTCCCTTCACTTTCTTTAGGGCCTGTCAAACTCGGCCTAGAAGAGCCAAGTAGCCACTCAAGCTTTATGGGCAAAGCCGTCGAATCTGAAAGGCAGGAAAAGAGAGAGAGAGAGAGAGAGAGACAGAGAGAGAGAGAGAGAGAGAGAGAGAGAGCAGAGAGAGAGAGAGCAGAGAGAGAGGAGAGAAAGAGACAGAGAGGAGAGAGACAGAGAGGGCAGAGAGAGAGAGAGAGAGAGAGAGAGAGAGAGAGAGAGAGAAGAGAGGGGGAGAGGAGAGTAAATTGGCTTGCCTTTGACATCAGAATCAATATAGAGCACCACAACATTGAAGAGTATAACGAGTAGAATGTGGATGAAATTCTAAGTATGATAACCAAAGAAAAAATATATACATAATAATAAAATGTACCATGTGTAGGAAGAATGGAAAATGGAATATAAACAAGTTGAACTACAAAGTTGCTATTGAAAATATAGTAATAAACAAATAAATAAATAAATAAATAAATAAATAAACATTAGAATACCATGTGTAGGAAGAATGGAAAATGGAATATAAACAAGTTGAACTACAAAGTTGCTATTGAAAATATAGTAATAAACAAATAAATAAATAAACATTAGAATATTAGAAATACAGAACAAAATGAGAACAGGATTGAGTGTACTGGCAAAAAAAAAAAAAAATAAAAAAAAATATTTAGTGGGTAACGAATGGAAAAGGGTAACCATGTACTGAGCATTGAAACTATTGTTTGTTTTAAGAGAAGATTAGATAACTTTATGGATGGGGATGACAGGAGGTAAGGGACGTGGAACTGCCTAGTGTAGGCCTTATGGTCTCTTGCAGTCTCCTCCATTCTGTTGTCCTTGTGATCTTAGACTTAGTAATCATGTAGTGCACACTGAAACAACTGGTTGTTTATAAGGTTAGATAACGATATGGATAAGGATAACAGGTGCTAAGGGACATGGAACTTTCTAGTGTAGGCCTTATGGTCTCTTGCAGTCTCCCCTGTTCTTATGTTCTAATGAGAGATACTGGAGAGAAGAGACAATACAGCGACTCGACAAGACTGTCACGATTTCGTCTTTCCTCTTGGAAACGGTATCACATTGGACAACTTCCACGGGCTTCGCCAGCGTCGACAGTTGAGAGTTCGTCTGAGTAAAAACGACTTCGGTTACGATATTAAAATTTTCAAATCTCCAAATATCAAATTATCTTTCTCATCATATATCGCAAAGCTGAATGACGAACTAAAAGATTGTAAACCTATAACAATTAGACATACTGTCGAAATGTTCTTAGAAAAATCTAGATATCTGTAAGCGAAGTCATATTCTAGTTATTCAAATGGAGGTTGGAGGTAGGATGTCGGAGGAAAAATAGCCCACTGTGATACCTCCTTGAAGGAGGTGGGGAGTTGGTGATATGGCTGAGAGAGGTACACGCCCCTCACAAGAAGCTTGTTACTCCCTCAAGAGGTACTCTTATGAATAAGTCTAACAATGGAAGTCCTCACCGAGTGGAGAGTGTTAAGTACTAAAATAGATTCTTTTAGTTTTTACAACATAATCACGATATATGAATACAAAATCAACTTCGGAATACACGGGAAACATACCAATCACCTCGTTTGTTATCATTAAACAAGAGCAGCACATCAGATACAAAGACGTATAATTAATGTCAAATACGAGGAAAGGTGTGTATGCAACGCTATTGAAGGATAGTTTGAGAACTTTTGATGAAGGATGGGCAACACTTGTTCCCAAACTATTTTCTATAACGCCCAATTTCTGCTTCCACCACACCAGCACGCCCGTCCCTATACTTTTTTGTGTTCGTATGAAATTACATATACATAATTATTTCTAATATGTATCATATAATTGTATATATATAGAAAACGGGTTGGGGTCACCGATAGAATTATACTCTGCACGTATGTAACGGCAGGTACTTGTTCTTGGAATGATTTAATTATTCTTATTAAACAATGTTTTTAGAGCAGATGACTTTACGCCCCCCTCTGTATCCTTGTCACGCCTCCCTTGGGGGGGGGGGCAGGTGCCCCTTAATTTGGGAACCGCTGGCTTGGAGGGAGCCGATTTTGGTAGAAGGCGAGTAAATGCCGGATAAGAGTCGTGGATTCGGGTTTGTTACTTGCGATCATTCGAATAAAGGTCCGACAGGCAGCATGCGGGCGAGATGATGTCTGAAATTAGTTAATAAATTTGGATTGGGGATCTCAGTTACATGAAAAAAATAGACCTACCTCTCTCACAACAAAGTCTTTAAGAAGTCAACATCATCATCCTTATCATCTTGATAACGACAGTGATGATAAAAAGAAGCTCATCGCTTATGAAGTGACGCTTGTGTCCTGGTGACAAAGAAAGACGAAAAGGGAAGGTGTAAAAGCCCTGTTCACATTAACTGTTTGAACCGCGCGAAAACCGTGGTCTAAAGGCCCTGTTCACATTAACGGTTTGAACCGCGCGAAAACCATGGTGATACCGTATAATAAAGGAAAAACTGAGCGGTTGTGTGTGAGCGCTTCCATTAACTTACATTTTAATTGAACCGCCACAGTTCAAACCGCAACGGTTGAAACCGCTAGTGAGAACAGGGCCTTACTGTTACATTATAATTCTTTAGTAAATTTTTTTAATCCATTTACGAAGGAGGCAAACTCAGGATATGTCTTTTTTTCTTAAGATTTTTTTTTCATTCTTTTCCTCTCTCTTTTTTTCTTCTGCAGGAAAGAGGACTCATAACATACACCTCTGCCATAACTCCCGGATTAGCAAAACTTTGACGATCTTAAGTTTTGCCATAAAGTGCAGGGGTCCCATATTTCGAATTTATTTTCCGTAAATCAATACACCAGTAATCCTAACACTATACAACTTGGTCCAAATGAATTACAAAATATTGATGCAGCAAATCAGATGAAAGAGGAGAGGAGGAGGGAAAGAGGGAAATAATAAATCAAATATATACGAAGGGAAGAGGGAGCGCGCGCATGAGAAGGGGTCCTGACAAAAAAACAAAATGAAAAGAAGTTGGCAACCACAAAAGCGAAAAAGCAAAAGATATAAAAAAGTTGCATTAGTGTTGCCTCGTCTTGGATTCGCGGAGAAAGGTTTTTGAGCCAAGAACAGACACCAACATAAAATAGATAAATAAATACAAAAAAGAAATAAGATATATAGTTAGTAGCAGTAGTACTTTAAGCATTACTGTTGTAAGGATTAGTGATAGCAATGGCGTCGTTGTTAAGAGTACAGTATAACAAAAACAGTTCCACTATTAAAAGTAGAAGCAATAGCAATGTTAGTAGTACTACTAGTAGTAGTAGTAGTAGTAAAGGTGAACAAATATGGCGATAGACAACATTACAGTAATTGTCATCGACATTTTTAAAAATATATTCTACAAATTAAAAAAAAAAAATTAGGCACCATAAAAGACTTGTAACTATACCAACATCACACCCATGTGTGTGTGTGTGTGTGTGTGTGTGTGTGTGTGTGTGTGTGTGTGTGTGTGTGTGTGTGTGTGTGTGACTTTTAACTACGAATGCCGTCGAATGACGGAAGGAGTGGATGTCAGCGCAAGAGGTTTCAGGATAAGGAGACAGAAGGTGATAAGAAGCCTACGCCTGGAGGTGCGTAGCCGCGGGCGAAGCCGTCACCTTTGCCCTATGTGTTTGGACTGTTGGAGGAAGTAACAGTCACTACTAGGAATAGGAGAAGAGTGCGGGATTTGAACCCACAATTAAGTTATTGCGAGGCCAGAAAGCTTCCCGATTACTCCTCCAGAGCACAGAAAACATTTGATAAACGAATTTTTTATCCCTTAGTTCCCCGCCACGTAACCTCGACACCCGAGGTACTTGACCTGTGAAATGAGAGCAAGATAACATGACCGTAGGAGGCCTGCATGCAAAAACATAGGCCACAGGTCATTCACTCCATTAGCGTTCACGAAATCAGGTGGTTGTGTCCATGATCAAAGGCATAATACACTCGGTTTGCAAAGGTCATAGTGGAATGAAAGAGTGTAGTGTTATGGATGAGGCGTAGGTACCTGAACTTACACTCTCTAGAAAGACCCAAAGTGCGGTGTGATCTAATAGAGGTGTTTAAGTGGAACAAAGGATTTAACAAGGGTGACGCAAACAAGGTCATCATATTAAGACAACAGGGTAGGACTCGCAGTAATGAATTTAAACTGGACAAATTTAGATTTAAGAAGGAAATAGGCAAGAATGGAACAGACTTAGTAACCAAGTAGTGAGCGCTGAAACTATCGGTTGTTATAAGAAATGGTTAGACAATTTTATGGACTGGGATGACAGGTGGTAATGGACTTGGAACTGCCTAGCGTAGGCCTCATGGTCTCTTCCAGTGTCCTTCATTCTTATGTTCTAATGTAGACTTCCAGTCTCACTTTTCAGGTTGGGTCTCCAGTATCTGAGAGGTGTCAGGTTCCTGACCCTTAAATCAGCTCATATAGAACATAAGAGTGGAGACTACAAGAGACCATAAGGCCTACACTAGGCAGTTCCATGACCATTACTATCATCCCCATCAATAAAGTTAAACCTCTTAAAACTACCAATTGTTTCAGCTCTCACTACGTGGTTACTAAATCTCCTCCATTTGTTAACAATTCTGTTGATAAACCAGTTCTTGCCTATTTCCTTATTAAGTCTAAAATTGTCCAATTCAAAACCATTACTGCGAGTCCTGCTCTGTTGTCTCAATATGATGACCATGCCTACATCATCTTTGTTAAATCCCTTGAACACAAATTTGAGTACACTATAGCAGAAAATCGTATCAACGGTAAAAGATATTAGATATAAGTTAATGGAAATATAAGGGGTTGTCGACCACAATCACTGGCTGATGTGAGACCAATGTAATGAGTCTGTGGAAGTCAGATCCTACTTCGTTTTTATCACATAATTCCACAAGGAATGAGGTCATTCCATTTGAGAGCAAAAGTAGTAGTAGTAGTAGTAGTAGTGGTGGTAGTAGAAGTAGTAGCAGCAGTAGTAGCAGTATGCTTCCACCACACAGTTCCACGAGGATGGAGTTCACTTCAAAGTAGAAAAAGGTAGCAGTAGTATTATAGTGGTAGTTGGAGTAGTAGTAGTAGTTTAGTAGTAGTAGTGGTGGTAATAGTAGTAGCAGTATGCTTCCACCACCCAGTTCCACGATGATGGATTTCGCTTCGAAGTAGAAAAAAGTAGTAGTAGCATTAGTAGTAGTATAGTAGTAGTAGTAGTAGTAGTAGTAGTAGTAGTAGTTGTCGTCGTCTTTGGATGATCCAGCATGCTTACACCACATAACTGCACAAGTATGAAGATCTTTACATTATAAAAAAAAGTAGCTGTAGTTGTAGTAGACTTACCAATCACACTCGTGGTTGTCGTAGCATCAGTGAGATTAGGGACATAAGCAGTGATATTCTCAAGGGGAGCGGAAACGACAGACCATAAATGCTTTACAGCTTCCCTTGATGTCTCTCGGTCTCGGCGCTTACCTCTTCTCCATTTTCTCCTCTCTTCGCCGAATCTATTTCTCTAAACCAGTGGTTCTCAAACTATGGGTCGCGACCCAAAGCTGGGTCACGCGAGGTTAATTCTGACGGGTCACAGGGTCACGGAAAATTCTCACGTTTTCTTTGTATCTCAAATACTTGACGAATTAAAGTTTTCTTTTAACCGCACATTACTTACGTAAAACCTGTTCGTGGATTCTGTTAATTTAGTTTTGTTAAAGAAAAGCTGTACACATTATTTTTTTCACCCCTCAAAGGAAAGGGTATATATCACTGTCCATTTTGTTTCTTTTTACTTTATTGTGGGTCGCGAAGGATTCAATTGTTCCAAATAGGGTCGTTCACGAAAAATTCAAGAACCGCTGATCTATACAAATGTAGATAGACAAACAGATATAGAAAAAGATAACTAAATAGATCAATAGATGGTTATATATGTGTGTGTGTATATATATATATATATATATATATATATATATATCTATATATATATATTGATAGATGGATGGATAGATAGGTATGTAGGTAAGTTGATATGAGAATAGACAGATACATAGACAAATATGAATACGATCTTTTTCTACTCTTTACTGAGTCTATTCCTCTATACAAATGTAGATATAGAAAAAGATAACTAAATAGATAGATAAATAGATGGATATATATATATATATATATACACATATACTGATATATAGATACATTGATTGATGGATGGATAGATAGGTACGTAGGTAAGTTGACATAAGAATACACAGATACATAGACAAATATGAATACCATTTCAAAAGTAAATGTGAATACACATACAGTTATAAATATAACCGCATATATGAATATAAATTCAAATATAAATGTACGATATTAAATCAACGTCAGGCATGTGTAAGTCCAGTTGCATGTATGCATGTATGCATGTGTGTGTGTGTGTGTGTGTGTGTGTGTGTGTGTGTGTGTGATTGTGTGTGTGTGGTTGTTTGTGTGTGTGTGTGTGTGTGTGTGTGTGTGTGTGTGTGTGTGTGTGTGTGTGTGTGTGTGTGTGTGTGTGTGTGTGTGTGTGTGTGTGTGTGTGTGTGTGTGTGTGTGTGTGTAACGAGTGACCGAAGCTGTATATTCAAATTAGCCCAAAACCTAATGGAAATTTCGCAAAAATACCAGATCCTAAAAATGCTAGTCCCACGTCGATTGGCCTTTTCTCCTTTTCTTTTTAAACAGTTTTAGAATATCATAATTTTGCTCAAATACACGTTTCCAATTATTTTAGTTGGTGCTAATTTTTAATCTAGCTCCATGGGGGCTTTCATTTGGCGATTATTTTTATTCAAAGGATTAGAAATATCTTGCATATCTATAACGCAACGCCACAATAATGAAGCATCCATATGTGGACAAAAATATGAAACATTTATCAACATTCTTTATCTATATATAAAATATAATCTGTTTCTCTATCACATTTTTAGATGAGATCTTTTGTATTTGTGTTTGTAGTGGTGGTGGTCATGATGATGATGATGATGATGATGATGATGATGGTGGTGGTGGGTGATGATGATGATGATGATGATGATAATGATGATGGTGGATAATGATGGTGGTTGATGATGATGTTGATGTTGATGCTGATGATGATAACGGTGGTGATGGCGATGATGATGATGATAATGATGATGGTGGATAATGATGGTGGTTGATGATGATGTTGATGTTGATGCTGATGATGATAACGGTGGTGATGGCGATGATGATGATGATGATGATGATAATGATGATGGTGATGATATTGATGATGATGGTGATGATGATGATATGGATGATGGTGATGATATTGATGATGATGGTGATGATGATGATGATAAATGTCGAACGTGGCTTGTTTGTGGGGAGGAGAGTTTGCTGTTTGAGTGTGTGTGTGTGTGTGTGTGTGTGTGTGTGTGTGTGTGTGTGTGTGTGTGTGTGTGTGTGTGTGTGTGTGTGTGTGTGTGTGTGTGTGTGTGTGCACGCGCGCATGGAGGAAGGGATCACACTGATAAACAAAAGCAAATGCGCTTTCACGCTCTTCTAAAATGAATAGATACAAACAGAATATGAAATGATTCCATGACAATTAAAATCGAAAAAATATATAAATTTTTAAAAGAACGAAAACAACTAGAAGAGGAAGATGATGAGGAAGAAGAAAAAGAAAAAGATAGAGAAAAAGAAGAGGAAGAAAGAAAAAGAAGAAAAAGAGAGGAAGAGGAAGAAAGAAGAAAAAGAAGATGAAGAAAGAACAAATAGAGGAAGAAGGGGAAAAGAGAGCAAGAAAAAGAAAAAGAAGAAAGAAAAAGAAGAAAAAGAGGAAGAAAAAGAGGGAGAGGAAGAAAGAAGAAGAAAAAGAGGAAGAAGATGAAGAAAGAACAAGAAAAAGAAGAGGAAGAAAGAACAAGAAAATAAGAAAAGAAGAAAAAGAAGAAGTTGAAGAAGCAGAAAAAAAAAGCTGAAGAAGCACAAGGAAAAGCTACAAACAGACCATTACTTAGCGGATTCGAAAGAACCAATCAAGACAGACGTGAACAAATGAACTGAATCCGAGACGAGTGTGTAAGCACAACTCAAAATTCGTGATTCGCCCGAAAGAAGCATAAAGCAACGAACAAGAGAAGTCAACACAAACAGAAAATAAAAAAGGGTCTGAGCATTGAAAGAGGTGATGTCTCTTGCAATTCGTTTACCGACTGTGGAAGACCGTAAGTGACCTGTGCTGTAATTCATTAAGACCTGCGATGACGTGTATTTCGTTGTTGTTGTTGCTGTTATTATTTTTCTTGAATTTGTTATTGCTGTTGTTGCTATTTTTGTTGTTATTCTTGTTTTTAGTTTTCTTCTTTTCTTCTTGCAATTGTTATTGCTGTTGTTGCTATTGTTGTTGTTATTCTTGTTGTTATTGTTATTGTCGTCATTGTTTTCCGTGTTGTTGTCGCGGTTGTTGTTTTCGCGGTTGTTGTTGTTGCGGTTGTTGTCATTGTTTTCCTGCTGTTGTCGCGGTTGTTGTTTTTGCGGTTGGCTGTTGTTGTTGTTGTTGTTGCGGTTGCTGTTGTTGTTGAAAATCAAAGATGAAACAACAAACCTAACTTCCAAAAGAAATAACTGAAAGGCAGTGAAGAAAAAGGACTGGACAGTAGAAACAAAACAAAACTAAAAATATAAAGACAAACACGTAGGGTAACAAACAGCATCATCACAAAGTTACTGAAGAAGAGAGAGAGAGAGAGAGAGAGAGAGAGAGAGAGAGAGAGGAAGAGAGAGAGAGAGAAAGTCAAATGTCAGAGATGACAAAGACTTGGACAGCTAATGGAATAAATTTCGAAAAAAAAGAAACTAAGAAAAAACACGTGAAGAAAGAGAGAAAAAATATATGCCGAGTACATCCTACAGGTTGTCAGGTAGAGAGACAGAGAGAGAGAGAGAGAGAGAGAGAGAGAGAGAGAGAGAGAGAGAGAGAGAGAGAGAGAGAGAGAGAGAGAGAGAGAGAGAGAGAGAGAAACCCAAATGCCAGAGATGACAAATACAAGACTCGGACATTTGATCGAATAAATTTCGAACAAAATTACGAGAAAAAAAAGAGAAAAAAGAAAAGAAGCAAGATAAACACGTGAAAAAGAGAAAGAACACATTTATATATGCTAAGTAAACCCTACAGGTTGTCAGTAAGACCCAGGAAGTGTGTACAATCACATACAGGTGGGGAAGTAGGATTTATATCCCTTCAACCACAGTAGCGTCGTCTCCACTCGAAGCTTACGCGAGATTGTTTACAAGAATTGAAGCGCTGGTAAAATACAATCCTTACCACCACCACCACCAACAACAACAACAACATCAATAACATCAGCTACAACAACAACAACGATAGAGGCGCTTAAAAGCTAGTCTTCAACACCACCACCAACAACAACATCAATAACATCAGCTACAACAACAACAACGATAGAGACGCTTAAAAGCTAGTCTTCAACACCACCACCACCATCAATAACATCAGCTACAACAACAACAACGATAGAGGCGCTTAAAAGCTACATTCCTCAACACCACCACAAACAACTACAACTACTACAACAGCTACTACAACTAGGGTAGAAGCGATTGTAAACTACTGTACAGTCTTTAAGAACACCAACAATTATACAAACAATAACAAGAACAAGAACAACAGCTACTATAACAAGGATTGAAGCAATTGTAAACTACTGTACAGTCTTTAACAACACCAACAATTATACCAACAGTAATAAGAACAACAACAACAGCTACAACAAAGTGATAGTAAACTAGTCCTTAACACCACCACCAACAGCTAAAACTACAACAACAACAGTAATAAGAACAACACCTACAACAAGGACAAAGTGCTGGTAAAATAACGTTTAACACCACCAACAACAACTACAACAACAACAGTGCATAGCAGCAACGAAACATAGGCCATATCCTGAAGTGTTTAGGAAACCAATCACCTTCTCAAGATCCAGCCAGAGCTCCTCCACCCTACGTATGTTGTGTTCGTGTCTGTGTGTTCGCAATGCCCACAAGTCTATGGAGATGTTAACAGATTATTTCATTCAGTCCAGCCAAAAGCCTCGAACACACAAGACAGTTCCACCGACCCACAACGATGGCGTAATCGTAAGCATGCTGGCCTCGCATTCGCTTAGTTGTGGGTTCGAATCCCGCACTCTCTCCGATTCCCAGCGGTGACTGTTACCATCTGCCCCAACAGTCGCCAAAGCGCATGATAGGATGGCTTCGGCCGCAGCTATTTAAATCCTTAACAGTAAAGTGAAACAAAAGTAAAAGGGCAATGAAAAGAAGAAAGTGAGAGAAAATAGAAGAATAAAGAGAGAGAGAGAGGAGACTAAAAAGATATACATACATAGAGAAGACTAAAAAGAGATAGAAAGAGTAAAGAAGACTAAAAAGAAACAGACGATTAGAGAGAAAGAGAACAGAAGAGTAAAAAGAAGGAGAAAGTAAAGAAGACTAAAAAGAAAGAGAAAGAGAATAGAAGGCTAAAGAGAGAGAGAGAGAACAGAAAGCTTAAAAACAGATATCTAATTTAGAATATATTTTGGTTACTGCCAGACCTATTGTATGTAAGAAGGAAAAAGGCACATTTGGGCACAGAAAGGGTCCAGAAGAAATTAAAATAAAAGAAGAAACGGGTAACTACCAGAAACAATAATAAATACATAAATAAATAAAAACAAAAAAATAAAATGTGAAAACAAAAACGAACAAGAATAACAAATAAGAAAGACAAAAACAAAATAAAACAATCGACAAAAAATAAAAATAAAAAATACACACAAAGAGACAAGTGAGCATTAATAAGATTACTAAATAAAAATGGATCAACGCAATTTATTTCATATTATTTGTTTATTTGTTTTGTTAATTATTATTTTTGTCGATTCATTATCATTTACTATTTACTTGTTTATTGTTTAACTATACCTATGCTATTATTTAACTATACCTATGCATTTATGTATTTTAGTTATCATTTATATTATTATAGTTTTTATTTATTCATTTATTTATCATTATTATGATTTTTTCGCATCCGACCTAGATATGGACCAAAAGGTCTCCTGTCGGCATGCTCCGCCTTTGTAATCCTTTGTAAAAAGAGAGATAAAGTAAAACGAAAATAATTTTCTCGAGGAAAGTAAGAAACAATAAAAGAGACTGATCTTTCGTTACCATACTCCAGGCAAGAGCGTTCTGGAAGCCATTCCGGGACCACGAGAGGACCGTCCGGGGGCTCAGAAGAGGAATAAAAAGGTCGGTCGAGAGAGAGGGTCGATGGGAAAGAGAAGAGAAGAGAGAGAGAGAGAGAGAGAGAGAGAGAGAGAGAGAGAGAGAGAGAGAGAGAGAGACTATAAGGTAGAAGAGGAATAAAAAGGTCGGTCGAGAGGGTCGATGGAAAAGAGAAGAGAGAGAGAGAGAGAGAGAGAGAGAGAGAGAGAGAGAGAGAGAGAGAGAAGACTAAAAGGTAGAAGAGGAATAAAAAGGTCGGTCGAGAGGGTCGAGGGAAAAGAGAAGAGAGAGAGAGAGAGAGAGAGAGAGAGAAAAGAAGACTAAAAGGTAGAAGAGGAATAAAAAGGTCGGTCGAGAGGGTCGATGGAAAAGAGAAAAGAGAGAGAGAGAGAGAGAGCAGAAGACTAAGAGGAAACAGAAAAAAGAGAGAACAGAAGACTAAAAAGAAAAAAGAGCAGAAGACTAAGAAGAAACAAAGGAAAGAAAAAGAGAGAAGAATAAAAAGAGAGGAAAGAAGACTAAAAATGTTAAAAAGACAGAATTGAAAAATACAAAAGAAAGAGAAACAGGACGGAAATCTAAAAAGAAAGAATAGAAAAAAAGAAAGAGGGATAGACAGATAGAGAGAGAGAATGAAGAATAAAAAGGAAGAGAAAGAACGGAAGGTTAAAAAGAAGAGAAAAATAAAAAGTGATAGAGAGAAAAAGAGAACGGATAACT
Organism: Oratosquilla oratoria; assembly: GCF_046742065.1. NCBI lineage: Eukaryota > Metazoa > Arthropoda > Malacostraca > Stomatopoda > Squillidae > Oratosquilla > Oratosquilla oratoria. Next base: position 11,037,280 of record NC_134799.1, read on the forward strand.
AAAAAGAATGAGAAAGAGTATAGAAGGTTAAAAAAAAAAGAGAGTATATAAAAAAGAAAGAGAGGGACAGAGAGAACGGAAGACTACAGGGCAAATGAGAGGTCTGTCGAGAGGGTCAAAGAAAAGGTGAGAAAGAGAGGGAGAAAGAGAACGAAAGAGAAGAGACAAGAGAGAGAGAGAGAGAGAGAGAGAGAGAGAGAGAGAGAGAGAGAGAGAGAGAGAGAGAGAGAGAGAGAGAGAGAGAGAGAGAGACAGAGAGAGAGAGAGACAGACAGAGAGAGAGAGAGAGAGAGACTTAAAAGCAAATGAAAGGCAACAATGACCCTAATATGAAATAGAAGAGACATGAAATGATTATGTGATAAATGAAGGGAAAATAAAGAAAGAAGGGATTAAGAATGGGGAGAAGGAAAAGAGGAAAGAAGGGAAAAATGGATGAAAGGAAACAAGGTCATCATATTAAGACTCGCAGGACTCGCAGTAATGGATTTAAACTGAACAAATTTAGATTTAAGAAGGAATTTGGCAAGAATTGGTTTACTAATAGGGTGGTCGAAGAAAGGATTAGACTTAGTAACCATGTAGTAAGCTCTGAAACTATCAGTTGTTTTAAGAAACGATTAGACAACTTTATGGATGGGGATGACAGGTGGTGATGGATACGGAGTTGCCTAGTGTAGGCCTTATGGTCTCTTGCAGTCTCCTTCATCTTTATGTTCTTATGTTGTAAAGAAGGAAGGCAGGAAGGAAAGAAGGGAGAGAGGAAAGAGGCAAGGAAGGAATAAAATAAGAAAGGAAGGAAAGACAGAAGGAAAGAAGAAAGGAAGGAAGGAAGGAAAGACAGAAGGAAAGAAAGAAGGAAGAAAGGAAGCAAAGAATGAAGGACGGAAGGAAGGAAAGAAGGAAGGGAAAAAGGAAGTAAAGAAGAAAGGAAATATGAGAGGAAGGGAAAGACCGAAGTAAAGGAAGAGGTAAGGAAGGATGGAAAAGAGGAAGGAAAGAAGAAAAGAAGCGCCGAAGGAAGGAAGGAAAGAAGGGAAGGAGGAATGAATTATGGGGGAGGAAGGAAATAACGAAGTACAGAAGGAAGGAAGAAGGAAGGAAGGAAGGAGGAAGAAAAGTAAGAAGTAAAGAAGGAGGAGAGGTAGGAAGGATTAAAGGAAGGAAAGAAGGAAGGAGTGAAGGAGGGAAAGAAGGAAGGAAAGATGGAAGGAAGGAGGGAAGGAAGGAAGAAAAGAAGGAAGGAGGGAAGAAAAGAGGGAAGGAGGAAAGGAGGGTAGGAGGTATTGAGGGAAGGAAAGAAGAAAGGAAGGAAGGAGGGACGGAAGGAAGAAAAGAAGGAAGGAGGTAAGAAAGTAAGGAGGGAAGAAATGAAGGAAATAAGGAAGGAGAGAATGAAGGAGGGAAGGAAGGAGGGAAGGAAGGAAGAAAGAAGGAAGGAAGGAAGAAAGGAAGAAACAAACGAAGGAGGGAAGGAAGGGAAGGAAGGAAGGAAGGAGGAAGAAAGTAAGGAAGGAAAGAAGGAAGGAGGGAGTGAAAGAAGGAAGGAGGGAGGGAAGGAAGGAGGAAGAAAGGAAGGAAGGAAGGAAGGAGGGAGGGAAGGAAGGAAGAAAGGAAGGAAGAAAGGAAGGAAAGAAGGAAGGAAAGAAGAAAGGAGGGAAGGAAGGAAGGAAGGAAGGAAGAAAGGAAGGAAAGAAGGAAGGCCAGGAGTGCGTGGAAGGACACAAGAAGGAAACCAGAGGGGAGGTCTCAAAGCTTTTAACCATGTGCAGTCTATCGTCTGACCCAACTCACTCCCACCCTCCCCCTCCTCTCCCACCCCTGGAGGGTGGAAAGGAAATGTCTGGGGGGCTTTTATTGCGGCGACTGCGTCCGCCACTACCTGTCAGGTCAGGTCAGGTCAGCAAAGGTCAGGTCGTTCTCATTTTATGCTTCACGTCAGTCTCCGAGTTCGGAGGTTCTGGGACGATGGACCCGATGCGTTCCATCTACACAACAAACACGAATTAAGTTACGTGGAAACTCATGTGTTATTTTGGTTTTGGGCGAGAGCAGGATTGAGAAATAATGTTTTAACGAAATGTGATTAAATATAATACGCGTATGATGGTTAGATTATAATTATCTTTTCGTAGAAATGCATATCGAAAGTTCGGCGAGTTGCTTGTTGGTATATCACTGTTTTAAGAAATTAAGAATATGAATATATATATATATATATATATATATATATATATATATATATATATATATATATATATATATATATATATATATATATATGTATATATATACATATATTACTTATATATATATACTGTATACACACAAACATAAAACAAAGTACGAAAACTCCAAAACAGCTGGTTGAAAAGGAAGCGAGCCATCTGCATGAGAACCAGCTGGTTGGTAGGTGGAAAAGACACAAGAATGCAGTACAAGATACAAAACGTAAGCGAAGCGGGAACAATTTTAGCAAAAGGAAAAGAGAGAGAGAGAGAGAGAGAGAGAGAGAGAGAGAGAGAGAAAGAGAGAGATGGGGAGATAGGGAGGGAGAGATAGGGAGGAAGGTAGGGCGAGAGAGAAAGAGAGGGAGAGGGGGAGAGGGTAGGGAGAGAAAGGAGAAAAAAAAAGAGAGAGAGCGAGAGGTAAAGGTAGAGATAGAGAGAGAGAGAGAGATGAGAGGGTAGGGAAAGAAAGGAGAAAGGAGAGAGCGAGAGAGAGGTAAAGAGAGAGAGAGAGAAAGAAAGAGAGAGAGAGAGAGAGAGATGAGAGGGTAGGGAAAGAAAGGAGAAAGGAGAGAGCGAGAGAGAGCGAGAGAGAGAGAGAGAGAGAGAGAGAGAGAGAGAGAGAGAGAGAGAGAGAGAGAGATGCTGCACATAAAGCAGCACGGAGGCCAGAGGAGGAAGGCCCGGCTCAGCAAAAATCCCAGAACCTCCTTGCCAAGAGCGCTTACTCGTGCGTCGGGCAGGAGGAGGAGGAGAAGGAGGAGGAGGAGGAGGAGGAGGAGGAGGAGGAGGAAGAGAAGGTGGAGGAGGAGGAGGAGGAGGGAGGAGGAGGAGGGAGGAGGAGGAGGAGGAAGGGAGGAGAAAGGAGGAGGAGGAGGAGGAGGAGAAGGAAGAGGGGGAAGAGGAGAAGGAGGAGGGGAGGAGGGAGGAGGAGAAAGAGGGAGGAGAAAGGAGGAGGAGGAGGAGGAGGAGGAGGAGGAAGAGGAGGAACGCAGCGGGACTCAAAAGGTTCTGCAAAAACCACTTCAGTGAATGAAAACCGCTTCTGACTTCAGAGAGAGAGAGGAGGGTACAGAGAGTGAGATGGAAAGAGAGAGAAAGAGAGAGAGAGAGTGAGAGAGAGGAAGAAAGGTTCCGTAGAACCACTTTTGTGAATGAAAACCGCTTTGGAAAGAGAGCGAGGAGAAAAGAGATGAAGAGAGTGAGAGGGTCGAGAGAGCGAAGAGAGGAAAGAGAGAGGGGGTACAGAGAGCGAGGAGAAAAGAGGACGAAAGCGAGAGGATAGAGAGAGAGAGAGAGAGTGAGAGGAGAAAAGAGTGAAAGAGAGGAAGGGTCGGAAGAATCATTCTTATGAATGAAAACCACTTTGGAAAGAGAGCGAGTCGGTAGAGAGAGATAGAAGAAAAGTAGGGAGAAAGAGAGCGTGAGGATAGAGAGCGAGGAGAAAAGAGAGGGAGAGAGGAAGAAAGGTTCTCCAGAACAACTTTTGTGAATAAAAACTGCTTTGGAAAGAGAGCGAGGAGAAAAGAGCGGGAGAGAGAAAAGGAGGAAGTGAGGTTTTCCAGAACTGGAGTAACGACTCGCAGCGCAGCGATGCTGAAATTATTTGAATTTTCAAATATCAAATTACCTTTCCGTCATATATATATCAAAGCTGAATTTTGAACCCCGAGATTGTAAGCCTATACGAATGTTAGACACTTAATGTCGAAATGTTCTTAGAAAAGTCGAGATTTCTGTGAGCGAAGTCATATTCCAGTTATTTAAATGGAGGTTGGAGGTAGGATGTCGAAGGAAAAAACAAACCAAGTATGATAACCCCTTTATACTCGTACACTTAGTCGACTTGATTCCTAGGGAGTAGATTCACTCCCAGGTTGAAGAATTTTAGACAACCGATAGCTTAGTGGTAGAGCGTCGGCTTCGTATTCACACGAGTCTTGGTTCGAATCCGGGGACGACAGTCGGAATTATTCGATCGACTACACGAGTGGTTCCCAAACTATCTTACCTGACGCCCAATTTTTTTTTTCCAGTAGACCCGCACGCCCCCACTCTCTCTTTTGTTTATGTGAAATGATTCTTGCATTTATTTCTTAGCATTGTTCAGGAAAACAGATTTCTGTTTGTATCAAATTTTAATAATGAAAGCCACTCAAACATATAATGGTACATTCCAAAGACATTTTTCTAAGTAACTAAAAACGAAACATTTGGTTCAAAGGGAGCGAAAAAATAAAGTTTGAACATTAGTAAATTGTGGTTGGTATCGATGACGTGTCCAAAACGTGTAAGGAGAACTAGCTTAATAGAAAACGGGTTGGAGTGACTGCTATCATTATACTTTGCATGTATGTAATGGCAGATATTTGTTTTTTGAATGATTTTATTATTCTAATTAAACAAATATTTTAGAGCAGATGACTTCACGCCCACTTTGCATCCTCCTCACGCCTACATAGTTGGGGAACCACGGAACTACACCGTCACTGGTGATTCTAATCAGGCTCGTAAACTTAGTCTATAGGTTTGATAAATATAACGGAAGCGTAGGAATAGAAATGGCTAATGTGATTCCTTAACTAGAAGGAAGTGGCTGATAACGCACGAAGAAAACAATAAAATAAGATTGAATAAAAGGGGGAGATAGCAAACGGTGGAAGGTAAATAAGAAAGAGGAAATGGTGAATAAGAGAACTAATGAATAAAAACGAAAGAAAAGAAACAAAGGGAGGAGAGGGAGAGCGATAATGAAGCGGAGTTCGAGGCCAGAATGAAAGAAAGAAACAAACAAATAAAAAGAAAGGATGGAAATGGAAGAGGGAGAAGAGGAAGAAAAAGATTAATAGATATACAGAAAAACGAGGAGGAAGAAGAATTGAATGTTAAAGGCCATAAGGATTAGGGGAAATCTGGAAATGCAACAACAAATATATATATATATATATATATATATATATATATATATATATATATATTACAAAGGCGGAGCACACCAACAGGAAACCTTTTGGTCCATAACTAGGTCGGATGCGAAATATATATATATATATATATATATATGTATATATATGTATATATATATATATATATATATATATAATGATAAGTAAATAATAATAAAACTTATGATAATGTAAATACTAATAAATAGAAAAGTAAATATAGGTATAGTTAAATGATAAACAAACAGGTAAATAGTAAATAATAGTAAATTGACAGATAACTAATAATAAATGAAAAGCAAGCAAATAATAATAAACAGACTAATAATACATATTATATATATATATATATATATATATATATATATATATATATATAGTGAATCACTAGTAACAGCGAAAATCATGTAAGTAATATCCGACAGTTACCCAGGAATCGAACGTGTAAGGTGTTGGTTTTACATCAAGCAAACCTCGGTTCGATTCCCGGGGCGACTGTCTGAATCATATATATATATATATATATATATATATATATATATGTGTGTGTGTGTGTGTGTGTGTGTGTGTGTGTGTGTGTGTGTGTGCATTACGTAAATACACGAGCAAATGATAAAAACAGGAATAAACAAATCAAAGAACAATAAAAATAACGTAGACTCAGTAGGCCTCTCTCTCTCTTAAAAAAATTCGTGCCAACAAGATTTCCCGTTGATGTTCTTCGAATCGTTTCAGTATTCAAGACGAAGCCATGTCGTCCCCAAGGAACTCAAAGTTCATGAAACGCGTTCAGCTTCTGTTATCTCCCCGTAACTCCTAAGCCACCGGGATCGATTCCCAACGATCTTGGTGACATGTACGTCATTGGTTACACTTTAATGATTAAAATAAATCTAAATTACTCTTGAAATGGGACATTCACAAATGTCTATGATTTCGGTTACATTGTGGAAATGGTTACTATTATTCTGATCCTTAGTTTGATCATCGTAATTAGCTTTAACGAAAATATCTTATTTTCAAACGTACGTGTGTGTGTGTGTGTGTGTGTGTGTGTGTGTGTGTGTGTGTGTGTGTGTGTGTGTGTGTGTGTGTGTGTGTGTTAGGTCACAGCACCACCCATAGATCGGGCCACACATGAGATCTGAACTCTCCTCCGGGAGGGCAACAACTAGCGATCACGTGTTCAACACGGGATCCATGAAAATGCCGAAACACACACACACGGCGGTCAGGGTTCGAATCCTGCCCAGGGCTGAAGTAATTTCAGTATCGCTGCGCTTCGAGTCGTTACTCCAACTCTCACGGGCGGGAAGTTGGGTGTGTGTGTGAGTGTAAGGTCACAGCATTACCCATAGATCGGTGATACGAGCGCTGAGCTCTCTTCCGGGAGGGAAATAGCTGTCGATCACAAGTCCAACCCGTGATCCAAAGACCATGGTGAATCACACACACACACGCACTCTAGGAGTGATAAACTGGCGAGTAGAGGACGAGGTCCCACGAGCATTGCTCCTTTCATGTATATTACGATTGGGTTAATACATAATATACCAAAGGCTTTTTCCCCCTACATGGGGGTTAGCCAAAAAGAAAAAGGCATAGAAACCACTCCCTCCCATTTCCTATATATTCCACTCCCCTCCACCCTCCACCCTCCCTCGTATCTTGGCACCTCATGGGTTAACACAATAAAGTAAATACACACACACACACAGACACACACTCACACTCTCACAAATGAAGCTAGACCACACGAGTAATGCACCTTTCCTGTATGCTACAATCTGGCAAATACAATGATATGTGCATCAACACATATGCCTGTGTATATACTTACACGGCGGATATACACACATAACGTATAGATACATACACATACAGTGTGTGTGTGTGTGTGTGTGTGTGTGTGTGTGTGTGTAATATGTTTCGTCTAGTGTTGGCTTCAGTCCGATGCTGCTGGTTGTCGCCTCCACCTCATCCGGGATTCTCGGTCCCGGTCTCGGGCCAAAGCACCCGCTCCCAGGGGTCTCTGGCCCAGTTGGGCGCGACGAGGGACACTGCCCCGGCCGGCAGCACTTGACGGGACCGAAGACCGGGGCACGCCCACCTCCAGAGTAGGACACTGACGGCGCCGACGGACTTCGAGGGCTTCCTTGAGACGTTGATCAGGGAAGATCAGCGGGAAGCCGCGGGCAGAAGAGGGGCACTCCTTCCAACTGCACTTTGCGTAAGTGTTCGGGGTGCTCGCCCGCTCTCGAAGCGCGCCTACGTCAAGAAGAGAGTCTTCCACGGGACTTGGAGGGCCCACAAGGACCAACGGAGCTGCTCGGCGGCGGAGGCCGATGAGAGAGATCGAGCAGCACTTCGGTCGGCGGCACTTGCGCTCGAGTGCAAGGAGAGTGCCCGCCGGCCTCGGACGCTCGTCGGCGAACTTTGAGGAGACCTCGGGTCCCTCGCGACGACGTCGGCTGGAGGAGATGGACTCCCCAGCCGGAGGGACTCGATAGTGTTCGGGGCACGGCCCTCGAAGGGTCCAGCGGAAGAGCGAGTGAATGTGTGTGTATATGTGTGTGAATGAGCGAGCGAATGCGTGAGTGAACGGGTGTGTGTGTGGGTGGATGTACCATCATCCCCTCAGCTGAATAAAGTCGTTTGGTGCTTCATGGCAAACTTTATTATGAATTGTGTCGGCGAATAGCGAAGGCGTTGGACGTGTGTGTGTGTGTGTGTGATTCACCATGGTCTTCAATCACGTGCTGGAATCGTGATCGACAGTTATTAATCTCCAGGATGAGAGCTTAGAGCTCGTAAGACCGATCTATAGGTAATACTGTGACCTTACACACCCCCAACTCCCCGACCCACGAGAGTTCGAGTAACACCCCGCAGCGCAGCGATACGAGGTGTGTGTGTGTGTGTGTGTGTGTGTGTGTGTATTAACACCTGTAGCCTTATGAAATCCATCATACTGAAAATCGACAGCTATTTCCCTCCCGGAAGAGAGCTCAGAGCTTGTATGACCGATCTATGGGTAATGCTATAACCTTACACGCAACACGCACCAAACTCCCCGCCCACGAGAATTAGAGTAACGACTCGAAGCGCAGCGATACTGAAATAATTTCAGCCCTGGGCAGTATTCGAACCAGGTACCGCCGGTACCGCCATACTGACAGTCTGAGACTCTACCAACCGCGCCACCGAGTCGTGTGTGTGTGTGTGTGTGTGTGTGTGTGTGTGTGTGTGTGTGTGTGTGTGTGTGTGTTTGTGTATGTGTGCTTGCAGGAATGCTAGGCAAAATCAAGGTAGGAAAAATAGAAAAAACGAGACGTGATATATTTCTTCTCATTTTTTCATTTTCATTCTTACTAATACCAGCAGAATTTATTTACCTAAAATATTAACCAAAATATTATCTAATATTAACCAAAATATCAACAAATATTAACCAATATATTATTCAATATTAACCAAATTATTAACCAATATTAATCAAAATATTAACCAATATCAACCAAAATATTAACCAATATTAACCAAATTATTAACCAATATTGACCAAAATTTTAATACTAACCAATATTAATCAAAATATTAACCAATATTAATCAAAATATTAACCAATATTAATCAAAATATTTACCAATATTAACCAAAATATTAACTAACATTAACCAAATTATTAACCAATACTAAGAAGGAATTTAAGGAAAATATGAGAAAATTGTTATGGTAAATGGAAAAGTGTACATATTGGCGATAATATCAAGAGCTTATTCAACTTTTGGTATTTACATATGTTCGAGAGCTTCCCTAAATATACAGTTCTTTACACCAATCAGCTTAGATTTCTCAAAAAAGAAAAGAAAAAAAAAAAAATATATATATATATATATATATAATAAATAGATAAATAAAACAAAAATAATTAAATAGATAAATGAACAACTAAAAAATAAATAATAATTTTCCACTATTTACTCGATTCTAAATATTTTGTTTAATAGTACACAGACAGCAAGTGTTCTGTGATTCAATCACATATAACACAAATACAGTAACTCCTTAAAAATAAATAAAAATAATAAAAAAGGCTCACAAATATATTCACGAAAAACATGTACATTTTGGGACACTGTATACTGTATGCGTTTATGGGCATATACGTTTACTTGCACAAATATGTATCTTCATATGTATAGAGATGTTTAAGTAACTATGTATACATGTCCAAATACGTATGTAGTCTTTATATATATATATATATATAATATATATATACATATATATATATACATTATATATATATATAATATATATATACATACAAATATACCAAAGGCTTTTTCCCCTTACACGGTGGGTAGCAAAAAAGAAAAAGGCATAGAAATCACTCCCACTCATTTTTTTTTTTTTTTTTTTTTTATGGACACCCTGCATCTTTGCACTACCACACAAATAATCAGTGTGGCTCATGGGGTTATCACACTGGGCTTCCACGGGTTTCACCAGCATCGACCGTTGCGAGTTCGTTCGAGTAAAAACGACTTCGGTTACAAGATTTGAATTTTCAAATCTCCAAATTTCAAATTACCTTTCCGTCATGTATAGCAAAGCTGAATGAACTTTGAGATGATTGTAAACCTATGTACGAATGTTAGACACACTGTTGAAGTGTTCTTAGAAAAGTCTAGATTTCTGTAAGCAAAGTCATATTCTAGTTATTCAAATGGAGGTTGGAGGTAGGATGTCGGAGGAAAAATAGCCCAGTGTGATCACCCCTTTATACCCGTACACGTAGTCGACTTGATTCCTAGGGAGTAGATTCATTCCCAGGTTGAAGAATTTTAGACAACCGATAGCTTAGTGGTAGAGCGTCAGCATCGTATTCACACGAGTCTTGGTTCGAATCCGGGGACGACAGTCGGAATTATTTGATTGACTACACGAGTGGTTCCCAAACTATCTTACCAGACGCCCCATTTTTTGTTTCCAGTAGACCCGCACGCCCCCACTCTCTCTTTTGTTTATGTGAAATGATTCTTGCATTTATTTCTTAGCATTGTTCAGGAAAACAGATTTCTGTTTGTATTAAATTTTAATCATGAAAGCCACTCAAACAAATGATGGTACATTCCAGAGACATTTTTCTAAGTAACTAAAAACGAAACATTTGGTTCAAAGGGAGCGAAAAAAAAAGTTTGAACATTAGTAAATTGTGGTTGGTATCGGTGACGTGTCCAAAACGTGTAAGGAGAACTAGCTTAATAGAAAACGGGTTGGAGTGACTGCTATCATTATACTTTGCATGTACGTAATGGCAGATATTTGTTCTTTGAATGATTTTATTATTCTAATTAAACAAATATTTTAGAGCAGATGACTTTACGCCCACTTTGCATCCTCCTCACGCCTACATAGTTGGGGAACCACCGAACTACACCGTCACTAGTGAATTTGTTAAGCCCCGTACGCGTAGTCTATAGGTTTGATAAACATAACAAAAGCGTGAGAATAGAAACGGCTAATGTGATTCCTTAACTAGATGGAAGTGGCTGATAACGCACGAAGAAAACGATAAAATAAAATGAAAAATGAAATTGAATGAAAGGGGGAGATAGAAAACGGTGGAAGGTAAATAAGAAAGAGGAAATGGTGAATAAGAGAACTAATGAATAAACACGAAAGAAAAGAAACAAAGGGAGGAGAGGGAGAGCGATAATGAAGCGGAGTTCGAGGCCAGAATGAAAGAAAGAAAAAACAAATAAAAAGAAAGGATGGAAATGGAAGAGGGAGAAGAGGAAGAAAAAGATTAATAGATATACAGAAAAACGAGTAGGAAGAAGAATTGAATGTTAAAGGCCATAAGGATGAAGGGAAATCTGGAAATGCAACAACAAATATATATATTACAAAGGCGGAGCACACCGACAGCAGACCTTTTGGTCCATAACCAGGTCGGATGCGAAATATATATATATTATATATATATATATATATATATATATATATATATATAATATATATATATATATATATATATACATAAATAGAATAATGATAAGTAAATAAATAATACTTATGATAATATAAAAACTAATAAATAGAAAAAGTAAATATATAGGTATAGTTAAATAACAAACAGGTAAATAGTAAATAATATTAGATTGACAGATAACTAATAATAAATGAAAAGCACGCAAATAATAATAAACAGGACCAATAATACATATTATATATATATATATATATATATATATATATATATATATATATATATATATATATACTGAAGTGAATCGCTAGTAACAGCGAAAATCATGCAATTAATTTCCGACAGTCTCCCAAGAATCGAACCTGAAAGGTGTTGGTTTTACATCAGGCAAACCTCGGTTCGATTCCCGGGGCGATTGTCGGAAATCATATATATATGTGTGTGTGTGTGTGTGTGTGTGTGTGTGTGTGTGCAGTACGTAAATACACGAGCAAATGATAAAAACAGGAATAAACAAATCAAAGAACAATAAAAATAACGTAGACTCAGTGGGCCTCTCTCTCTCTCTCTAGAAGAAAAAAAAGCAAAAAAAAAAAAAAAAAAAGAGGAGATTCGTGCCAACAAGATTTCCCGTTGATGTTCTTCGAATCGTTTCAGTATTCAAGACGAAGCCATGTCGTCCCAAAGGAACTCAAAGTTCATGAAACGCGTTCAGCTTCTGTATCTCTTCGTAACTCCTGAGCCACCGGGATCGATTCCCAACGATCTTGGTGACATGCACGTCATTGGTTACACTTTAATGATTAAAATAAATCTAAATTACACTTGTAATGGGACATTCACAAATGTCTATGATTTCGGTTATATTGTGATAATGGTTACTGTTATTCTGATCCTTAGTTTGATCATCGTAATTAGCTTTAACGAAAACATCTTATTTTCAAACGTGTGTGTGTGTGTGTGTGTGTGTGTGTGTGTGTGTGTGTGTGTGTGTGTGTGTGTGTGTGTGTGTGTGTGTGGAAGATCACAGCACCAACCATAGATCGGGCTACAAACGAGATCTGAACTCTCCTCCGGTAGGGCAACAACTGTCGACCACGTGTTCAACACGGGATCCATGAAAATGCCGAAACACAAACACACACACGGCGGTCAGGGTTCGAATCCTGCCCAGGGCTGAAGTAATTTCAGTATCGATGCGCTTCAAGTCGTTACTCCAACTCTCATGGGGGGGGGGAGTTGGGTGTGTGTG
>NC_134799.1:11050202-11057702 GCF_046742065.1 Oratosquilla oratoria
ACTCTACGTACCCACGAGAGTTCGAGTCAAGACACCCCGCAGCGCCGCGAATACGAGGTTATGTGTGTATGTGTGTGTGTTCGTGAGTAATGTTCACACCTGCAGTCTTATGAAATCCATCATACTGTCAGATCGCTCAGCTATTTCCCCTCTCGGAAGACGAGCTCAAGAGCTTGTCAGACACGCCTCTCTGGGTAAAGCTATAACCCTTACCACGCAACACGCACCAAACTCCCCCGCCCCACGAGAATTACGGTACCGACCACTCGAAGGCCCCGCGATACTGACATACTTATCACCCCCTGGGCCGTATTCGAAACCAGGTCTCGCCAAGACCCGCCATACTGCCGATCATGAGACTCTATCCACCGCGCCCACGAGACTTGTGTGAGAGGTTTGTTTAGTGTGTGTGTCTGTGTGAGACGTGTGTGTCTGTGTGTGTGTTTTGTGTATGTGTGCTTCGCAGGAATGCTCGGCAAAATCACAGGTAGGGAAAAATAGCTAAAAAACGCGCCGTGATATCTGTTCTAATATTAATTACATTATCAAACTTACTAATCCACCCGCAGAAAATAAGAAACCTAAAATATCAACCCCACGCACACAACAAGATCCACTATTCACCCCACCATACTCAACCCACTCTTAAACCCATAAATATACCCTTCCACATCACAAAACCCAACATTACATTAACCCACTCAATCATAAACCAATTCCCCCATAATTAACCCCACCACTAACACACAATACATTAACCAAATTATAAACCAAAATTGACCACAAATTTTAATACTATCAAAAATTAATCAAAACTAGTACACCCCAATATTAAGTCAAAATCTTAACCAATATTAATCAAAAAATATTTACCATAATTAACCAAAATATCTTAGTCAATATTAACCAAATTCTTAAACCCATGCTCAGACGGACTTTACGGAACCTCTGACGAAAACATGATTATGGTAAATGGCACAGTGTACCATTCTTGGCGATCATCTCACGTGCTTATTCAACTTTTGCGTTATTTACATATGTTCGAGCGCTTCCCTAAATCTAATGTTCTTTACACTATCAAATCAGCTTAGATATCTAAAACACAAAACACAAACACAAAAAAAACAAAAAAAAAAACCAACCCAAAACTAACAAAAACACCAAAAAAAAAAAACCAATTAATATATAGTCTATATTATATATATTATAGTATATATATATCAATCCAAAACTAAATCAATGAAATAAATAAAAACAACCTCATCTAAATAGATAAAAGAGTACCACATCAAACATAAATCATATTTTTCCACTATTTACTCGATTCTGAATATTTTGTTTACTCGTACCCCGACAGCAAGAGTACTGGGCTTCAATCACATATAACACACCATACCGTAACTCTGTTAAAACTACAATAAACATAATAAGACAAGGCTCAACAATCTATTCACTCGCACAACACGTACATTTTGGGACACAGGTTATAAGTGTTTATGTGGCTATACGTTTACTTGCACAACATAGGTATCTTCATATGTCTAGGAGAAGAATATGTAACTCGTGTACACACATGTCCACATACGTATGTAGGCTGTCAATATATATATAAATATAATATCTATATATTTATATATATATATATAAAATCTAAATATTATATATATACCTATATCATGTATTACATATAAATATTATGATATATGTATATAGATATTTTATATATTATACACATATATATTTCTACATTTATATCCTTATATTTACTATGATATATATATATACATATATATAAATATACATATACATATACTCTATGTTAGTATATATATATACAGACATATACTATATATATCTTATATATATATATATACATACATATACATATATATATTATATATAGACTATATTACATACAGATACATATATATATTATATATATATATACATATAATATATATATACATATACATATATATAGTATAAATATTGATTTTATACATATTATACTAAACCCCCCAGATTTATAACATATATATATATCTATATATATATACTTATCTACATAAATTTACATACTATATATGAGATATTTTATATGATACATATATATTTTACATATACATATATATATGATACAGTATATATATACATACATATTGTCATATATATATATATACATATATATTCACGACATATATTAATATATATATATATATATTTATACATATAGAATTATAACATTACATAAATATATATACGATATATATATATATCTATGTACACGGATATATCTGTACATGTATATACACATTATATATACAGTATATATACAATCTATATATATAAACATATATAAGACACATATGTAACAAAAGATCTACATATATGTTATACTTACTACAGTATATATAACCATATATCCACCACACCTATATATATATAGATATATATAGCTATATACCCATATACATATATATATATATAACCATAGTTACATATATATATATATAACCCACAAATCCATTATATATATATATATCACACACACACACACACACATATATATATATATATCTATATATATTTTTTTTTTTTTTTTTTTTTTTACCCCTACAGGACCACCCTGCATGCTTTGCACTACCCACACAGATGATTACTGAGTCTTCTGGGGTTATACACACTGGAGCCTCCATGGGTCTTACCAGCGTTGACCGTTCTATTGGAGTCAATACAACCGATTTCGGCTACAGACTTTATCAATTATCAAATTTCCAAATTTCCAAATTACCTATCCGTCATGTATCGCAGCAGCTGAATGAACATTGACTATGGGCTTATTTTATGTACGAAACCTAATGTACCGAATGTTAGACATGGCTGTTGAAGTGTTCTTAGAGAAAGTTCTAGCTTTGCGTAAGTGCGAAGTCATATTACCGTTATTCTAAATGGCGGTTGGCGGTATGATGTCGGAGGAAAAATAGCCCAAGTGTCGATCACCCCCTATATACCCGTCACACGTAGTCGACTTGATTCCTCGGAAGTAGATTCATTTCCCAGGTTAGAAGAATTTTTTGACCCAACCGATAGCTTAGTAGGTAGAGCGTCAGCATCGTATTCACACGAGTCTTGGTTCGAATCCGGGGACGACAGTCGGAATCATTTGATTGACTACACGAGTGGTTCCCAAACTATCTTACGTAACGCCCCTTTTTTTGCTTCCAGTAGACCCGCACGCCCGCATGCCCGCACGCCCCCACTCCCTCTTTTGTTCACATGAAATGATTCTTGTATTTAATTCTTAGCATTGTTCAGGAAAACAGATTTCTGTTTGTATTAAAATTTAATCATGAAAGCCACTCAAACAAATAATGGTACATTCCAGAGACATTTTTCTAAGTAACTAAAAAACGAAACATTTTGTTCAGAGGGAGCGAAAAAAAAAAAAGTTTGAACATTAGTAAATTGTGGTTGGTATCGATGACGTGTCCAAAACGTGTAAGGAGAACTAGCTTCATAAAAAAAGGGGTTGGAGTGACTGCTATCATTATACTTTGCATGTATGTAATGGCAGATATTTGTTCTTTGAATGATTTTATTATTCTAATTAAACACATATTTTAGACCAGATGACTTCACAGCCCACTTTGCATCCTCCTCACGCCTACATAGTTGGGAAACCCCCGAACTACACAGTCACTGTAGATTCTAATCAGGCTCGTAAACTTAGACTATAGGTTTTGATAAATATAACCGAAACGTATGAATAGAAATGGCTAATGTGATTCCTTAACTAGATGGAAGTGGCTGATAACGCACGAAGAAAACAATAAAATAAAAATAAAAAATGAAATTGAATAAAAGGCGGAGATAGAAAACGGTGGAAGGTACTAAGAAAGAGGAAAGGGTTAATAAGAGAACTAATGAATAAAACGAAAGAAAAGAAACAAAGGGAGGAGAGGGAGAGCGATAATGAAGCGGAGTTCGAGGCCAGAATGAAAGAAAAAACAAACAAATAAAAAGAAAGGATGGAAATGGAAGAGGGAGAAGAGGAAGAAAAAGGTTAATAGATATACAGAAAAACGAGGAGGAAGAAGAATTGAATGTTAAAGTCCCTAATGATTAAGGGAAATCTGGAAATGCAACAATATATATAAATATATATATATATATACAATATATATATATATATATATATATATATTTATATATATTTTACAAAGGCGGAGCACACCGACAGGAAACCTTTTGGTCCATAACTAGATCGGAAGCGAAATATATATATATATATAAATATATTACAGGTGAAAAATGTAATCACACATTTGTCAATAACGTAGAAACCACAAGTTGGAGTAGAAAAGACTGGAAACGGGGAATCTAAATATTTCGATTGCAAACTGCAATCCTCTTCAGTACTGAAGAGGATTGCAGTTTGCAATCGAAATATATAGATTCCCCGTTTCCAGTCTTTTCTACTCCAACTGTGGTTTCTACGTTATATATATATATATATATATATATATATACATATAAATATATATATAAATAGAATAATGATAAGTAAATAAGTATTGGCTGCTTGTTAATGTGGCAAAGTAGCTTGCAGTCGATACTACGGACCAGAGCCACACATCATTTTGTCTATGATAGAAGAAATTCTGTTCATAGAGAAATGATGACACTTTTTATACTACGACTGTCCCTCCGTTATGCTGTCCCAACCCCTTGAAGCTGTCCTGTACAATTTCTCTGAGTATTTTCTTTCTGATTGGGGGAATTCCCTGTGGTGGGGGAAAAGAATACTGCCACCAAGTTTTCCCACTTGGATCGTAAGAGGCGAGAAGAAAGGGACGGGGAGAGGGACTAGGCATCCTTCTCCCTGTAGCCCCAAGGGGCAATTTCCTAAAACAAAAAGAAGAGGCATAAGGGGTGCTGGCGGGCATCGGGCCAGCACCCTAATGTTTGGGTCTTTAAATGTGCGTGGATGTGGTACAGATGAGAGTAAAAGGGAAGAGATAGGTAGTAAGTTTGTGAGAAGAAAGTTGGATGTGTTGGCTTATGAGTGAAACTAAGTTGAAAGGGAAGGTGAGTGTATGTTTGGGAGAGTAACTGGGAGGTTTATCCAGGAGTGAAGAGAGGGCGAGGGGAAGGGGTGGCTATTCTAGTAAGTGAGGAGATAGGTAAAGGGGTAGTGGAGTGGAAAGGAGGTTTCCTCAAGGATAATGTGGATCAAGGTGAAACTGGGAAAAGAGAAGTGGGTCTTTGTAAGTGCATATGGACCGGGCAGTGAGAAGAGCATGGAAGAAAGGGAGGCCTTTTGGATAGATTTAAATGAATGCATAGAGGGTTTAGGAAGAAATGTCACTGTAATAGTACTGGGAGATCTTAATGCTAGAGTGGGAAATGGTCAAATCGTTGGTGTGGTTGGGAATTGTGGAGTTCCAGGAAAGAATCGTAGTGGAGAGTTGATGGTGGAAATGTGTCTAGAAAGAGAGTTGATGATAGCAAATACAGTGTATCGGAAGAAATTCAAGCATAAGTACACATGGGAAGAGGGTTGTGGATGGAAGGGTGGTAGATAGAGCGCTAATGGATTATGTAGTGGTAAATAGGATTATGATAGGAAGAGTTAAGGATGTACATGTGCTAAGGGGAGAGGGTGGGAGAATATCAGATCATTTTTTGGTGGAAGGTAAGTTGAGAGTGGAGGATAGATGGAGAAAGGGGAAAAGGACAGAAGGAAGGGAGGTTCTTAGAGTGAACTCCTTGAATGAAAAGGAAAAGGAGAAGGAGTACGAAAAGAAGCTGAAGGAGGAGTGGGAGGGAGTAAAGGATAGCGCAGAGATGGGTGTGGAGGAGGAATGGGGATGGTTCAAGGAGGGAGTCTTAAAGTGTGCAAGGATGGTGTGTGGAACAAGAAGGACAGGGGGAAATAGAAGAAAGGGTAGTGAATGGTGTTATGAGGAAACAAAGAAGGTTGTAGAAGAGAAGAAGCGAGCATTCACAGAATGGTTACAAAAGAGGACGGGGGAGTCATATGAGACGTACAAAGAAAAGAAAAGAGAAGTAAAGCAAAAGGTAAAGGAGGCAAAGAGGAGAGCAGATGTGAAATGGGGTAGGAGTATGAACGAAAATTTTGAAAGTAATAAAAAGATGTTTTGGAAAGAAATTAAGAGAGGAAGAGGAGGCGAATCAAGTAGGGAAGAAAAGGTAAAAGGTACAGAAGGAGAGTTGATAATGGAAGAGATGGCAGTGAGGGGAAGATGGGCAGAATATTTTAGGGAGTTGCTAAATGTGAAGGAGGATAGGGAAGGAAAGATAGCTGCAGTGGGAAATACGAAGAAAATGAGAGTGATGAGTGAGGAGAATGGAGGAGAAATAAGGAAGGATGAGGTGAAGGCAGTTGTAAAGATGATGAAAGCAGGTAAGGCACCTGGTCTGGATGGATGTCATGCAGAATGTCTGAAAAAGGGAGGTTCAGTGATGGTGGACTGGTTGGTGAGATTATTTAATGTTTGCTGGAGAGAGGGTAGAGTACCGGAGGACTGGGGTAGTGCTGTAAAGTTCCACTGTACAAGGGAAAAGATGACAATTGTGAGTGAAGTAGTTTGAGAGGGATTTAGCCTGTTGAGTGTAGTAGGGAAGGCTTATGGGAGAATCTTAATTGAGAGGATTAGGAGAGGAACAGGAGTAATTGGTGAGGAACAGTGTGGATTTAGGACGGGTAGAGGTTGTGTAGATCAGATCTTTGTGGTAAGACAGATATGTGAGAAAGCTCTAGGAAAGGGGAAGGATGTTTTTTGGGCTTTTATGGATCTGGAAAAGGCTTATGCTAGGGTAGACAGAAAGGCACTGTGGGAGGTTATGCAGATTTATGGGATAGGAGGAAAGCTTTTGGGAGCTGTCAAGAGTTTTTATGTGAGTAGTAGAGCATGTGTTAGGATTGGAAATGGAGAGAGTGAGTGGTTTGAAGTAAAGGTGGGACTTCGTCAAGGATGCGTTATGTCGCCCTGGCTGTTCAACTTATACATCGATGGGGTGGTGCGAGAGGTGAATGCTAGGGTAGTGAGTCAGGGATTGGAGATGGTTAAAGAAAATGGAGAAAAGTGGGAGGTGAGCCAGCTGTTGTTTGCGGACGACACTGCGCTTGTGGCAGGGTCAGAGGAGGGATTGAGGAAGCTGGTGGCAGAGTTTGGGAGAGTATGTGATAGAAGAAAGCTAAAGATAAATGTGGGTAAAAGTAAGGTGATGAGATGTACAAGGGGTGAAAGTGGCAGAAGACTGGAAGTGAACATTAAGGGAGAGCGACTGGAGGAAGTGGATAGTTTTAGATACTTGGGTGCAAGTGTAGCAGGAAAAGGTGGAGTGTAGGTGGAGGTAGAATGTAGATTGAGAGAAGCGAGTAAATGCCTTGGTGGTTTAAAGAGTGTAATGATAAATAGACATTTGGGAATGGATGCGAAGAGGAGACTGTATGAAGGAGTGATTGTGCCAACA
>NC_134799.1:11060202-11062702 GCF_046742065.1 Oratosquilla oratoria
CAGAGGGCTCTGGCCCAGTTGGGCGCGACGAGGGACACTGCCCCGGCCGGCAGCACTTGACGGGACCGAAGACCGGGGCACGCCCACTTCCAGAGTAGGACACTGACGGCGCCGACGGACTTCGAGGGCTTCCTTGAGACGTTGATCAGGGAAGATCAGCGGGAAGCCGCGGGCAGAAGAGGGGCACTCCTTCCAACTGCACTTTGCGTAAGTGTTCGGGGTGCTCGCCCGCTCTCGAAACGCGCCTTTCGTCAACAAGAGAGTCTTCCACGGAACCCGGAGGGCCCCCGGAGACCAATGGAGCTGCTCGGCGGCGAGGGCCGAAGAAGAGACAGCGCCAGCACCTCGGTCGGCGGCACTTGCGCTCGAGTGCAAGGAGAGTGCCCGCCGGCCTCGGACGCTCGTCGGCGAACTTTGAGGAGACCTCGGGTCCCTCGCGACGACGTCGGCCGGAGGAGATGGACTCCCCGGGCGGAGGGACTCGATAGTGTTCGGGGCACGGCCCTCGAAGGGTCCAGCGAAAGAGCGAGTGAATGCGAGCGAGTCCGCGAGTGAATGTGTGTGTATATGTGTGTGAATGAGCGAGCGAATGCGTGAGTGAACGGGTGTGTGTGTGTGTGTGTGTGTGTGGGTGGAAGTACCATCATCCCCTCAGCTGAATAAAATCGTTTGGTGCTTCATGGCAAACTTTAAAACTTGATCATGAATTGTGCCGGCGAATAGCGAAGGAGTTGGACGTGTGTGTGTGATTCACCATGGTCTTGAATCACGTGTCGGACTCGTGATCGACAGTTATTAACCTCCTGGATGAGAGCTCAGAGCTCGTATGACCGATTTATAGGTAATACTGTGACCTTACACACCCCCAACTCCCCGACCCACGAGAGTTCGAGTAACACCCCGCAGCGCAGCGATACGAGGTGTGTGTATGTGTGTGTGTGTATTAACACCTGCAGCCTTATGAAATCCATCATACTGAAGATCGACAGCTATTTCCCTCCCGGAAGAGAGCTCAGAGCTTGTATGACCGATCTATGGGTAATGCTATAACCTTACACGCAACACGCACCAAACTCCCCGCCCACGAGAATTAGAGTAACGACTCGAAGCGCAGCGATACTGAAATAATTTCACCCCTGGGCAGTATTCGAACCAGGTACCGCCGGTACCGCCATACTGACAGTCTGAGACTCTACCAACCGCGCCACCGAGTCGTGTGTGTGTGTGTGTGTGTGTTTGTGTATGTGTGCTTGCAGGAATGCTAGGCAAAATCAAGGTAGGAAAAATAGAAAAAACGAGACGTGATATATTTCTTCTCATTTTTTAATTTTCATTCTTACTAATACCAGCAGAATTTATTTACCTAAAATATTAACCAAAATATTATCTAATATTAACCAAAATATCAACAAATATTAACCAATATATTATTCAATATTAACCAAATTATTAATCAATATTAATCAAAATATTAACCAATATCAACCAAAATATTAACCAATATTAACCAATATTGACCAAAATTTTAATACTAACCAATATTAATCAAAATATTAACCAATATTAATCAAAATATTAACCAATATTAATCAAAATATTTACCAATATTAACCAAAATATTAACTAATATTAACCAAATTATTAACCAATGCTAAGAAGGAATTTAAGGAAAATATGAGAAAATTGTTATGGTAAATGGAAAAGTGTACATATTGGCGATCATATCAAGAGCTTATTCAACTTTTGGTATTTACATATGTTCGAGAGCTTCCCTAAATATAATGTTCTTTACACTATCAAATCAGCTTAGATTTCTAAAAAAAAAAAAAAAAAAAAAATTATATATATATATATATATAATAAGGATAATAATAATAATAAAAAATAAAAAATAGATATATAAAACAAAAATAATTAAATAGATATATGAACAAATAAAAAATGAATAATATTTTCCACTATTTACTCGATTCAAAATATTTTGTTTAATAGTACACAGACAGCAAGAGTTCTGTGATTCAATCACATATAACACAAATACAGTAACTCCTTAAAAATAAATAAAAATAATAAAAAAGGCTCACAAATATATTCACGAAAAACAAGTACATTTTGGGACACTATAAGTGTTTATGGGCTATACGTTTACTTGCACAAATAAGTATCTTCATATGTATAGAGATGTATATGTGACTATGTATACATGTCCAAATACGTATATATATATATATACATACATACAAATATACCAAAGGCTTTTTCCCCCTTACACGGGGGGTAGCCAAAAAGAAAAAGGCATAGAAATCACTCCCACACATTTCATTTTTAAGGACACCCTGCATATTTGCACTACCATACAGATGATTAGTGTGGCTTCTGGGGTTATCACACTGGGCTTCCACGGGTCTTACCAGCGTCGACCGTTGAGTGTTCGTTTGAGTAAAAACGACTTCGGTTACAATATTTGAATTTCCAAATTTCAAATGATCTTTCCGTCATG
>NC_134799.1:11070202-11072702 GCF_046742065.1 Oratosquilla oratoria
AATATTTTAGAGCAGATGACTTCACGCCCACTTTGCATCCTCCTCACGCCTACATAGTTGGGGAACCACGGAACTACACCGTCACTGGTGATTCTAATCAGGCTCGTAAACTTAGTCTATAGGTTTGATAAATATAACGGAAGCGTAGGAATAGAAATGGCTAATGTGATTCCTTAACTAGATGGAAGTGGCTGATAACGCACGAAGAAAACAATAAGATAAAATAAAAAATGAAATTGAATAAAAGGGGGAGATAGAAAACGGTGGAAGGTAAATAAGAAAGAGGAAATGGTGAATAAGAGAACTAATGAATAAAAACGAAAGAAAAGAAACAAAGGGAGGAGAGGGAGAGCGATAATGAAGCGGAGTTCGAGGCCAGAATGAAAGAAAAAACAAACAAATAAAAAGAAAGGATGGAAATGGAAGAGGGAGAAGAGGAAGAAAAAGATTAATAGATATACAGAAAAACGAGGAGGAAGAAGAATTGAATGTTAAAGGCCATAAGGATGAAGGGAAATCTGGAAATGCAACAATATAAATATATATATATATATATATATATATATATATATATATATTTTACAAAGGCGGAGCACACCGACAGGAAACCTTCTGGTCCATAACTAGGTCGGATGCGGAATATATATATATATATATATATTACAGGTGAAAAATGTAATCACACATTTGTCAATAACGTAGAAACCACAGTTGGAGTAGAAAAGACTGGAAACGGGGATTCTATATATTTCGATTGCAAACTGCAATCCTCTTCAGTACTGAAGAGGATTGCAGTTTGCAATCGAAATATATAGATTCCCCGTTTCCAGTCTTTTCTACTCCAACTGTGGTTTCTACGTTATATATATATATATATATATATATATACATATATATATATATATAAATAGAATAATGATAAGTAAATAAGTATTGGCTGCTTGTTATTGTGGCAAAGTAGCATGCAGTCGATACTACGGACCAGAGCCACACATCATTTTGTCTATGATAGAAGAAATTCTGTTCATAGAGAAATGATGACACTTTTATACTACGACTGTCCCTCCGTTATGCTGTCCCCCAACCCCTTGTTGCTGTCCTGTACAATTTCTCTGAGTATTCTCTTTCTGATTGGGGGAATTCCCTGTGGTGGGGGAAAAGAATACTGCCACCAAGTTTTCCCACTTGGATCGTAAGAGGCGAGAAGAAAGGGACGGGGAGAGGGACTAGGCATCCTTCTCCCTGTAGCCCCAAGGGGCAATTTCCTAAAACAAAAAGAAAAGGCATAAGGGGTGCTGGCGGGCCTCGGGCCAGCACCCTAAGGTTTGGGTCTTTTAATGTGCGTGGATGTGGTACAGATGAGAGTAAAAGGGAAGAGATAGGTAGTATGTTTGTGAGAAGAAAGTTGGATGTGTTGGCTTTGAGTGAAACTAAGTTGAAAGGGAAGGGTGAGTGTATGTTTGGGAGTGTAGCTGGGAGGTACTCAGGAGTGAAGAGAGGGCGAGGGAGGGAAGGGGTGGCTATTCTAGTAAGTGAGGAGATAGGTAAAGGGGTAGTGGAGTGGAAGGAGGTTTCCTCAAGGATAATGTGGATCAAGGTGAAACTGGGAAAGGAGATGTGGGTCTTTGTAAGTGCATATGGGCCGGGCAGTGAGAAGAGCATGGAAGAAAGGGAGGCCTTTTGGATAGATTTAAATGAATGCATAGAGGGTTTAGGAAGAAATGTCAATGTAATAGTACTGGGAGACCTTAATGCTAGAGTGGGAAATGGTCCAATCGATGGTGTGGTTGGGAAGTGTGGAGTTCCAGGAAAGAATCGTAGTGGAGAGTTGATGGTGGAAAATGTGTCTAGAAAGAGAGTTGATGATAGCAAATACAGTGTTTCGGAAGAAAGTCAAGCATAAGTACACATGGAAGAGGGTGGTGGAGGGAAGGGTGGTAGATAGAGCGCTAATGGATTATGTAGTGGTAAATAGGATTATGATAGGAAGAGTTAAGGATGTACATGTGCTAAGGGGAGAGGGTGGGAGAATATCAGATCATTTTTTGGTGGAAGGTAAGTTGAGAGTGGAGGATAGATGGAGAAGGAGGAAAGGGACAAAAGGTAGGGAGGTTCTTAGAGTGAACTCCTTGAATGAAAAGGAAAAGGAGAAGGAGTACGAAAAGAAGCTGAAGGAGGAGTGGGAGGGAGTAAAGGATAGAGCAGAGATGGGTGTGGAGGAGGAATGGGGATGGTTCAAGGAGGGAGTCTTAAAGTGTGCAAGGATGGTGTGTGGAACAAGAAGGACAGGGGGAAATAGAAGAAAGGGTAGTGAATGGTGGTATGAGGAAACAAAGAAGGTTGTAGAAGAGAAGAAGCGAGCATTCACAGATTGGTTACAAAAGAGGACGGGGAGTCATATGAGACGTACAAAGAAAAGAAAAGAGAAGTAAAGCAAAAGGTAAAGGAGGCAAAGAGGAGAGCAGATGTGAAATGGGGTAGGAGTATGACAGAAAATTTT
>NC_134799.1:11077702-11080202 GCF_046742065.1 Oratosquilla oratoria
CCACCGAGTCGTGTGTGTGTATGTGTGTTTGTGTATGTGTGCTTGCAGGAATGCTAGGCAAAATCAAGGTAGGAAAAATAGAAAAAACGAGACGTGATATATTTCTTCTCATTTTTTCATTTTCATTCATACTAATACCAGCAGAATTTATTTACCTAAAATATTAACCAAAATATTATCCAATATTAACCAAAATATCAACAAATATTAACCAAAATATTATTCAATATTAACCAAATTATTAAACAATATTAATGAAAATATTAACCAAATTATCAACCAATATTAATCAAAATATTAACCAAATTATTAACCAATATTGACCAAAATATCAATACTAACCAATACTAATCAAAATATTAACCAATATTAATAAAAATAATAACCAATATTAACCAAAATATTATGGTAAGAAGGAATTTAAGGAAAATATGACAAAAATTGTTATGGTAAATGGAAAAGTGGACTTTCATATTAGCGATCATATCAAGAACTTATTCAGCTTTTGGTATTTACATATGTTCGAGAGCTTTCCTAAATATACAGTTCTTTACACCACCAGATCAGCTTAGATTAAAAAATAATAATAATAATAATAATAATAATAATATAAATAAATTTAAATGAATATAAAACGAAAATAATTAATAAATAAATGAATAAATAAATAAGTAAATTATACTTTTCCGCTATTTACTCAATTCTAAATATTTTGTTTAATAGTGCATAGACAGCAAGTGTTCTGTGATTCAATCACATATAACACAAATACAGTAACTCTTAAAAATAAATAAAAATAATAAAAAAAGGCTCACAAATATATTCACGAAAAACATGTACATTTTGGGACACTGTATATGCGTTTATGGGCATATACGTTTATTTGCACAAATATGTATCTTCATATGTATAGAGATGTTTAAGTAACTATGTATACATGTCCAAATACGTATGTAGTCTTTATATATATATATATAATATATATATACATACAAATATACCAAAGGCTTTTTCCCCTTACACGGGGGGTAGCCAAAAAGAAAAAGGCATAGAAATCACTCCCACCCATTTCATTTTATTTATTTATTTATTTTATTATTATTATTTTAAGGACACCCTGCATCTTTGCACTACCATACAGATGATTAGTGTGGCTTCTGGGGTTATCACACTGGGCTTCCACGGGTCTTACCAGCGTCGACCGTTGAGTGTTCGTTCGAGTAAAAACGACTTCGGCTACAATATTTGAATTTTCAAATTTCCAAATTTCAAATTGTAAGGCTATACGAATGTTAGTCATACTCTTGAAATATTCTTAGAGATGTCTAGATTTCTGTGAGCGAAGTCATATTCTAGTTATTCAAATGGAAGTTGGAGGTAGGATGTGGGAGGAAAAATAGCCCAGTGTGATCACCCCTTTATACCCGTAAACGTAGTCGACTTGATTCCTAGGGAGTAGATTCATTCCCAGGTTAAAGAATTCCAGACAACCGATAGCTTAGTGGTAGAGCGTCAGCATCGTATTCACACGAGTCTTGGTTCGAATCCGGGGACGACAGTCGGAATTATTTGATCGACTACACGAGTGGTTCCCAAACTATCTTACCTGACGCCCCATTTTTTGTTTTCCAGTAGACCCGCACGCCCGCACGCCCCCA
This sequence comes from Oratosquilla oratoria, assembly GCF_046742065.1. NCBI lineage: Eukaryota > Metazoa > Arthropoda > Malacostraca > Stomatopoda > Squillidae > Oratosquilla > Oratosquilla oratoria. The sequence continues at coordinate 11,079,361 of NC_134799.1, forward strand.
CTCCCTCTTTTGTTCACGTGAAATGATTCTTGCATTTATTTCTTAGCATTGTTCAGGAAAACAGATTTCTGTTTATATTAAATTTTAATCATGAAAGCCACTCAAACATATAATGGTACATTCCAGAGACATTTTTCTAAGTAACTAAAAACGAAACATTTGGTTCAAAGTAGTGATGTACCGAAGCTTCGGTATCGGTATCGGTATCGGTAAATATCGGTTTATTTTCAAGCTATCTGTATCGGTATATATCGGTATCGGTAAATAGAAGGTATCGGTATATCGGTATCGGCATTGAAAAATAAATACCGATACCGATACCGATACCTTGAGAGAAAATTTAAGTTAAATTACTTTCATTCATGAAACAAATAAATAATTATATAAATATATAAAGTAAAGGGTGTCTTTCACGCCATGTGGTTGTGGAATCATTTGCGTCTTATGTAAGAAGAGAAGAGAGCTAGCTGATGGCTATTATCCTATTACCCTTTTCGATCTCATTCTTAATATTTTATTTATTGTAATTATTTATTTATATTTAATATTTGAACTTGCATTTTTTCAGATAGTCAATATTGTGATAAATTTATTAAATTACAATTAGAATTGCCAGAATTAGCAATAATGCCTAGGTCAAAGCAAAGTGTTATATGGAATCTAGTGACAGTATGCAAAGATGATTCTTCAAAAGTATCCTGTAATTTCTGTAATACAATATTAAGCAGAGGAGGAATAAACAGGCAAACCCAAACAACAACAAATATTAGAAAGCATCTTCAACATAAACATCCTGATGAGTTTGGAAATGCCGAATTGGAGCAGAAAAAAGCAGCTGAATC
>NC_134799.1:11085202-11140202 GCF_046742065.1 Oratosquilla oratoria
GGTAACTCCTGAGCCACCGGGATCGATTCCCAACAATCTTGGTGACATGTACGTCATTGGTTACATTTTAATGATTAAAATAAATCTAAATTACACTTGAAAAGGACCATTCACAAATGTCTATGATTTCGGTTACATTGTGGAAATGGTTACTATTATTCTGATCCTTAGTTTGACCATCGTAATTAGCTTTAACGAAAATATCTTATTTTCAAACGTACGTGTGTGTGTGTGTGTGTGTGTGTGTGTGTGTGTGTGTGTGTGTGTGTGTGTGTGTGTGTGTGTGTGTTAGGTCACAGCACCACCCATAGATCGGGCCACACACGAGATTTGAACTCTCCTCCGGGAGGGCAACAACTGTCGACCACATGTTCAACACGCGATCCATGAAAATGCCGAAACACACACACACACACACACACACGCACTCTAGGTGTGATAAACTGGCGAGTAGAGGACGAGGTCCCACGAGCATTGCTCCTTTTATGTATACTACGATTGGGTTAACACAATAAAGTAAACACACACACACACACACACACACACACAGACACACACTCACACTCTCACAACTGAAGCTGGGTACGAACATTGAGGAGTGAGGCACAGGACCACACGAGTAATGCACCTTTCCTGTATGCTACGATTTGGCAAATACAATGATATATGCATCAACACATATGCCTGTGTATATATTTACACACACGGCGGATGTACACACACATGACGTATAGATACATACACATACAGTAGTGTGTGTGTGTGTGTGTGTGTGTGTGTGTGTGTGTGTGTGTGTGTGTGTGTGTGTGTGTGTGTGTGTGTGTGCGTGCGCGCGCGCGCGTGTCTGTCGCCGCCTCCTCATCTGGGATTCTCGGCCCCGGTCTCGGGCCAAAGCACCCGCTCCCAGGGGGCTCTGGCCCAGTTGGGCGCGACGAGGGACACTGCCCCGGCCGGCAGCACTTGACGGGACCGAAGACCGGGGCACGCCCACTTCCAGAGTAGGACACTGACGGCGCCGACGGACTTCGAGGGCTTCCTTGAGACGTTGATCAGGGAAGATCAGCGGGAAGCCGCGGGCAGAAGAGGGGCACTCCTTCCAACTGCACTTTGCGTAAGTGTTCGGGGTGCTCGCCCGCTCTCGAAACGCGCCTTTCGTCAACAAGAGAGTCTTCCACGGAACCCGGAGGGCCCCCGGAGACCAATGGAGCTGCTCGGCGGCGAGGGCCGAAGAAGAGACAGCGCCAGCACCTCGGTCGGCGGCACTTGCGCTCGAGTGCAAGGAGAGTGCCCGCCGGCCTCGGACGCTCGTCGGCGAACTTTGAGGAGACCTCGGGTCCCTCGCGACGACGTCGGCCGGAGGAGATGGACTCCCCGGGCGGAGGGACTCGATAGTGTTCGGGGCACGGCCCTCGAAGGGTCCAGCGAAAGAGCGAGTGAATGCGAGTCTGCGAGTGAATGTGTGTGAATGAATGAGTGAATGCGTGAGTGAACGGGTGTGTGTGTGTGGGTGGATGTACCATCATCCCCTCAGCTGAATAAAATCGTTTGGTGCTTCATGGCAAACTTTATTATGAATTGTGCCGGCGAATAGCGAAGGAGTTGGACGTGTCGGACTCGTGATCGACAATTATTAACCTCCCGGATGAGAGCTCAGAGCTCGTATGACCGATCTATAGGTAATACTGTGACCTTACACGCACCCACACCCCCAACTCCCCGACCCACGATTGTTGGAGTAACACCCCGCAGCGCAGCACTACTGAAATTATTTCAGCCCTGGGCGAGTCGAACCAGGACCGCCGTAGTGGCAGGCGAGAACTCTAACCACAGCGCCACGAGGTGTGTGTGTGTGTGTGTGTGTGTGTGTTAACACCTGCAGCCTTATGAAATCCGTCATACTGAAGAACCACATGAAAGCAAATGTAGTTTTTTGATTTTTCAAAAATACAAGAGAAACGTTCTCTTTTGTTTCCGTTGGCCAAGCATGAAAGACTTGAAGCTGCGTTGTCCTGACAAGCAAAGCAGTCAACCAGAATTCAAGAGTTGGCATAGTAATGTCAGACACACTCTTATTTCTTGTTTTGCACACTGAGCGATTTTATTTATATAACTTGATATTGTAGTTTTCTTTCTCTCCTAAGGGTGTAATTATAGCCACAAAAAATATTTACTTGTTTAGTTTTTCAGTTATAAATTCATCTCGTCAACCCAATCCTACGAGGTGGGAAGTGAGAAACCCCTAGTAAGGCGATCCCTGTCACTTGCGGCAAGCCTCTCTCTCTCTCTCTCTTTTTTTTTTTTTTTGCCGATGTATGGGTCACCTCCCCATCTGTCCAGGGCTATCTGAAATCAACGTAGGAAACCCGTAGCGCGTCCCAGGAATCGAACTCACGACCAACCGCTCGCGAGTTCGACATAATATCCACTGGGCTGCGATGGAGAAATCGTTTTGCATTTACTAATCTTTTACTCACTTCTCTTCGATATATTGGGTTCGTATGTGGCTATTTTGCCAGAAAAGAGATCTCAGTTATCTTTCATTATCATCTTATATACATAACATACAAATACATAATGTCAAATACATTATGTCATATATACATGATATAAAAATACACAATACAAATGTCAAATACATTATCTCAAATATACATGATATACAAATACATGATACACACATAATACAAATGCCAAATAGTGTCAAATATATAAATACATAATACATACACATTACAAATACATAATATACAAATATACATAATGTACTTATCATAGTTCCTTTTTATAAAGTAGAAATCTGTATAAAAACAAATTAATATCAACTTCACATTCAGGAGATAGAAACGTCATGAATTTCGAATTCTTTTGACATTTCTGGATGAAGTACAAAAAAAATGTTTTTTTGCTTCTTCTTTTGAATTATTTTTCTGTGATGTCTCTAACTATGTCTTTGATCCTCTTACACCAAAAGAGCTTGTAGATTCCAGTTAGAAAGATTTCAAAAGAGATTTAAGTTGGAAATTGAAGAATAAATGGAACTACGCAAAGACATTTTGAAAAATGTGTGATCCAGCAAGATTAGAAGAAACTCTAGCGTTATCTGAAGTAATCCCAACACAATCGTGAAGAGTTCTAGATAATCCTAACTATTTCTAGAAAAACCGTTAGCAAATCTAGAGCAAATTAATCTCACCGTGATAAGCTTCATTCTTTAGTGTCCTATATCGTGCTTGAAAATTTATTTTCATTACACCAGACAAAATATCGTGATAGGACTGATCTAATAAATCCTGAAAAATCCTAAGCAGTCCTAGGAAAATCGTTAGCAATTCTAAAGCAACAAATTTCATATTAAGCCTTACTTTTTTATTTTCATAAATTGCGTTTGAAAAATTATTTGCCTTTGCACACCAGATAAAATATCGTAAATGGTAATCAGACATCTAGCAAATTAGATGGGACAATCCTAAGTAATTCTAGAACATTCGCAAACCGATTTCATCATAATAAGCTTTATTTTTAATTTTCATAAATAATGTATGAAAAAAAAACCACCTGCCTTTGCACACCACAAGATAAAATATCGTAACGAGATTTATCAAGCAAACTAGATGGGACAATCCTAACCAATTCTAGAACATTCGCAAGCAATTTTAAAGCTTTACTTTTATCAATCATGTATGAGAAAATCACCTGCATTTACACAGCTCCAGACAAAATATCATAATGTGATTTTTCGGGGGGAAGTGGGTAAACAGATCGAGTAAACGAGATGGAAATGTGTTTCTAGAAGACGAAATCCTATTTCCGAAGACCTCCTTTGGTGGAAAAAAGCAAAGCAAAACTGGAAAGTCTTAGGGGAAATAAAGCCGAAATGGCGTGAAAATAGTCAAGGCATCTGCAACATCAGAGTCAGATTTGCTCTTGCCACATGAAGCAAACGCACTTCAACAGGACAGAATACGCCAAGGAATTCTTCGAAAGAGAGAGAGAGAGAGAGAGAGAAATACACATACATTATATCCCATATGAGGCTACAAACTACATATTTATATTTGCTCTTGACACATGAAGCATTTGCACACTTCAACAAGACAGAATACGTCAAGGAATTTTTCGAGAGAGAGAGAGAGAGAGAGAGAGAGAGAGAGAGAGAAATACACATACATTATATCCCATATGAAGCTACAAACCACATATTTAGATTTGCTCTTGACACATGAAGCAGTTGCACACTTCAACAAGACAATACGTCAAGGAATTTTTCGAAAGAAAGAGAAAGAGAGAGAGAGAGAGAAATACACATACATTATATCCCATATCAGGCTACAAAGCACATATTTAGATTTGCTCTTGACACATGAAGCAGTTGCACACTTCAACAAGACAGAATACGTCAAGGAATTTTTCGAAAGAGAAAGAGAAAGAGAAAGAGAGAGAGAGAGAGAGAGAAATACACATACATTATATCCCATATGAGGCTACAAAGCACATATTTAGATTTAGTCTTGCCACATGAAGCAGTTGCACACTTCAACAGGACGGAATTAGTCAGGAATTTTTCGAAAGAGAAAGAGAAAGAGAAATACACTTACATTATAATATCACATTTGAGGTTACACAGCACACATTAGATGAATTATTTCAGGATTTTTTTTACTATATATTTTTTTCTAAGGTCAGGAAAAAACTCGGACCTACACCCGTGTTTTCTTCTTTTTCCATCTTCCTCAATTTTACTTTTGCTTAGAGTGAGCGCTTGCAGCTATTGAGGGCCTCTAGGCGTGTAAAGGACTATTTCCACGGTCAAACTGGTTGTCAAACCCGTTTGTCAAACATGTTTGTCAACCAAATACCCCGTTCACACGGTCAAACATCATGTTTGACAAACCGGGTTTGACAAACAGTTTGACTATGTAAATGGCCCTGAAGAGTTGGAGGAAGTTTGGGAATCAAATTCCATTTCATTCGACAAAGTCTGGCACTAAATCGACTAAGACTAAAAGCAAAAAGTGGATTGAAAGCACAGAGAGTGTGGGAATGTGTATGCTTGGAAATGTAGGCCAGAAAGAATGTATGTGCACGCCTATGTGCGTATGTGAATCTATGTACGTGTGTGCATCTATGTGCGTGTGTGCATCTATGTGCGTGTATGCATCTATATGTGCGTGTGTGCATCTATGTGCGTGTGTGTATCCATGTCCGTGTGTGTACATCTATGTGCGTGTATCTATGTGTGTGTGCATCTATGTGCGTGTGTGCATCCATGTGCGTATGTGCATCTATGTGCGTGTGTGCATCTATGTGCGTGTGTGCATCTATGTGCGCGTGTGCATCTATGTGTGTATTCACCTAGTTGTATTTTGCGGGAAGAGAGCTATCCTCGTAGTGACCCGCTATTGTATCTCTCTGCATCCAGTTTGTTCTTAAAGTCGAGTATAGGTTTAGCACTCACTGTTTCCTCGTTCAGTTCGTTCCAGATATCTATCACTCTGTGTGGGAAACTATTCTTTTGGAGACTCTCTTCTGTAACTGTCTCTCTTAAGTTTCTTCTCGTGAGTTTCTTCTCGTATGCATCTATGTGCGTGTGTGCATCTGTGTGCGTATGTGTATCTATGTACGTGTGTGCATCTATGTGAGTGTGTGCATCTATGTGAGTGTGTGCATCTATGTACGTGCGTGTTCGAGAAAGAAGTGGGACAGTTGGAGTTTGGTCCATTTTTTTTTTAATGATTAGTGAAATTGTTTACATAAATGACCCGTTTAGACTGGTAGTTATCCATTCACATTATCCATTTCTTTATCCAACCATTTCCCATACACATGGGTTATCATAACCCAGCAACTGTTGGTTGTATAGTTAAACTAAAGAAATAACTTAGCGTGGATGGCAGGCTACAAAGGGTCGATATATTAAAAACTAGTTTTACAATTATGACAAATACATTAACACGAAAAACATTGTTCACACGTACAAAAATGTCAAGAGATGAAATAAAAAGCCTCTGAGGTCTAAACAATAGGCCCTGTTCACACTAGCGGTTCGAACCGCGGCGGCTCAATGACAATGTAAGTCAATGGAGGCGTTCACACACAACCGCGCAATTTTTCCTTGGCTATGCGGTACCGCCGCGGTTTCGGTGCGGTTCAAACCGCTAATGTGCACAGGGCTTGCATGTTGACAGCTACGGGAGGGTTGAGGGAAGGTAAGGAGGAAGAGATGGAGTAATTTGATAAAAAAAAAAAAAAAAAAAAAAAATCAGGTAAAGAATGCAAACGACCCATTTGAGAATCCTGTTGATTTGGGTTGTAGTAATTTTATTAATTACAAAAAAAAAAAAAAATAATAATAATAATAATAATAATAATAATAATAATAATAAATAGATAAAAAATAAAAAATAAATAAGAAAATAAAAAATGGTGTTTTTCAGGTGAAGAATGCAAACGACCCATTTGAGAATCCTGTTGATTTGCTTTCGGCTGCTGTCATGGCTCCCAAAGGATTTCGCAGGAAGATTTGTTCTTCCCATTTCTGTCCTCGCCTGACATTTGTGGACAAATACGAACACAGTGGGCGTGCGGGCGCGGGCGTCGGTGATGCACACGGAGACCTTTAGTGGGCGGGATTGTGGGTGACAAGGGGGAATGTAGAGTGGGCTGAAAGGATCTGGCTGAAAGTCATTCGCATAGTATACCAAAAAAATATACAAAAAATATACCAAAAAATATAACAATAAACCTAAATCAATATACCTATTCATTTATATATGTATTTCATTTATACGTTTTATTCATGTAGCTATTTATCTATTTGAATTCATTTATCTATTAATTTTTGTACCACAAAATATACAAAAAAAATATATATAGTAAAATATACCAAAAATATACCAATAAACCTAAATCAATATACTTATTCATTTATATATGTATTTCATTTATTATTTTTATTCATGTAGCTATCTATTTGAATTCATTTAGCTATTCATTAATCTTTGTACAACATACTATACCAAACAACCTAAATAAAAATATATATTAATTCATATATGTATTTCATTTATACATTTGATTAATGTTGTTATCTATTTATTCAAATTCATTTATCTTTTCATTTATTTTCATGTACCAAAAAATATACCAAAAAACCTAAATCAAAATGCCTATTCATTCACACATATCATTTATACATTTAATTAATGTAGCTATTTATCTACTTATTTAAATTCATTTATCTATTTATTAATCTATTTTTGTATAAAAAATTATACAAAAAAAAAATCAAAATATATACTCATTCATATATGTATGTCATTTATACATATGATATAGCTATTTATCTATTAATTTATTTTCTTGTACCAAAAAATACACCACAAAACCTGAATGAAAATACCTATTCATTCATATATGCATTTCATATATATATTTAATCAATGTAGCTATCTATCTATTTAAATTAATTTATTCATTAATTTAATATATTTACCTATTTAATTATCAAATTATCATTTATTCTTTGCTTAATTATATTATATTTATTCATATTTCATTTAATTATCTATTTATTTGTATATTAATCAATCTATTCATTTATCTATTCACTTAAGATAAGAGCTTTTCTAAACCAGCGGGCCCTTCGCGATCAATAATATTGCACAATATTCCGTATTGTACAATATTACTGACAGTATAAGGATGATACTGAAAAATTACACAAGATACTGAAGACATCAAAGAATGACAATATACCGAAGACATCAAATACCATCCCTGCACCTTCAATAACATTGCACAATACGGAATATTGCGCAATAATATTGATCGCGTAGCGGCCTTCCATACCGGGTATTCTTTTTATTCTTATCCCACGTGGCGCCAGACGATTTCATTCACCTTCTTGGGGTCTATTTGGCGCCAATGAATATCAAGTGGATTTGGGGTGACGTGGATCCACGAGGGAAGTAACTTATACGGATTGGGAGGTGAAGATGATACATAGTTATGTGATTTGGGAGATGAGGAACAAATAAGACGAAACAGGATGAAAGGGAAATGAAAATAAGACGAAACAAGACGAAAGGGAAATGAAAATAAGACGAAACAAGATGAAAGGGAAATGAAAATAAGACGAAACAAGATGAAAGGAAAATGAAAATAAGACGAAACAAGATGAAAGGAAAAGGAAAATAAGACGAAACAAGATGAAAGGAAAATGAAAATAAGACGAAACAAGATGAAAGGAAAATGAAAATAAGACGAAACAAGATGAAAGGAAAATGAAAATAAGACGAAACAAGATGAAAGGAAAATGAAAATAAGACGAAACAAGATGAAAGGGAAATGAAAATAAGACGAAACAAGATGAAAGGAAAATGAAAATAAGACGAAACAAGATGAAAGGAAAATGAAAATAAGACGAAACAAGATGAAAGGAAAATGAAAATAAGACGAAACAAGATGAAAGGAAAATGAAAATAAGACGAAACAAGATGAAAGGAAAATGAAAATAAGACGAAACAAGATGAAAGGGAAATGAAAATAAAACGAAACAAGACGAAATGAAAATGAAAATACGACGAAACAAGATGAAAGGAAAATGAAAATAAGACGAAACAAGATGAAAGGAAAATGAAAATAAGACGAAACAAGATGAAAGGGAAATGAAAATAAGACGAAACAAGATGAAAGGAAAATGAAAATAAGACGAAACAAGATGAAATGAAAATGAAAATGAATAAAGAATAAGGAATAAAATAAAATAGAATAAAATAAAGTAAAATAATATGCGATATATGAGTGATTAAAAATCAAGGAATAAAGCAACACAAAATATAATAAAATGAAGTCAAATAAAATCCGATATATGAGAGTGATTAAGAATTAAGGAATATAATAACACAAAATGTAATAAAATAAAATAAAGTAAAATGAAATCAGATACATGAGTGATTAAAAATTATGGAATAAAATAACACAAAATAAAATATAATAAAGTAAAATAAAATCCGATGAGTGATTAAAGCTTAGGAAATAAACCATAACAGAATAGAATAAAATAAAATAAAGTCAAACAAAATCAAATATGACAAAACAAGATCATATAAAGAGGAAAAAACAAAATAAAAACGAAATGAAATGAAATCATAACAGAATAGAATAAAATAAAATAATGTCAAATAAAATCTAATATGACAAAACAAGATCATAAAAAGTAAAAAAAAAATCAAAATCAAAACGAAATTAAATGAAATCATAATAGAATAGAATAAAATAAAATAATATCAAATAAAATCTAATACGACAAAACAAGATCATAAAAAGTAAAAAAAACAATCAAAATAAAAACGAAATTAAATGAAAACATAACAGAATAGAATAAAATAAAAAAATGTCAAATAAAATCTAATACGACAAAACAAGATCAAATAAAATGAAACAAAAACCAAAAGAAATAAAAATAAAAACGAAATAAAATGAAATAAAACATAACAGAATAGAATAAAATAAGGTCAAATAAAATCTAATACGACAAAACAAGATCAAATAAAATGAAACAAAAAAACAAAGAAATGAAAAATAAAAACGAAATGAAACTGAACAAAACATAACAAAACAGACATGGGGAAACCTGGACCATTTCAATTAGGTAAATTAGCAGAGTTTAGGTGACGACATGAAAAGCTGGTGATTAGGGACGAGGACCCTAAACGATCATTCGAGATGTGATTAGGGTGAGCAAATGTGATAACAAAAGACTAGGGTGACTACAACAATTGATAAAAACGTGGAATGGAAGAGGTAGAGTGATAGGTAGATCGTGAGTACGGAGAAAAGGAGGTAGGTGTGATTCACCATGGTCTTGGATCACGTGTTGGACTCGTGATCAACAGCTATTTCCCTCCCAGATGAGAGCTCAGAGCTCGTATGACCGATCTATGGGTAATACTGTGACCTTACACGCACACACACACCCAACTCCCCGCCCACGAGAGTTGGAGTAACACCCCGCAGCGAAGCGATGCTGAAATTATTTCAGCCCTTGGCGGGAGTCGAACCCGGACCGCCGTAATGACAGTCGGGGAATCTACCAACCGCGCCACTGAGTGTGTGTGTGTGTGTGTGTGTGTGTGTGTGTGTGTGTGTGTGTGTGTGTGTGTGTGTGTGTGTGTGTGTGTGTGCGTCCGTGTGTGGAGGGAGAACGAGTAGGGGGTGGGTGGAGGGAGGAAAGGAGGGATGGGCTTAGGGGGAGTAGGGAGTGTAGGGGGAGTAGGGAGGGCTGTCAGGTGAAGAGAGTAGGGAAAAAATGGGGGGAGTGGGTGGGGGAGGGAGAGTAGGGGAATAGGGGGAGTAGGGGGGTAAGGGAGTAGGTGGAATAGGGAGACTAGGGAGAATAGGGGAATAGGGGGAGTACGGTGAATAGGGGGAGTAGGGTGAATAGGAGGAGTAAGGGAATAGGGACAGTAGGGGTAATAGGGGGAGTTGGGGTAATAGGGGGAGTATGGGGAATAGGGGGAGTACGGTGAATAGGGGGAGTAGGGTGAATAGGAGGAGTAAGGGAATAGGGACAGTAGGGGTAATAGGGGGAGTTGGGGTAATAGGGGGAGTATGGGGAATAGGGGGAGTATGGGGAATATGGGGAATAGGGGGGAGTAAGGGAATAGGGGGAGTAGGGGTAATAGGGGGAGTAGGGGTAATAGGGGGAGTAGTGGGAATAGGGGGAGTAGTGGGAATAGGGGGAGTAGGGGGGAAGAAGCACCGCGTCCTGTTGGCTTTAATGTGTTTCAGTGGAGATGCCCCGGCGATAAATCAACGTCGCCTTTGACGCCGCCGCCACAGCAGCGGCAGGAGAGAAAGGGAGAGCCAGGGGGAGAAGGGGGGGAGAGGGGGGAGAGGTAGGAGACACGGATGGGAGGGGAGGAGGGGAAAGGAAGGGGAGAGGAGGGGAAGTGGAGGGAAGGGAGGCGAGGGAAGGGAGGGGAGGGGAAGGGAGGGGAGGGGAAGGGGGAGAAGGGGGAGGGGAGAGGGGGGAGAGGTAGGAGACACGGATGGGAGGGGAGGAGGGGAAAGGAAGGGGAGAAGAGGGAAAGGAAGGGGAGAAAAGGGGAAGTGGAGTGCAAGGGAAGTGAGGGGAGAGAAGGGGAGGGGAGAGGGGGAGAGGTAAAAGACTTGGATGGGAGGGGAGGAGGGGAAGGAAAGGGAGATGAGGGGTAGTGGAGTGGCAGGGAAGGTAGGGGAGGGGAGGGGGAGAGGGGGAAGGGAGAGGGGGAGAGGACAGGAGAGATGGATGGGAGGGGAGGAGGGGAAAGGAAGGGGAGAAGAGGGGAAGTGGAAGGGAAGGGAAGTGGAGGGGAGGGGAGGAGAGGGGGAGGGGGCAGGAGAGATGGATGGGAGAGGAGGAGGGGAAGGGAGGGGAGATGAGGGGAAGTGGAGTGGCAGGGAGAGTAGGGGGAGGGGAGGGGAGGGGAGAGGGAGAGGGGGAGGAGAGGGCAGAAGAAGGGAGTGAAAGGGAAGGTAGGAAGAGGGAAAGAAAGGGGAGGAGAGGGGGGAGTGGAGAAGAGAAGTAAGGGAGGGAGATGAGGAGGAGAGGAGAGGAATGAGGAGGAGAAGAGAAGGTTAAGGAGGAGAGGAGAGGAATGAGGAAGAGAAGAGAAGATTGAGGAGGAGAGGAGAGGAATGAGGAGGAGAAGAGAGGATTGAGGAGGAGAGGAGAGGAATGAGGAGGAGAGGAGAGTGGAAGGGAAGGAATAAGAGGTATGAGAAGAAACTGAAAGAGAAAGAGAGGCAATGGATAGGGTTTGGAAGGGAGAGGATGAGAAGGAGAAGAGAAGGACAAGGAGGAAAGGAAAGGGAAGGAAAGGGAAGGAAAGGGAAGGAAAGGGAGGGGAAGGAAAGGGAAGGGAAGGGAGGGGAAGGAAAGAAAAGGGAAGGAGAGGGAGGGGAAAGGGAAGGGAGGGGAGGGGAAGGGAAAGGGTGGGTAAAGTGGCGTTAAGATGGATATAGTGTGTACAGGATATGTATGTAAAAACAGAAAATAATAATAAAGTCATTTGGAGTGCGACCAGGGAAGAAGAAACATATTCGATATGGGGGAGGGGGAAAGACAGAGAGAAAGAGAGAGAGAGAGAGAGAGAGAGAGAGAGAGAGACAGTGTGTACGTGTGTGTGTGTGTGTGTGTGTGTGTGTGTGTGTGTGTGTGTGTGAGAGAGAGAGAGAGAGAGAGAGAGAGAGAGAGAGAGAGAGAGAGAGGGAGATGAGAGAGAGAAGAGAAAGAGAGGAGAGAGGAAAGAGAGGATAGAGGAAAGAGAGAGGATAGAGGAAAGAGAGAAAGAGAAAAAGCGCGGAAGCGAAGCAGAAGAAATTGGAATAGTTACTCAGGTACAAAATAATCAATAAATAGACAAACAAACAAAAAATAAAATAAATTAAATAAAACATGAAGGAGAGGAATGAGTTAGAAAGGAATAAAAAAAAGCACATCGCCAGATATGATGCGAAGAGAAACGTTCGATGTCTCCGGAGCGGGGAAGGAGGAAGGGAGATGGAGGAAGGAGGAAGGGAGGAGAAGGAGGAGGAAGGGAGATGGAGGAAGGAGGAAGGGAGGAGAAGGAGGAGGAAGGGAGATGGAGGAAGGAGGAAGGGAGATAGAGGAAGAAGAAGGAAGGAGGAAGAAGAAAGGAGGAAGGGAGATGGAGGAAGGAGGAAGTGGAAGGTGGAAGGGAGATGAAGGAGGAAGTAGGAAGGGAGATGGAGGACGGAGGAAGGGAGGAGGAGGAAGAAGGAGTAGGAGGAGGAAGTGAGATGGAGGAAGGAGGAAGGAGGAAGGGAGATGGAGGAAGGAGGAACGAGAAAGAGGAAGGTGGAAGGGAGATGGAGGAAGGAGGTAGGAGAAAGAGGAAGGTGGAAGGGAGATGGAGGAAGGGAGATTGAGGAAGGGAAATGGAAGAAGGAGGAAGGAAGGAGGAGCGAGAAAGGGGAAGGAGGAAGGAAGGAGGAGCGAGAAAGAGGAAGGAGGAAGGGAGATGGAGGAAAGAGGAAGGAAGGGGGAGCGAGAAAGAGGAAGTAGGAAGGGAGATGGAAGAAGAAGGAGGAAGGAGGAAGGGAGGAGGGAGGAGGAAGGAGGAGAAGGAGGAAGGAGGGATATGGAGGAAGAAGGGAGATGGAGGAAGAAGGAAGGGAGATGGAGGAGGGAGGAAGGAGGAGAGGACATGGAGGAAGAAGGAGGAAGGAGCAAGGGAGAAGGAGGAAGGAGGAGGAAGGAGGAGGAGGAGGAAGGGGGAAGGGGAGGACGATGGAAGGGTTGGAAGAAGAGAGGCGTATCCAATCCGGTAAGGTCATAAGGACAAAGGAATGGTAGACTCTGCAAGAGACCATAAGGCCTACACTAGGCAGTTCCATGTCCCTTACCACCTGTCAGTCATCCCTATCCATAAAGTTATCTCATCTTCTCTTAAAACAACCAATTGTTTCAGCGCTCACTAACTACGTGGTTACTAAGTCTATTCCATTCGTTAACCACTCTGTTGGTAAACCAGTTCTTGCCTATTTCCTTCTTAGAGCTAAAATTATCCAATTTAGAACCATTACTACAAAGGACAAATAGGGTGAAGCTTACCAAAGGTCGGTGAAAAGAAACTTTATGAATGGCAATGATATGTGGTAATAGACATGGAACTGCCAAGTGTAGGAATTACGGTCTCTTGCAGTCTCGTACATTCTTATGTCTCAAAAGGTATGACATGGACATGTGCTATACTCAGAAGAAAGCCTTGGATGGGGATAGTAGGTGGTAATGGACATGGAACTGCCTAGTGTAGGCCTTATGGTCTCTTGCAGTCTCCTTTATTCATACGTTCTTATACCTCACCAGGTATAACATGGACATGTGCTATACTCAATGAACGTGTCACATGAAAGCAGCGGATGGGGATGCAGGTGTTAATGAACATGGAACTGCCTAGTGTAGGCCTTATGGTCTCTTGCAGTCTTCTTCATTCTTATGTTATGTCTCACCACGTATAACATGGACATGTGCTATACTTAATATATGTGTCAGATGAAAAGACTGGATGGGGAAGATAGGTGTTAATGGACATGGAACTGTCTAGTGTAGGCCTTATGGTCTCTTGCAGTCTCCTTTATTATGTAATGTCTCACCAGGTATAACATGGACATGTGCTATACTCAATGCATGTGTCAGATGAAAAGACAGGACGGGGAAGATAGGTGTTAATGGGCATGGAACTGCCCAGTGTAGGCCTTATGGTCTCTTGCAGTCTCCTTTATTCTTATGTTCTTATGTCTCAAAAGGTCCTATAACCAATGTACATGTGACAGAAGGAAGCCTTGTTCCCCTTCGTGGTACCCCGTCACCTGATCTTCGTTGATCCAGCCGACCCCAATGCATTCCATCGAAGCCCTTGTAATTCCAGTTCGGTGTCGTATGACAGCTAGATTGTTGACATACCTCGACCCCGGCGTCGACAGGTTGATGGATTACAAATGCAAGCGACCCAGGCCAAGACTTTGCTCTGTTATCCAGAGTTAGCTCGGAAGTGTTGTCACAGGAGAGTCCATCGAAGTCGTGCATGGAATCACTGGACAGAGGTTGTTGACATTCCAGGCCGAGTCTTGATGGATTGCGAGACTGACAGACGCCATCTTGTTTACCATGGCAAAACTGAGTGACCCCGGCTTGTTGACCTGAGGACATTCTTCAAGGAAACTCCATTTCCAGAAGGTACAATAACCCGGACGGAGGAAAGGAAGAGAGGTAAAGTGATTGGAAAGAAGAGGAGGACAAACAAATTGAAGAAATAAAGGAGAGTCGGAGAGAAAGACAGGAGAAAAAGTGGGGTAGGAAAAACGAGGAGAGATGCTTGGGAGAAAAAATGTAAAAGATTTCAGAAGTTGTGGAAACGTGGAACTAAAAATGGAAACAAAAGGAAATAGAAGATAAAAGGATGTAAAGATGCGAGAGAAGAACGAAAAAAGACTGGAAGATGAAATATATGTATTGATAGGGAGAAGAAAATAAAGAAGTGACAGAATGGGTGTCAAGACTATAATGTATATATCAAGGAGGCTACGCAGTGTCAAGAACAAAGAAAAAAGAAAAAGAAAAAAGAAAAGAACTCAGTAGAATTGGAAAGTAAAGAAGTCCGATCTGGAACCTTTGGAAGAAGAAAGAATAAAAACAAAGAAGAAAATGACAAAAAGAAAAAAATGAAAATAAAGACAATAAAAGAAAAACATTATAAGACAAGAAAATGAAGACAAGGAGAGAGAGAGTTAGAGAGAGAGAGAGAGAGAGAGAGAGAGAGAGAGAGAGAGAGAGAGAGAGAGAGAGAGTGAGAGAGAGAAACTAAACCTTTGATTGGGTTTTCACGAGTTAAAATGGTCTAATCTAGTTGTTGCCGTCTGTCGAATTCAATCGGCTGAGGCAAGGAGTGTCAGCGGCAGAAGGGTCAAAAACTGACCCTTACCTCTGCTTTACGATCGTAATCGTAGACTCCAACTGTCGCCAAGTCAGCAACTGTCAGCAATAGAGACAAGTACAAACATCACATAAGAACTTCACTGGGTGAAATGTATGCATGATATAAATTAATAACTGAATGGATAAATATAAAGAAAATGAATAATAGGATAATAACTAGAGGAAAGAAATAATTCACTAAAATAAACAATAAATATATGAATAAATGACGCAATTAGTCATTTTGAAGCAGATGTGGGAAGAGAAGGGAAACCGGACAAATAAATTGAAAATAGAGGACAAATAGAGGACAAATAGAAGACAAATAGAAGCGTGAGGAGAAAGAAAAATGAAAGACAGGAAAAAAGAAGAGGAAAAAAATGAAAGACAGTAAAAAAGAAGAAGAAAAAGAAGAAAAAGAAAAAAGTAAGCAATCTAAGGAAGTTCTTGATTATATTGAAACAAGTCTGAAAAAGGGGAACGGCACCAAGAAGGTACGTCGCAAGCCAGGGAGAAATGAAGAGTTCGGTGCAAACATATATATATATATGGTGAGAAATGTAGTAACACATTTGTATATTACAACCAACACCACAATCGGAAAAAAAAGAGTTGAATAAGTGAATCTATATATTTCGATTGCTAATTCTCTTCAGCAGTACTAGTGAAGAGAATTGCAGTTAGCTATCGAAATATATAGATTCGCTTACTAAAGTCTTTCTTTCGTCCGACTGTGGTGTTAGTTGTGATATATATATATATATATATATATATATATATATATATATATATATATATATATATATATATATATATATAGAGAGAGAGAGAGAGAGAGATACACGCACACATATATATAAATACATATACATGTACGTGTGGCTGTGTGTGTATATATGTATATATACTTGTATATACACCGAATTACAATGTGGACAGATATAAAAAAAATAAACACATATACAAAAACAAGCAGACCAATAAAGGTGATAAAGGTGACAAGAAAGAAGGAGAGGATAAAGATAAACAGTAAAGATGAAAAAAAAGAGAAGAAAGATGGGAGGAGATGGAAAAGAGAGAGAAGAGGAGAGAGAAAGGATAGCACTGTGGTGTGAAAAAAAAAGAGAGAAAAGAAGAGAAAAAAGATAACGTACATCTCTCATCCACCTTTGTAATTAAGCTTTGGAAGAAAGTTAAGCAAAAACGTTGTAGGATTAACTAACTCCGACATGGACAAACACAGCCATGTCTTCAACTTGGAACAATAAAATGCTCAAACAAACACAGACGGGAAGACAAAGCGGGGGTGAAAAAGTTGTGCGGAAAAGATTGAGCGTCGCCTTTTCTTCTGATGTGTTCCTATGAAGACAACTAAAAGAAAAGTATATAATATTCGTCTTGGCAAAAAAAAAAAAAAAAAAAAAAAAATAATAAATCAAGAATGTAAAAGAAAAGTATATAATATTCGTCAAAAAAAAAAAAAAAAAAAAAAAAAAATCAAGAATGACCCAATCATATATCAATCAATCATTGAATTGACACAAATCAATCAATTAATCTTAGATGGCAAAAAAAAAAAAAAAAAAAAAAAATCAAGAATGGATCAATCATATGTCAATCAATCAATGGATTGACACATTAATCAATCTTAAATGGCAAAAAATAAAGAAACAAGTAACAATAAATCAAGAATGAATATATCATACATTAATCAATGCATTAACACATATTAATCAATCAAGGTTAAATGAATCAGTTAATTAAAGTTTAAATCAGTCAATACATTAATTACCCATTAAACGAACGAAAATATATATAATATTTTCCCGGGCAAAAATTTAAAAGAAATAAAGATTGATTAAATCAGTCAGCCAATCAATACATTAATCAATCACAAAACAAATTAACAACTAAACAGAGTGTACACACTATGTTTTTTGTAAATCTTTGTAACAGCTTATTATGTGATCGTGCTCATTATATAATCTTTAATATCAATGTCTTTAGTTAATGACATCACTAGAATTATCCTAGATGTGTTAGAAGCAGATTATCTAACCTAGTTCTTATATTCGAATATATTTTATGAAATAAAATTAAAAAAGAATTCACGTTACAAAAACTGACAGTCTAGGAAGTAATTGATAAGGTGTTGAGGGTTATCTATGTTCCCTCCCTCTCTCTCTTCCTCTCTATCTCTCTCATTCTCTATTACTTCTCTCCATTCCTTTTCTCTTTCTCTGTATCCTTTCTCTCTCTCTCTCTACCCCTTTTCTCTCTCTCTGTCTTCCCTCTTTATCCTCTCTCTTTCTCTCATTCTCTTTTTCTATCCCCTTTCTCTCCCTCTCTTCCTCTACCACTTCTCTCTATCTCTTTTTCCTTTCTCTGTATCCTCTCTCTCTCTATCCCCTTTCTCTCCCTCTCTCTTTCTCTATCACTTCTCTCTATCTCTTTTCTCTTTCTCTCTATCCCTTCTCTCTCTCTGCCTCTATCCCCTTTCTCTCTCTGTCGTCTGTCTTTAACACAACTTCGGGCCAGTAGTACGTCATGCTGGAGCCCCGTATGTCACGTGTGCATTTACGTCAAGAATGAAAGAGTTGCGCAGAGCAGTTTATTTGTCTTTTGGGGCCACGATTCCTCCAGAATGACTTCAGTCACGGAAGGTTAAAGAACCTGTGATTACACTTGACCCGGCACGACTTCGCTCGCGACCTCAATGACCTCTCCAAGATTTTGGGTTTCGAAAACATTCTTTAAAAATAAATAAATAATAATAATAACAATAATAATAATAATAATAATAATAACAATAATGAATAAATAAATATACAAGTAAAGGAACAGATTATCATACATGAAATAAGTAGATCGACAAACGCAAAACAATTATTTTCCAGAAATGAAAAAATGAAGAAGTGAAGAAATGAATCATGTTATATAAATAGATACATACATAGATATTGGGCCTCGAAAATCATCTATTTCAAAACAATAAATGCTTAATTAAAGTAATAGCCTATTACTTGAATATATAGATAATATATAATTATAATTATAATTGATTATAATTAAACAAATACAGAAGTAAAATTTGGGTTTCAAAATCGCTCTTTTCCAAAAATGAACAAAATGAGTAAAAGTACATCATTAAATATATAAGCAATAAAATAAATAAAAACACAAGCAGACGAATATATAACTACGTTATTAATCAATAATTAATTAAATGGACAAATAATTCAACAAGTAAACAAGTCAACAAAAAATTAATACATCAATCATAACATAAATAAACGAATAAGTAACTAGACAACCAAATATATGAACAAATATATAAAAAGATGAATAAAATGATTAATACATAAATCTACAAGCAAACAAATAAGTAACAACTCGCAAATAAGTCAACAAAAAATTAATAAACAAACGAAAAAATTAGACAAATAACTAAATATATGAATAAATATATAAGCAGATAAATAAAATGATCAATACATAAATCTATAGATAAATAAGTAACAACTCGCAAATCACCAACAGTCAAATCACATCAAGTTTCTTCCCTTCAGGCTTCCAACCACTTCTGAAGGCAACAACCATCTGGTCATTATCTATCTCGTTCAATCTCTGAGAGTGTTTGATACCGATTCGGCGGTCCCGCTGGGTGTTGCTGCTGGCTACATCCCCTCGTTCTCATAATTATCAACGCGTCCATCTCCTCTTTGATCTTGCCTATCGACGGATCGCCCTCTTGTCGATGGTCGATTCACATTCCAGTCCCTCAATCGAAACCCGGTTTCTCCTTTGTATCTGTGTGTGTGTGTGTGTGTGTGTGTGTGTGTGTGTGTGTGTGTGTTTTGGGCGTATATTCTCATCAATAAACACTGAGTTGAACACAACAGCATTCTGACATGTATTCATCTTCTTTCTAATGTTCTCAATCATTCTGGCTGTAGATCTTGCCTCAGGAAGATGTGCAAGACAAGTCGTCTAAAGTCTTCGTTTTTAATTGACGTTTCGACTGCAAGGAGTCATCTCCAGAATAGTGAAAATAAATTACAGTTTAAAGTTATATGGTACACTGACGAGTCTTACTCGACAGAGAAAGTCATTTTCTTATCGTGGATGAGGTTCTACAATACTGACGACTCTTTATCACCATCTTCAATTTAATCCTTCCTTTCTTTGTATCTTTTCTTATATCGTCTTTAGTTTTTTGTCCTCTTTATCGCTCTTTCGCATGCACTTCCTTTCTCTCTCTCTCCCTTCTCCTGCTCTTTCAACTAAGTGGTCATGTTCCCTACACTAGATATTTTCAAATGCAGCTTCTCATGCATGCAATGGTCGCATTCTTGCATACTTTTTCTCCGAGGACTGTTATGTTCTTTCCTGCAAATATCATGACTTTGTTTTTAATTTCAGACTCCGTTTTGTGTTCATAGGCTTTCTTTTCAGTGCAAGTGCGGCCGTTAACTCCCGTTAAGTGGTCCATAAAGTAAATCCAGTTCCTTCCCAGCACATCTAAACAGCTGCTCACTACAGCTCATACACACAAGCTGTTCCAGTAAAAAAAAAAAAAAAAAAAAAACAGCAGCATTATAGGCACCCTGGTATGTTCACTAACGACCATATCAACGTAGCACATTAGTCCTGTCAACCGGTACCCCCGGTAGAGTCATCTACCGGAGAACTTACCATTACAGTCAACAGCACCCCATAAGCGCGCCATTTTCGCGGCTCCTGTGCGCGCGGGGCTGCCCCGCCTTGCCTGCTACTGTCACAATCCCGCCGTTCCTTAGGCGGCTGGAGGAGGTGTACCGAACTTGTCGTCCATAAATCACACCACACAGCAACTTGGCTCGCACCAATGAGAAAACTAGAGCTTCCCTCCTTGTTCGGTAAAACTCTAGAATCACGCAAACACGGATATTTAACATGAAACTTACGGTGTTCAATAGCTCCTATCCTACAAAGGATTACAAAGGCGGAGCATGCCGACAGGAGACCTTTTGGTCCATATCTAGGTCGGATGCGAAAAAAATAATAATAATAAATCGATAAATAAAAACTATAATAATGTAAATAACAAATAAAATACATAAATGCATAGGGATAGTTAAATAATAAACAAACAGGTAAATAGTAAATAATAATAAATTGACATATAACTAATAATAAATGAAAATCAAACAGACAAATGATAACAAAACAAAAACAAATAATATAAAATAAATTATAATCATTACAGCATCTTGCTTAGGTGTTTATCTAAATGATTCTTAAAGCTTCGAACTGAACTACATTGCACTACCTGTCCTAACCATTCTAAAGAGAGAGAGAGAGAGAGAGAGAGAGAGAATTTAAAAGAAGTGAAAAATGTGTTTGCGTGATACTGGAATACCTTGTTTTTTCACCATTCTCCTCTCTTCGTCCCTCCCCTTGTTTCATCTCAATCCTTCGCCTCTTCCTCTTTCATTCTTGTTTCTTTTCTTTTCCATTTCCAGATCCATATCCTAACCCAGTCCTTCTCTTCGTTCCTTCCACTCCTTCATCTTACTCCTTTTCCTCTCTTTCATTTTTTTTTCTTTTCCAGATCCATATCCTAACCCAGTCCTTCTCTTCTTCTCCTTCCCTTGTCATCTTACTCCTCTTTTTTCTCTTTCATTCTCGTTTTTTTCCATTTCATATCCATTTCCTTTCTTTACCTCCTTCCTCTTTTTTTCCCTTGATGTAAGTTCTTCTTGAGTGCTTTGCTTCCCCTATTAATCTTGTGACATTCACACTCCACGCCCTCTCGTTTTTCGTCATACATCTTTCCTCTCTCTCTCTCCTTTTTCTTCGTCATCAATGTTTTTATTCATACCTTTACTCCTTTCAGACCCTCTCTCACTATTCCTTCAATTCTATCTCAATTTCTATAACTCCTTTTCCTTCCCACAATAATCTTCCTTTCTTGCATTTCGCCCTTCCGCATCATCTTCATGTCTCACCATTTCCTCCTCTTTATCATTTCCTTCTGCTCTTGTTAAAAGTTCCTAATCATTTTTATTCTTTTTTCAATGTTCATATGACAAAAAATGCTGAGGAAGCTTCTTTGCACTACTTATTAAACTAAGCTTCGTGTTTATATTAACGGGTTTTAATTATAAAATTACATTTTATCTAGAAAGAACTTTGGTGATAAAACCATACTTTAAATTTTGATGTATATTATTTAATTCAATCAGTGGTTCATATTAAGACATTACCATTTTACCATACAGTCGAGGTCTGAACCCGGGACAATAGCTTTACACACCTGTGACCATCTCTATATATACAAAGGTTTTCCCCCTTATAAGGGGGGTAGCCAAGCCAAGACACGCACCCACTTCTACCCATCCATCTCTAGCCGAATGAAATCTACTGACACTTATTCCACGATTGTACACAAGTGGTTTAGAGCGTCGCTGCTTGTGGCGGAGGTCAGGAGTGAAGACGGTTCGAGTCCTACCGAGAGCAAAAGAGTTCGTATTAAGGGAAGACTACACAAGATTCCCAACGTTCAAAAAGTCCTTCGAAAAAGGAGATTTTTGTGACGTTAAATCCCCCCAAAAAACAACAGTAATGAGAGGTTAATCTAATCATTAATGTGTCTTATGATCCTCGTGACTTTCTTGGTCAACCTACATTCCTAGGTTATCACTCCACATGGTCTTAGACTTGCTAAAATATTTTCTAATTCTTGTTATATTATTAAATCCAAAAAATCACAATGTGAGGTTAAACTTAACTGTTAATATGGCTTATATCTTTCTTGGTCAAACTTCATTTGTTTTGTTATTTGTTATATGTTTATTTGTTTTGTTATCATTTGTCTGTTTATTATTATTTGCTTCTCATTTATTATTAGTTATATGTCAATTTATTATCATTTATCGGTTTGTTTATTATCTAAATATACCTATTCATTTATGTATTTTATTTATTGTTATTTACATTATTATAGTTTTTATTCATTTATTTATCTACTTATTCATTTATCATTACTATAATTTTTTCGAATTCTAGAAATGGACCAAAAGGTCTCCTGTCGGCATGCTCCGCCTTTGTAATCCTTTGTAATCACTAGGTTCTCTTTACTTAGTCTTGCACTTGTTAGGTTTTCTAGTTCTTGCTAGACGATTCTATTCATCTCCGACGGGACCCCCTTGTTGTAAGGTTAAAAAATTCCGTCAATAAATAATCTCTACCAGTGTGAGTGAGGAGAGCCTGGCCTGCTGTCCGTGAAATATTCACTCTGTTTTTATCACCAAAGGCTTAGAATGGAGAGCGCAGACTCGGCCAAGCGTAAAACCGTAAAATATCAAAACTCCATTTGGGTCACGGACGCTCTCGTCGAGTGAAGTGCATCATGGAAAAAAAAAGGACCTGCAAAAAAAAGTAATGAAAATCTTTGCAGAACAAACGCCCCACGCCAGTAATATGAACCGAGTTGGGTTGGGTCAGGCTGGGTCAGATCAGGTCAATTCACGTGTGGTGAAGTGTATTAGGTTATGTTAGGTTAAGTTGGGTTAATTCAAGAGCAGGAATGAATGGAGTGAGGTCGCAAGCAGGGAGACGCTATCCACAGCTTGGAAATTGGTCAGATCAGATGAATTCACAAATAATAAAGTGGGTTAGGTTAGGTCAAGTCAGGTTAATTTAAGAGGAGGGAGGAATGGAAATGGTCGGAAGGTTCTATCCACAGTTTTGGAAACTGCAGCCGGAAAAGAAAATATATTGGAGAAGAAAAAGAGAAACAAAATTGAGGCTTGGCTTGGGAGCAAGCAAGAGGAAAAAATGAAATATACAGAGATTTTTGAGAACAGACAAGGGGGGAAATAAAAATCGACAACGTAGACTGAGACAGAGTTGATGAAATAGAAAAGGAAATTGGGATGTGATTAAGAGGTACATTTAAAAAAAGTAGACACTCAAAAAGGCATGCAGCGTTAGATTAAAAAGAAAATGTAATAAGAGGAGAAAATAGAACAAGAAAACGTAAGAGAGATTAAAGAGTCTGGAAGAATGGGTGTATAATCACACAAGCGGATACCAAAAAAACGTACGAACCGCGAGATAATCTCATAAACGGACACCAAAAAACGTCCGAAGCGTGAGAAATGACAATTTTAGTTGCTTGGCCCCATATACACGATGTAAAGATTGATCGAAATGGGATATTCCAACCTTTTCATTGTTTTACGAGCTAAAAGATTTCTAAATGGGAAATAGATGGGTGAGAAAAGGATGCAGGATGGGCCGAGGGCGGTTGCGTTGCCTGGTTAGCTATAAAAGCGAAAGATTTTTGGTAGATAGACAGACAGACGAATTTAGGAACTGCTCTGTGACCAGGCAATTTCATTCAACTAAGAAGAGGAAGAGGAGGAAGAAGAAGCAGAAGATGAAGCAGAAGCAAAAGCAGAGGAAGAAGAGGAAGGAGAGGAAGGAGAGGAAGAAGAGGAAGGAGAGGAAGAAGAGAAAAAAGAAGAGGGGAGGAAGGAGAGGAAAAAGAGGAAGAAGAAGCAGAAGAAAAAGCAGAGAAAGAAGAAGAAGACGAAGAAGAGGAAGAAGAAGAAGAAACAGAAGCAAAAGGAGAAGCAGAAGATACCTCTAGCCTATGTTTAATAATAATCCATCTGTTGTTTCACAACCATAATGTTTACTCCAGACACCTCCTGAGAAACGTATTCAGTTAACGTACCCCCCTCACACACACACACACACCGTCACTTCCTCCCTCCCGACGCTCCACCAACTCGTCACGCCAGTAGACACAGAAATAGGCTCGTACCAATCAAAGCGCCAAGGACTGACCGCTACAAAAACAGTGTCATCCCATCCATTGTGCACATAATCAACTCTATGTAAACTTGTACCGTCTATATACTCTAAGTTTTATATTCTTAATCAGCTTTTTTAATGTATTATTGTCAGTGTACTACTGCAATTGAAATAAACCTTTTATTATTATTATTATTATTATTACTATTACTATTATTTACACACACACACACACGCGCACACCACCCCTGCGGCGAAGGAGCTGTTGGCAAAACAACTCTGATGGTATTTTGATGAGAGAACTGAAAAAGGGTGATTACAGGGACTGTGGGTGCTTGTTGGCCGAGCGAGTTAAAGCGTCGCTACTTGCGGCGGAGGTCGAGGTGACGGCTGTTCGACCCCTGCCGCCAGCGAGTTCGACCCAGGGCATGGTTCTTTAAATTCCACGCCACAAAGTCCTCTGTAAGGGGCACCGTCCTAGCCTCCTGATACAGGGGAGCTTTGTAACGTTAAACCGAATCATTATTGACACTGCAAAATGGTCTGGATTTTTTTTTTTTTTTTTTTAACAAGACAGAAACAACTTGAAGTTCCATTCTAAGAAAATTGTTGCTGTGAGTGTGATGTAATAAACAAGGGCAGAAGGTTCTCGAGTCTGGAAATGATTTTTCAGAGGTTGCTGGGTGTCATCCGGCCATGAGCTGTTAATACCCAAAGTATGGATGAGGTTACGATCGTGGCAACACAGTTAAGGTGGCGGCCCACTAGGATAGCATGCTACTTCCTTTTGCTTCTTCGTTTGAGTAGAAACGACTTCGGTTACAATATTCTAAACTTCCGTAAGAACATCTCAACAATGTGTCTAACATTCGTATTTTAGGTTTAATTTTTCTTAATTCGTCATTCAACTTCTCACTATATGACGCAAGAGTAATTTAACATTTGGAAATTTGAAAAAAAAAAAAAAAAAAAAAAAAAAAAATCACCGAAGTCGTTGCTACTCAAAGTACCAAAATCAAGTAGCATGCTACCGAGAAAGGCCTAGTGTGCCGGCACATTTAGACTGTGTGTGTGGGGGGGGGGGGAAGGTGAACTACGGTGAGAAGGAATGAGGGTTATCGAGTCCGTCCTTTATTCGTAAGGTTAGATATGAACTAATTTTACATTGGGCCCGAAGCCGTATATATACATCGCCCGGGCAATCGCCCGCGGTGCATAATTAAACATAATTAGGTCAGCCTTGGGTCACGCTGGATCAAGCGGTCAAAGCAGGTGTGCATGTTAGTTCGCGGTCAAGTGGTGGTCGATACAGTACGCGGTCCAAGTCCACGCGATATCAACTATGTATCAAGAGCCTTTTCCCCCTTATAAGGAAGGTAGCTAAGTCAAAGGCACGTACCTATTCCCACCCATTCCACTCCCCTCCACCGCCCCTTCAATCTCAGCTCCTCGTGGATGACAGGTCATTCCTGCATCCCGCCAAGTGCCCTGTGTCAAACGCAATGCAGCAAGACACAGTACATCCAAACCAAGGCAGCTTCACTTAATCGGTATTTACAAGACCATTAAGATACAACCACAGAGGGCTAGAATTGATCATTTCCCCAAAATTCGACAATTGTTATTATGGGCCTTTCAAACTTCGGATCCAATTTGGAGGTAAACGTTTCATCACATCATCTTCCTTTATCTTTTGTAATTTGACTACTCTATGTTGTTTTGCAATTAACTCTACTCTTGAGGTCTATAACTTCTTTTTTACCTCCTTGTTCATCTTGCCGCTACTGTTTATGTTTTTGACGCAGTTTTCTTCATTGTATTAAGATAGTTAAGGGGTCTGGATCTTTTCTAATTAGTCTGGATCTCTCTTACGGTTGTCGGATTCTTTATAGAAAATTCGGATCCTTTAAGAGGAATCCAACCCCATTAAGAGGGATCAAAGCCCTTTAAAAAGAATCCAACCCCCTTATGAATAATTTAACCCCATTCTTAATACCCAATCCCCTTAATTCACATCGAAATTACCATATGGTAAACACATATCCCATCCAAAAACT
This sequence comes from Oratosquilla oratoria, assembly GCF_046742065.1. Classification (NCBI taxonomy): domain Eukaryota; kingdom Metazoa; phylum Arthropoda; class Malacostraca; order Stomatopoda; family Squillidae; genus Oratosquilla; species Oratosquilla oratoria. The sequence goes on from NC_134799.1 coordinate 11,111,546, forward strand.
GTATAGTATAGATTCTTCTCTGTAGCCTAGTTAATGTGCTCATTTAAGGAACCCATTACTTGGAGGTATCCAATCTTCCCAAGTACATACCATCATATGGGCAAGAAGCCTTATTACCTCGAGTATTTTGAAGTTGGTGTGCTATGCAAGTTCATTACCTTGAGTATGGTCGGCTCTTGTGAAATGGTGAAACATCTATCTTATATATCTCTTGTATCTACAGTATCACCTCATTTGCAAACTCTGCTCTCTTATATGAAAGGATGGTCGTAAACTTGGTACATCTACAGATTATATTTTCTGTAGCTTTCGCTGCATCTGTAGATTTACCTCTAATGGTCAATGTGGGAAGATGAAAGAATGGCTTAAAATTTAATAATTACATCCACTGTTACATCTGAAGATTTGTCTATTAACGGTTTCTGTGGGAAGATGACAGACTGCCTCAACGTTTAATGATTATATTCACTGTTACATCTGAAGATCTAGCTTTAACGGTTACCGTGGGAAGATGACAAAATGACTTAACGTTTAATAATTACATCCACTTTTACAATTGAAGATTTCTCTCTACCGGTTTCAGTAGATGACAGACTGCCTCAACGTTTAATGATTACATCCACTGTTAATTGAAAATTTATCTATAACAGTTACCGTGGGAAGATGACACAATGGCTCAATATATAAAGATTACATCCACGATCTCAAAGAACGCCCAAAAAAAAAACCTCAGATCTCAGCTGAAAACTGCTGGAGGATCGACCAGATGACCACATTGCTGGAAAAAAAAAGGACTCCTGGAAATCAGGACAATGGAATCATCTTCCGTCACTGCAGAGAACCACAAGACTACGACCATCCTCACCAATGGCCGTCACCTCAGCTTTAATAACATAGGACTTTCCACACGACCGTTAACGGTCACCGGCGTCCGTATAAGCAACCGTCCACAGACCTCTTGGGACCACACTGCCATCATTATTGACACTTGGGGAGCTTACCCAGAGGAAACTGAGAGGGGGATAGTGTTCCTGGACTCAACTGTGTGGAACCAAATGCATGTGTCTATATGCACTTTAGCATTGAAATAATAAATATTTTTGGTTTGTAACGTTTCTTTTTCCTCCTTGTGGTTATGCACACACACACACACACACACACACACACACACACACACACACACACACACACACACACACACCTCTCATGGCGCTGTGGTTAGAGCTCTGGCCTGCCACTACGGAGGTCCGGGTTCGACTCTCGCCCGGGGCTGAAATAATATCAGTATCGCAGCGCTGAGGGGTGTTACTCCAACTCTCGTGGGCGGGGAGTTGGGTGTGTGTGTGTGTGTGCAAGGTCATAGCATTACCCATAGATCGGACCTACGAGCTCTGAGCTCTCTTCCAGGAGGGAAATAGCTGTCGATCACGAGTCCAACACGTGATCCAAAGACCAAGTGAATACACACACACACACACACATATATATATATATATATATATATATATATACATACATATACCAAAGGCTTTTTCCCCCTTACACGGGGGGTAGCCAAAAAGAAAAATGCATAGAAATCACACACACACAAGCACACGCACACACACACGCACACACACACACACTCTCAGGTGAACAATTTTATGGTTGCATGTAGTCATGCTATCAAACATTTGAATTCTTACCTATTGGGAGATAGAGCCCATTCCGTGGAACTTTTTCTGTTGGGACGAGGCTTTAGACTCACCTGGAAATAAAAACAATAAAACATTTTAGTAAGCGAAAGGACCATATCATACATTATTTTTGTACCCAATTGTTGGGAGCGTCACTGCGAAGCTGACACCGCCCGGGAATCGAACCCGGAACCTCCCAACTATTCCACCCTTCTATTCCAAATAAATACATGAATAAATAAGAATAAAAATAAATAAATAAATAAATATAAATAAAAATGTTGATAAGATTATCTAAGCAATTTCTAGTAATATACAATATACTGTGGTGTAGAAACCGTTCCGTTTCCATTACGCTCCACTTCTGTCCACATGTATCAAAAAAATATTTTGTTTCCAGTAGTATTACTTTTCATCTAAATAGTACATCGCAAACTGAATATTTTTTTTTCTAGTTGGTCAGCTGGTTAGAGCGTCGCTACTTGCGGCGGAGGTCGAGGTGACCGTATTCCGAACCCTGCCACCAGCGAGTTGGACCAAGGGCATGGTTCATTAAATTCCACGCTATAAAGTCCTCTGTAAGGGGCACCGTCCTGGCCTCCTGATAATGGGGAGTTCGAGACTTTAAACAGATTCGATTACTTTTAACATTTGACGGCTTTTACAAAAAAAAAAAAAAAAAAAAAAAAAAAAAAAAAAAAAAATAATAATAATAATAATAATAATAATAATAATAAATACATAGATAAAAATCAGCTGTAGAACCGTCATCACAGACCAGATTTCTCATGACGTGTCATTACCCAATTGTCTCTGATAAGATCAAGGCGATAAAATCCCTGATACGAATGATCCACGAGAAGAATTTGGACTCTCGCAAATATTCAACTTTCTTCTGACTACATTAAAGCTTTGTGCCATTAAACTCAATTCACGGTTGGTACAGTGTCTAAATATATTCATAAAAGTTCGTAAAGAACAAATTTTTTTCATCGTTTTTTCTGCTGAAAATAACCATTCAGGGCTTCGTGTAGATACACACACACACACCTACAGATTTGGCTTTTCTTTTTTCTACTGGGCTGATTCAATTAGTGTATGAATGAGTAAATGAATGAATGAATAAGTGGATGAATGAATGAATGAATGAATGAACAAGTGAATGGATGAATGAATGATTGAATTAGTGAATAAACAAGTGAATGATTGAATGAGTGAGTTAACAAGTGAATGGATGAATGAATGATTGAATGAATGAGTGAATGAACAAGTGAATGGATGAATGAATGATTGAATGAGAGTGAGTTAACAAGTGAATGGATGAATGAATGATCGAATGAGAGTGAATGAACAAGTGAATGGATGAATGAATGATTGAATGAGAGAGTGAATGAACAAGTGACTGAATGAATAAATGAATGAGAGAGTGAATGGACAAGTGAATGGATGAATGAATGATTGAATGGGTGAGTGAGTTAACAAGTGAATGGATGAATGAATGATTGAATGAGTGAGTGAATGAACAAGTGAATGGATGAATGAATGATTGAATGAGAGAGTGAATGAACAAGTGAATGGATGAACGAATGATCGAATGAGAGTGAATGAACAAGTGAATGGATGAATGAATGACTGAATGAGTGGGTTAACAAGTGAATGGATGAATGGATGACTGAATGAGAGAGTGAATGAACAAGTGAATGAATGATTGAATGAGAGAGTGAATGAACAAGTAAATGGATGAATGAATGATTGAATGAGTGAGTGAGTTAACAAGTGAATGGATGAATGATTGAATGAGAGAGTGAATGAACAACTGAATGGATGGATGGATGAATGAATGAGTGAATTAACAAGTGAATGGATGAATGAATAATTGAATGAGTGAGTTAACAAGTGAATGGATGAATGAATGATTGAATGAGAGAGTGAATGAACAAGTGAATGGATGGATGAATGAATGAGTGAATTAACAAGTGAATGGATGAATGAATGGTTGAATGAACAAGTGAATGGATGAATGATTGAACGAGTGAATGAACAAGTGAATGAATGAATGAATGAGAGTGAATGAACAAGTGAATGAGTGAATAAAAGAGTGAATGAACAAGTGAATGGACGAATGAACAAGTGAATGAATGAATAAATGAATGATTGAATGAATGAGCGATTGAGTGACTCAATGCATGAATGGGTCAATAAGGTAATGAATGAACAAATGAAAGAATTAATGAAAGAATGAATGGCTGAATGAGTGAGAATGTGTGTAAAGAAACGAATAAAGAAATGAATGAGCGAACGAGTAAATGAATGAATTAATGAATAAAAACATGTAAATGAATACATAAATACCCAGAGCGTAAGTAATCCAATAAATAGTTGACATGTGACAATTATATGAAGGAACAAATAATCAAAATACATAAACAAATAAAAGCATAAAATTGTGCACACCTTAATTACCCTCTGGTAAGATGACACAGCGTCCTTCATGCTTGTTAACACATCTTGATGTTATGGAAAACATATTAAGCGCTAATTGCTCGGTTTTCTAATTCTTGCCAGACGAAGTTCAACCACAAATATCACAGTAATGAGAGGTTAAGCTTAATTGCTAATATGTTTTATGTCTTTCTTGGTCAAACTCGTTCAAAAGATTGTCACTCCACATGGTCTAATTGCTTTGAACACATGAACTCGAAATATGATTTGGCAAGGTAATTCGATTTAGCATAACATCAAGAAAACTCCCCCCTATCAGGAGGCTAAAACGATGCCCCTTAAAGATGACTTTGCAGCGTGGAATTTAACGGACGATGCCCTTGGTCCAACTCGCTGGCGGCAGAGTTCGAAGTGCAGTAACCTCGACCTACACCGCAAGTAGCGACGCTCTAACCCGCTCGGCCAGCGAACATCTGGCAAAAGGCTGAGGAATATAGTTAACCCCACGAGAACTGGTGTATGAAAGGAAAAAAGCAGTGTTCTTGCTTCCAGCGTTGCACGCAACAGGTCTTAAAGAAGATGCCCTCAGCCTACACTGCAAGAGACCTTAAGGCCTATACTAGGCAGTTCCATGTCCATTACAACCTGTCATCATTGCCCATAAAGTTATCTCATCTTCTCTTAAAATAACCAATTGTTTCAACACTCACTATATGGTTACTAAGAACACAAACCTAATTCTAGGAACATAAGAATGGAGACTGCAAGAGACTGTAGGGCCTACACTAGGGAGTACCATATCCTTTACCACCTGTTATCCCTATTCACAAAATCAATATTTTCTATAAAAAAAAAACATAGTTACTAGGAATATTCCATTCGTTAATCACTCTACTGGTAACCCAGTTGTCTACTTCATTCTTAAAACTAACTTTGTACAAACAGAATCCATTACTACGAGCCCTTACCTCTTCCTATCTTACAGGAAAAGGCAGTTCAAGTACCAAAAACATTCAAGTACGACAGAACTGTGTTACCTGGTGAAGCGATTCCGCGGAAAAGAGAGAACGACAATTGGACACCAAAGCGAGAGGAGTTTCTGGCGTCGAAAAAGCCTCTCTCTCTCTCTCTCTTTCTATGTCTCTTGTCACTCCTCGACCCCATTCCAACTCTCTCCATTCTATCCTTTTCCTTAAACTTCTTAAACCAGGCACGTACTTCACCAATTTTGTTATATATATATATATATATATATATATATATATATATATATATATATATATATATATATATATATATATATTATATATATATATTGTGTATGTGTGAGAGAGAGAGAAAACATTGGAGAAATTCAGCTGTAAACGGGAAGGTCTTTCGTGTATTACATCTTCAGCCAAACAGTACAGTGTTTTTTCTCGCATTTGTATCCCACGGTGAAGTGAGGTTCCTGCACACACACACACATTATATATATATATATATATATATATATATATATATATATATATATATATATATATATATATACATACATAAATCGGCGGCAACTGAAGAGGGCAACTTTCAGCAGCGGAACGATCAAAGCGGAGGGCTGCTGCAAGTGCGGTCACAAGTGCCACAGAGTGAGACGAAGAGGTGACACGGCGAGAGAGTGCCATGTAATTAGAGAAGTTTCGGGCTCCCGACGGCTCGCGGCACAGCCCTTATTAATTAATTGCGGCCTTCCTGTTGCGCTCCCAGACCCTTCCGCTCACTCATTCAACCAGTTACACCCACACGCACGCGCGCGCGCACAAGATCGGTGGCGCAGTTGGTAGAACGCTGAGCTGCCACGAAAGTGGCCCGCAGCTCCTGGTTCGAATCCTGATCACGAGTCCAACACGTGATCCAAAGACCAAGTGAATACCCACACAGACTCGTGGCACAGTTGGTAAAGTTCCCGGATGCCATTACGGCAGTCCGGGGTTCGAATACCGCCCAGGTATGAAATAATTTCAGTGTCGTTTTGCTGCGGGGTGTTACTCTAACTCTCGTGGGCGGGGAGCTGGGTGTGTGTGTAGGCGTGTAAGGCCACAGCATTACCCATAGATCGGTCATATGAGGTCTGAGCTCTCTTCCGGAAGGGTAGTAGCTGTCGATCACGAGTCCTACACGTGATCCTAGGCCATGGTGAATCACACACACACACGGCTCGATTGTGTGGTGGTCACGCGTTCAACGATTGCCCCCTCGCTCCCTCATTCAACCAGTTACATATGCACGAGCGCGCGCACACGCGCGCGCACACACACACACACACACACACACACACACACACACACACACACACTATTTATTCAGTGACCAGAGTTCGATTCTCATCCATGGCTGAAATTTTTAGCATAGCTGCGAAACGCTACCTCAGTCCTGCTGGGCAATTTGTGTGTGTGTGTGTGTGTGTGTGTGTGTGTGTGTGTGTGTGTGTGTGTGTGTGTGTGTGTGTGTGTGTGTGTGTGTGTGTGCGCGCGCGCCCAAGGTTACAGCACTACCTGTAGATCGGGCCATATATGGTTTCTGAGCTCTCATCTGGAATGGTAACTGCTGTCGATCACGTGTCTACCACGTGATCTAAGACTGTGATGAATCGCATACACACACGCACATATACATACAGATCATGTACAAACATAAATAAACATTAGCCATGTACACCAAACTCGCCCGTTTAGTATATGCCATTGCGTCAGGTGTCACCGTACCAGCGCAACACTCAGCGATGAACAAGAACACAAAATATTATTTCTTAAACACAAGTCTCGGAATAGGATCGTGGAGCACTTGATGGCAGGTGCCTTTGTTGGTCTAAAGAAATAAGTGTCATGTTCGCCCGCTGTGCCGCATATAAATGCTAAAAGGTTCTTTTGAAGAGACATTCGAGTTAAGTCGACTCTTTCCCCCATTATGAACTGGCTCCTCATTTCGCTCTGTCGTCTCATCTTGCGCAGATGTTGCTGCCGTTGGCTTCTCGAGTCGTCGTTACTGTCGTCGTCGTCGTTTTGTCCTTTTTGTCGTAACAAGGCTGCACAACTTGATGAACCGCTTTGACTTTTATTGTCGCTATTATTTCTTTTCTATTTATCACGTTTTCTTTTCTTTTCTTCTTGTATGTTATTTCCTTCTCTTTTCTTCTCTCTTTTCTTTTCTAATCGTCTCTTCCTTATTTCCATAGTTTTGGACGGGATATGTGAAGTCCGAATTCCATTACTCATGAAACATGTTTTCAAATAAGAAAGGAGTAACAAAAACTTCAAATCGTACGTTCACATCCATAATGATGTTTGTATAAGAAACATCAAATAATTTTTCACTTCCATTACCACACACTTATAGAAAAATTGCATACGCCGTTCTACATTTAACCAATGCCTTTACGTTAGTTTAAATAACGTGGAATAAAATACATTGTCATTCACTATCCTACAAGAAGGATTAAACGTTTTTTTTTTCTTTTTTTTCCGTGACATTATGGCATAGGTGACGATGGCATTTGGAGGAGGAGGAGAGGAAGAAGAAAAGAAGAAGATGGGAAATGTTGGTGTGCATAATTATATAATATAATCCCCCATAGATTTAGAGAAATATATCGTACTGCTTCTCATGTTACACATTAGAAACAGAAGATTTTATTCGTTCTTTATGATTTTATCGATGCATGAACTTTTCGTAGCGACTGTAGTACAAAAGAAACTTCAACGGAAACTGGTAAACAAGAGGAACATCAAAGACATTATCCTGAAATGAATGAAGGCCATCCTGACGGAACAGAGGATGAGAACGACAACGAAAGCAAAGTTATCGAAGTGGAAGAAGGTGACGAGTGAAGTGCCGCAGGGAATAATGACACGACCCAAGTTCCTGATGATTCAGTCATTGCGAACTTCCCCCTATCAGGAGGCTAGGATGGTATCCCTCATAAGGGAATTCGCAGCGTGGAATTTAATGACTTGTGCCTTTGGTCCAACTCGCTGGCGGCAGAGTTCAAACTACCGTCACATCGACCTCCGCCGCATGTAGCGACGCTCTAACACGCTCGACCAACGAGCACCAGTTTATGCAAGATCTTAATCTACATTAATTATCTAGATGAGAGAACCAACAAAAACAGAAACACGATCTAGGATGACGTCAAAATAATGGAACAATTAAGAGTGAAAGGTCAATTACAATCCTGCAAAATGTAAACAAGATAGGCGAGTAATCGAAAATGAAAAATGGCTGAGTGAAACGTGATGACGCCGAGTGAGGGTTACAAGCAATATCATGAGAATTATATTAGACTGTGACCCTATTCTCCCAGTAAACAGTGCCAATTTATCAAGATCGAGACCAACACACCTTTCTCGTTCGAGACCAGAGAAGGGCATCCTGGCCTCTTCATTTGAGATAAATTAAAGACTTTAATGGAGTAAGTAGACATCCAAGGCTCTTTATACCAACACGAGGCTCCCACGACGGAGCACTCAACAGACCCAACTGCCAGTTTGCTCCTCTCGTTGTGCCCTCACTTGGCTATATTCCACAAAGGACTCGTGTGTTTTGTACCTGGAACGCGTCATAAATACACAAGAACATAAGAATGAAGGAGACTGCAAGAGTTCATAAGGCCTATACTAAGCAGTTCCATGTCCATTACCACCTATCATCACTTTCCATAAACTTGTCTAACCTTCTCTTAAGACAACCAATAGTTTCGGCCCTCACCACGTGGTTAATAGGTCTATTCCATTCGTTAACCACTCCATTGGTAAACTAGTTTTTGTCTCTTTTCTTCTTAAGTACGTTTACAGTTTCGTTTTATATATATATACATATATATATATATATATATATATATATATATATATATATATATATATATATATATATACACACACACACACACATACTATTTTCCTAAGTGAAACAGCACTCCATAGGTTTAAGGACACATGCGCGGTGACAAAGAATGCATTCTGGCGGTGCTTTGTTTGCGATGGCCCTTTAAACTGTCATTACCCATGCTGCACAGTGAATTTTCGTATCTAACTGAGGTGCATTAAAACGGTGGGAGGTGTCGCTTGAGGATGGTCCTTCTTGTTTTGGTGCTGAAGTGGTGCGAGGGATTTGTTGAGCGTTAAACCCAAGTCACACCAAGCTTACGACCTGTTTCCGACCAACGGCGTCCAGTTGCAGGTAGTCTTTGGAAGTCGCTGGTAGTCGGTAATAAGATAGATTAGTAGATAGATTGATAGATATATTACAACACACAGTGCATAGATTTTCATCTTATCAACCACATTAACCTCTTCCATTTCAGTTCCTTGCATAGGTTTTGTGTCGCCGACCGATCGCTTGATTTTCGGTCGAAGATGATCGGAAACAGGTCGTAAGCTTAGTGTGACTGGGGCTTTAGTGTCATTTCTGGGGTTCATACGCATAACATATGTGACCTTAACGCGTTATGTTATGCACGGGTTAGAACTCGGAGCTCATGTATCTAAGGGTAATGCTGAGACCTTACCCACACTCACCCAATTCATTGCCCAACAGTGTGGGGTTACCGGCTTGCAGTGCAGTGATGCTTTTCAGCTTTGGGCGGGAACCAAACTCAGACTACTGTCTGAGAGTCTAAATGTGCAGTGTTATTAACCCACGAAGAACAGATTTTGTTATGACATGTCAGATGACGTCATCGATCAAAACACGCTCATGACGTCACTGATCTGGTTAGATGACGTCATTGATATGAACTGTGTTCTCTAGTCTGAATGGGGGTCTCGTGTGATTAATATTTCGTTCAGATTGTGGTCTTCACCGAATTGTCGCCGGTTCGAAACGCGTAGAGCTATTCCGTGTTCACACTGGCGGTTTGAACCAGGGCGGTTCAATGGCAGTATCAAGTCAGTGGAATAGCTCGCACATAACAACGCAGTTTTTATTTGACTATGCGGTACCGCCGCGGTTTCCGCGCGGTTCAAACCGCTAGTGTGAACAGGGCTTTATAGTGTCCTCCCTTGGGTTAGAGAACACGGACATCACTATGGCCTCCAGCTTGGAAACAAAGTGGTCAACAAAAGCAAATTCAATCCACGTTTTTAAAATTGTAAAAAAACAAAGATTATTCAATTTCATACCAACTGTAAAATATATTGTACAAATACAAAAAGAAGAGCTACTGGACCACCAAAGAATTACTTTTGCTGAAAAAAATAATATTCGACAAGAAATATGAAAAAAAGGAAGCGAAATTGACGGTAAAGACGAAACTGTACAAACGCATAAAGAACACAAATTCGACCACCCAAAAGTCTTGCAGAAAACAAACATTCGATAAGAAATATATATATACAAAAAAAGGGAAGCGAAATTGACAGTAAAGATTCGTATGTCCAAACATGTCTGCTTGTGTAAAACGTGTTGCCCAACACGCGCGAGCGAAAGGATCGGGAAAGAAAAGAAAAGAAAAAAACATATACAGGTAGAAGAGAGAGGAATCGAAGGACAGGAAGTCCAACGTTTGGCGCGGAAAAAAAAAAAAAAAAAAAAAAAAAAAAAAATGGTTTTTGCAAGCGAACGCTCATTTTGCTCCCAAAGTCATCCCCTAAAGTGACGTCATAGGATGTATAGGGTCAAGGGGAAAGATCCCATGGGATCCATCTCTACGGAACACATATATCAAATGTCACAGCATCTGTCTGGTTATGGTGGGGTTGGGTGGACCTTGGTGTGTACCACAATGGTAGAGGAAGGAACCCGAGTGGCACTTGAAGTTGACGTGACGTTTGCACCAGCGATGTGCAAAAGGTGGTGAAACTCAAGAGGACGCGTCCTAATGGAGACAAAAAAAATGAAATCAGTATGAGTGAAAATAAAGACGAAAGACTGACTCATTGGGGAGTGTAGCGTGTAGTTCAGCCTCAGTGGCCCATTGCAGGACCGGCCTACCCCCTTAGGGACGATACAGCCTCTGTACCACCGCACCACGGTAGCTTCACCCGGGTTAGTAAGGATGGATGTATGCGTGGCGAGATGTGGTGAATGTAAATTTGTTGTTGGTGTGTTGGAATGACTGCGATTGTGGAGTCTGAAACCAGTATAATGAGCTAGACCATGCTGATTAAGTTTTAGCACACACACACACACACACACACACACACACACACACACACACACGACTCGGTGGCGCGGTTGGTAGAGCGCTGGACTGGGAAGTACGGTGGTGCTCGCAGTACATGGTTCGAATCCTGCCCAGGGCCGAAATTATTTCGGTATCGCTGTGCTTCGGGTCGTTACTCTGACTCTCGTGGGCGGGGAGTTGGGTGTGTGTGTGTGTGTGTGTGAAAGGTCCTACCATTACCCATAGATTGGTCACGAGCTCTGAGCTCTCTTTCGGGAGGGAAATAGCTGTCGATCACGAGTCTAACACGTGATCCAAAAGACCAAGTGAATACATACATACACACAAACGACACTGATCTACCGCACCTCTGATGTCTACTGTTGCGGACAGGGGTTGCGAATAATGAAAGTGGTTTTCCTCTTACCGGGGATCGAACTCAGACCATCCGCGTTCCGAGGCAAGAATGTTACCACACAGGCTCTTACAGGGGAGAGACGTAATTTAATTCTGATTGCAGGGATGCCATTTTGAGGGAATTTTCCACAAATTTGTGTCTGAGAAATTTGCTCACATGGTATATGTTGTGAGCAAATTATTTGTTGCAATGAACTTGTCTGTGTATATAATAATTCCTTCTTTTTGTGGGAACAAATGTGGAAATCCAGATATCCTTATGGGAATTTTGTGGAAAAAATCTCACTCATTTCTGAGAACTGGCATAGATCACAATGGCAACACTATCTGATTGTATTCACCGAAGGCATTTTTTATTTATTTATTTATTTTTTTCCATCTCGAATAACTTGCTCGGAATAGGTTTTCTATACTTTCAGGTCTTATACATTTGAGAGAAAATAATTCATTTGTCCAAAGCCTAATACCTAATAGAGGTATTCCAATGGGTCAAGGGCTTTAACAAGGGTGATGCAGGCAAGGTCATCATATCAAGACAACAGGGCAGGACTCATAGTAATGTGTTTAAACTGGACATATTTAGGCTTAAGCAGGAAATGGGCAAGAGCTTGTTTACCAATAGAGTGGTTAACAAATGGAATAGACTTGATAATCATGTAGTGAGTGCTGAAACTATTGGTTATTTTGAGAAGGTTAGATAACTTTACGGATGGAGATGATAGGTAGCAATGGACATGGAATGGCCTAGTGTAGGCCTTATGGTCTCTTAGAGTCTCTTCCATTCTTATATTCTCATCTAAAACTGCGTACGAAAGAAGAGCAGGAAGTAGCCAACTCTTACTTGCCTTCAGACATATTGATCCACGACAGAGCCTACCTGTGCGAGTTTTGACTTACGATGAATACGAATATTAGTTCCTTACTGACTTTGGTGTCTGTCTTTTCCTTTCCCACATTAACTCTCCCTCTTTCACTGCCTTACCATCTCTCACCTTTGTTTTCATATCCTTTATCTATTTTCACTTTTCTTCGTCCTCCTTCGCCCCTTAACTGGTCGAGAAAAACGAACGATGGTGAAGGCAATCATAACGCTAATCAGAGAAACGTCTTCGAGTTAGGCGGAGGGAGGGAGAGAGAGAGAGAGAGAGAGAGAGAGAAGGGGGGAGTGGGGGAGAGAGAGGGGGGAATCAGCTGGTGGAATTAGCAGGCCAGGGAGGCCAAGCAACCCGAGCAGACCAAAGAAGTCCATGCAGGCCATCAATCAGGGTAACCAAACGATCTACGACGCGAAAGAAAAAATCAATGTTACACAGACGCGAACAACCTCCGTAGTTTACGCTCCCTCCCCCCATCCCTCCTTCCCCCGGCGTTGCATACAACAGTTGTACTAAGGATGTATTGACGCGAGCAACAGCAGTGGCACACACCTGACCCATGTGCGTGTTGCACAGGAACGTGCAACGCAGACTTCCGAGCGTATGTGCGGTCTAATGATATTGAGGTTTGCAAACACGCAAAGATCGACGTTTGCAATTCTGCAACAAAGATGTATTTATGTGTTGCAACCAGGCACTGCTGTGCAACCTAATTTCGAAGTTCGCCAAAAGCCTTATATTTTCTATTCATTGTCTTCTAACATACCCACCATACCTACTTCCACGAAGAGGGAAGTGAGAAACCCCTCGTAGGCGACCCGATGTTTAGGTCGCCTCCCCGCCTAACCAGGACTGTCGGGAGCCAATCCAAGAAGCACGTAGCGGTACCCGGGAATCGAACTCACGACCACTTGCTCACGAGTTCGACACGGTATCATGTCCATTTTACTGTTCGCAGCAAAGACGCTATCTCCCAGGAAAGACGCAGACTGCGGGATGATCTAATAGAGGTGTTTAAGTGGATCAAAGGCTTTAACAAGGGTGACGCAAGCAAGGTCATTATATTAAGACAACAGGGCAGGACTCGCAGTAATGGATTTAAACTGGACAAATTTAGATTTAAGAAGGAAATAGGCAAGAATTGGTTTACTAATAGGGTGGTCAACGAATGGAATAGACTTAGTAACCATGTAGTGAGCGCTGAAACTATCAGCTGTTTTAAGAAACGGTTAGATAACTTTATGGATGGGGATGACAGGTGGTCATGGACATGGAACTGCCTGGTGTAGGCCTTATGGTCTCTTGCAGTCTCCTTCATTCTTATGTTCTTATCTATCATCATCAGACAGAATGAAAACGAAGGTTGTCATCGAACTTTAGAATCTGAGCTTTTCGAGCCATCGTTGCTGGCCCTGACAATTAAAAAAAAAAAAAAAAAAAAAAAAAAAAAAAAAAAAAAAAAAAAAAAAAAAAAAAAAAAAAAAAAAAAAAAAAAAAAAAAAGAGCGACACGTCAATATCACGTTCTCAACTTCAACCATTTGCGTACGTCACGTCCCACGCACCAACAGACACTTTCATTCATCTGAGAATTGGTTCATGACTGAATCTTTTTTCTCGATCGAGATGATGATGATGATGATCACGATGATGATGATTATCATGATGATCACGATGATGATGATAATCATGATGATGATGATTCGGTATAACGCCGCGAACTCCCCCTATCAGGAGGCTAGGACGGTGCCCTTTACAATGGACTTTGTAGCATGGAATCTAATCAACCATGCCCTTGGTCCAACTCGCTGGATGTAGATTTCGTACTACCGCCACCCCGACCTCCGCCACAAGAAGCGACGCTCTAACCCGCTCGGCCGGCAATCATCTTCGATCAAGATCTCATTTTATAGGAATCATCATTTCAAACTGGATAAAATCGTGTAACATTTTCCACGACAAAACTATATTGTCCATCACCGTAATAAAGGTGTTTCTAAGGATTACAATGGAGGAGCAAGATGACAGGAGACCTTTTGGCCCATAACTACGTCGGATGCAGAAAAAAACATAAGTAAATGAATAAGATAAATAGATAATCATATTACGCAAACAGAAAAATAACAATAAATTACAATAAGTAACAGATAAATATGATAAAAAATAAATAAAATAATACATAAATAGACCTTAGGTTGATCGCTGGCCGAGCGGGTTAGAGCGTCGCTACTTGCGGCGGAGGTCGAGGTGACGGCGGTTCGAACCCTACCACCAGCGAGTTGGACCAAGGACATGGTTTATTAGATTCCTTGCTACAAAGTCCTCTGTAAGGGGCACCGTCCTAGCCTCCTGATAGGGAGGAGTTTCGCGAAGTTATACTGAATTATGAACTATGGATCTTACACCCTTCGCTCTTTACATGGACGGCTGTGGACAAAACGGAAACAAAATCGAAGAGACAAAACATAAGACCAACATGAAAACAAGTTAAATTATTACTGTTTCGTTTATCTAAAAAAAAAAAAAAAAAAAAAAAAAAAATATATCTATATATATATATATATATATATATATATATATATATATATACACACACACCCAGTGCACATGGTGCAAATTAGCCATGCATTCAATATATGAGTAACCATCCAAATGCATGTTGAATATTGATTAGAATGGATATATATATATATATATATATATATATATATATTTTTATATATAATATTTATATATGTATATAAAAACAATAAGTTTACTCCAAATATGACTTCAAAGATTTGTGTTTCATATTAAAAAAATTGAGTGCAGTTGCATGTGTATGTGTAATTATCTATTTATAGACTCATCTAGAAACATAACAAATATATACAATTTCTCCATCGAATACTCTTTAAAACAATAAACTGGAAAATTCACAAATTAAATATTCCAAATTCTCCATTTTTTTTTCTCAAAAGAAGAAAACTCAAGACTCCCTTCCACCATCCAAATCTTGAAGAAAAAGAGACGGTCCATTAAAGGATCACATTCGATCTTTTTTTAATTAGGGTCAGAGAATTCTAATTACTCAGTGATCCCCGACTATCGGAAACCTCGTAAAAGCAGGTGTCTGTGACATATTCTAAATGTTGTACGACACGCCTATCAAAGAAATAAGCGTCAGTTTGTTTATATAAAGAGTTCTCAACCCTTTTCCCCGTTTCGTACACCGAGAGTCCTCAGACCATCGACACGTACCTCGCACCCCAAGAGTCCCCAGACCATCGACCCGTACCCTCATGAACCTGGCACAGAATACAGAATGGTATTATGATGATGATATGGTTTAACGTCACACACTCCCCCCTATCGGGAGGCTGGGACGGTGCCCCTCACAGAGGGCTTTGTAGCGTGGAATTTGATGAACCATGCCCTTGGTTCAACTTCGCTGGTGGCAGGATTCGAACCGCCCTCACCTCGACCTTCGCCGCAAGTAACGACGCCCTAACCCGCTCAGCCATACAATAGTAAACATACAATGGTAGAGCAACATATATCAGACGGTTCAAAATATAATACCTTTATTTATGAATTAAGAATTAAGGTAAAAAACAAAGTATAGTGATACTACATGTGCAGGAGTGAAACTGTAGTTACTTTATTACCAAACTAGTATTAAACTTTAGTGTGAAGGCTGTGTCTGTTCTGTGCTCCAACTCAAGCTGTATTGGCGAGACACACTCGAAGGTCATGCTTCACATTAAGCCGTGCTCCATGTTTAGTTTTCATGTTCAACGGCGATAAAATCTACAGGTAAGCAATAAGGAACATCAAGAATGAATTCAGACCAATATCATATCAACTACAACAGGATAAACCGCACTCATTTTAGATCAGAACTTGGCCAGGGAAGTGTTTCAAATCCATCTTTTGCAACAGAGTCGTTCTCAAAAAAAAAAAAAAAATAATAATAATAATAATAATAATAATAATAATAATAAATAAATGAATAAATAAATAACAACAAAAATAATACACAAAAAAACTAATAGAATAAAATAAAATCCAGGTATTAACAGCAACTTCTCCCTTCTATCCACTGCCACTCCACGCCCCCCCCCTCCCACCTCCTCAAGACCCACTTTCCAAACCTCCACAAAATACAGACTGACGCGTTTTAAATTCTTATGTCATCTTTCGCTAGCTATCTACCTCTGGAAACAGTCCCGCGAAACCCTGGGGTTAGCGAACCCCTGATTGAAAACTTATCATTTAAACCCTCAGACGCGTTTCATTCAGGATAATACATAAGGGATACAAAGGCTAATTATGTCACCTCTAACCTCCTCCCAAAGTACCCACACAAAATAAATAAATAAATGAATAGAAAATACATAAATTTATAACAATAATAACAATAACAATAACAATAATAATAATAATAATAATTAGTGATATCAATAATGATAAAACTAGATAAAATAAGAACAAATAGTAAATACACAAATAAATAAATTAATAAATCGTTGGTCTTCGCACACACTATCGCTACAAGACACATCCCGTGGGTTTTGAATTAATGAACAACTTGAACCACTTTTAGTTAAATTGAACACGATTATTCCCAGACCAGAGCTCCGATCACCTGTTGAACACCCATTCACGTCTCAATCAAATGAAATCCTAAATCGGTAGATTCGAAAAACATTTTCAACTTTTATGTATGCCGCATTCAATTCACCTCCTAAGCTTCCGTCTGTCAATCATTTTCTATCCTTCTCTCTACTCTCTCTTTTCCACTCTCTTCTCTTTTCGTTTCATCCCCATCTTATCTCCACTATACAATCTGCCTTCGCTTTTCTCATATTTCCTTCTCTTTCTCTTTTCTACTCTCCTCTCTTCTAGTTTCTCTTTTCCACTCTCTTCTCTTCTCTTTTCGCTTCATCCCTACCTATCTTATCTCCACTATACAGTCTGCCTGTCTATCTTCTCTTTTATCATATTTCCTTCTCTCTTTCTCTTTTCTATTCTCCTCTCTTCTAGTTTCGCTTCATCCATTCCTATCCTATCCACCCTATACTGTCTCTCTTCGCTCTTCTCATATTTTCTTCCCTCTTACTCTCTCTTCCTTTCACTCTCCTTCTCTTTTTCCTCTTTCGCATCCCAATCTCCATTTCCCTTTTCTTGTTCCTATCTTTCTCTTGCTCAAGGAAGGGCATGTGTATGGATGATATTTTGACGCAGCCCGAAGGGATTTCTCCCCGTCTACTCTATTTTCAGCATGAGGGGACTGAAAGAGAGAGAGAGAGAGAGAGAGAGAGAGAGAGAGAGAGAGAGAGAGAGAGAGGGGCAGGCTCGGCGCGTAAGTGAAGCAGGCCTGCAGTGGATGTGCTGTGTCTTACTGCATTGCTTCCTACCCGGGCAGTGGGCTGGAGACAGGGATGACCCGTCATCCACAAGGACCTAAGATGAGAGAGGGGAATGGGGTGGGGTGGGTGGGAGTGGGTGCGTACCTTTGACTTGGCTACCTCTCTAATAAGGGGGAAAAAACCCTTGGTGTATGAATGAATGCACCTTTCTCTCTCTCAACTCTCTTTCCCTCCTACACTCTCTTTACTTCTCTTTTGGCTCCACCCCATCTATCGTAGCTCCCCTATACTCTCCAACGTCTGTCTGTCTTCGCTTATTTCATCTCTCCTTCCCCGTCCACCTTTCAGACCACCTGTCTCGTCCCCCCCCCCCATCCCATCTGTTTCAGTTTGGTTTCTATTTGGCTTCTTTTCCGTCTCCCTTCCATCTCCCCTTTTCCGGTCCCTTCCTATTCCACATCGCTCCCCTTCGACTCTATTTCCATCCGTTTCTCATTTTTTTTTTTTTTTTTTTACCTTTTTCTTTCACACTTCGTTTGATACGTGGATGTAACTTTTTTTTTTTATTATTAAAACAGAGATATTGGTAAATAATGTATCCCAAATTTTTATTTTACTGTTAACAGATAGTGTACATAGAGATAACTATCTATACTATTTGTCCTCTCAATTTGTCCCGTCAACTACATTTTTTATGGAATGAAAACAGAAATGTCAATCACTAATGCAACCCAAAATCACTGTCAACAGACATCAAAAGGCTAAGATTTTTTTTTTTTCCGGACAAAGAATGGAATGAAAACAGAAATATCGTTAAGTAATGTAACCCAAAAATCTCCATCACCGTCGACAGCAATCAAAGAGCTAAGACTTTTTGGACAAATGGAATGAAAGAAGAAATATCGTTAAATAATTGAATCCCAAATTCTCCATCACCGTCGACAGACATTAAAAAGCTAAGATTTTTTTTTACGGACAAAGAATGGAATGAAAACAGATATATCGTTAAACAATGTAACACCGTTAACAAACATCAAAGAGCTAAGACTTTTTGGACAAAGAATGAAATGAAAATTGAAATATCGTTAAATAACGAAACCCAAAATTCTCCATCACCGTCAACTGACGTCAAAGAGCTAAGACTTTTTCCGGACAAAGAATGGAATGAAAACAGAAATATCGTTGAACAATGTAACCCAAAATTCCCCATCACCGTCGACAGAAATCAAAGTGCTAAGACTTTTTGGACAAAGAATGGAATGAAAACAGAAATATCGTTAAACAATGTAACACCGTCAACAGACATCAAAGAGCTATGAGTTTTTGGACAAAGAATGGAATGAAAACAGAAATATCGTTAAACAACGTAACCCAAAATGCCCCATCACCGTCAACAGACATCAAAGAGTTCTTGGCTCTTGTCACTTCCGAGTCTTCCGTCGTCTCCACTTCCCACTCATTGCTCATTACTTCCGCCAGACGAGGTGGCCGCTGTTCCTTCACAAGCTATTCCATTACGACAGCTACTGCAATCACAGATAATAGGTCAATCTCTACTCCATACGACCATCTTCTCTCCACCAATTCCAAGACCAGGTGCAAGGGAATTTAATTTCAGACTCGTTCGACATTAATCTATTCCTCTCTTCCATTCCTTCTTCTCTCAGCTACTACTACTCCGAATCTTGGTCTTACTATTGCCCTTGCTCTTGATCTTGTCCTTTTCCTTATTCTTGTTCCTCTTCCTGTTCTTGATTTTGTGCTTTTTCTTGTCCTTCCTCTTCCTGGTCTTAATTTTGTGTTTTTTTGTCCTTTTTCTTGTTATTGTTTCTCTTCCTGTTCTTGATTTTGTGCTTTTTCTTGTCCTTTTTCTTGTTCTTGTTTCTCTTCACGTTCTTGATTTTGTGCTTTTTCGTCCCTTTTCTTGTTCCTGTTCTTGTTCTTCCTCTTGTTTTTCCTTTTCCTTTTCTTCCCATTCTTCTTGATCTCCCTCATCCTCACACTTCCTTCCTCAACTTCCATCAATGTTTCCATCAACTATTTAAGTCAGTATACCTTTCTCTGTCTGCCTCCCTCTCTCTCTCATACATACATATATATATATATATATATATATATATATTATATATATATATATATATATATATATATATATATATATAGATAGCGCAATTAGTTAATTCACTGTCCATTTGTTACGTATCGGCTAGGTTCAAGCCCTTGCCCGACAGTGCATCATTTCCCGATTATGCTTCCTTCGAGTTCCTGTTAGTCTCGATCATGTTTGCAAGGAATTAAAGTGGAAAAAGTTGATAAAATTGATAAGATGAATATATACATATATAAATATATGCGCACGCGTGCGTGTGTGTGTGTGTGTGTGTGTGTGTGTGTGTGTGTGTGTGTGTGTGTGTGTGTGTGTGTGTGTGTGTGTGTGTGTGTGAAATGAGTAGTGCTGACATGATGCCCGTATTAACGAGTCAGATGATGAGGATACAGGGACATAATTACACGTTAAAGAGGGAGGGAGGGAAGGAAAGAGAGAGAGAGAGAGAGAGAGAGAGAGAGAGAGAGAGAGAGAGAGAGAGAGAGAGAGAGAGAGAGAGGACAACTGATGAAGACAAGAAATAAGCTACTTCTAAGGCCAATGGTTTGATCGCTGACGGAGCTGCTACCAGACGTTAACACGGGAGTCGAATGAAGATGAGATTGAAGAAAATTTCTGTTCGAAAATGACTACTTGTTTCTCACGGTTACTCTAGATATGCATCTATTGGAAATGTAGAGGCCTGTCCAGCCGAAACGTAGGAATCAATTATCCTTGTTTCCTCGCCTACCCCTTCGATTCTCCTTAACTCACACACACACACACACACACACACACACACACACACACACTCGTGGCGCAGTTGGTAGAGTTCCAGGCTGCCACTACGGAGGCCCGGATTCGACTCCCGTCCAGGCCTGAAATAATTTCAGTATCGCTGCGCTGCGGGTTGTTACTTCCACTCTCGTGGATGGGGAGTTGGGTGTGTGTGTGCGTGTAAGGTTACAGCATTACCCATTGATCGGTTATAGACGAGCTCTGAGCTCTCTTCCGGGAGGGAAATAGCTGTCGATCATGAGTCCGACACGTGATCCAAGACCATGGTGAATCACATACACACATACACACACAGACACAACACACACCACCGTGTAGGCCGGTAAATAATAAAACCAACAGGAAACACACAACATCAGTCCACGTTATCAATTATCCAAAGCACAAGTGTACTGAAGCTCGAAAACATACAATTCAGGTACACACAATACCTTACCTGATAAACACACGCCTCCCTGCGCCTAACACGCCCACATGTTATATGAAACCTGTCCATACAAGTAAATGCCTGCCATATAGAACAATATCGCATTCATATATTCATAGCGCGTTGCTCGTCTGCCCTCAAAGATGATTTCGACAGAGACATACAGCCGAATATATCCTGATATCAAATACCAAAATCCGCACACCTGCTAAGCTCATACCGCCTACAAAAGCCAAATATATACACACGTGCATGCGAGCAGTTGCTCAGGGATAACGAACTGAAACTTATAACCGTTTGTATTCAAATTGCTTTCCTGGATTGCTGGGAAATGCGAAGGAAAAATGGAAATAGTAATTTCAATAATAAATTCCGGATAAGCAAAATAGAAGTAAAATATTCCGATTGTCGTGGTCTTGGAATCGCGTCCGTGTCAATTTCAGGTGACCTGAATCCGTCAATGTAATTCAAAGGTTATCTTTGAGATTATAATGAACGTCTCCAAGGAGAATGAGGGATGCAAAACAAACATCCAAGATTGTGAGAGGTTACAGTCTAAAGAAAAGGGGAGGAAGAGAGAGAGAGAGAGAGAGAGAGAGAAACGACAGACACAAACCGACACAACATCACATGGGCAAACAGACAGAACAACACAGACAGACAGATAAATGGACAAGCAGGCTGACGGGTTGGTGGACGGTCAGACAGAAATATTTACGGATAAACACAAACCGACAGACCGACAAAGGAGAGAAGGGGAAGGTAGAAGGTGCCAAAAAGGCAGAGTTGATGGGCTGTGCTTTCAAGGAGAAGGCCAACTTAAGGTCACATGAAGGTCAAGACGTGGCTCCTTCATCTAGACAGACACAAGAAGAAGAAGAAAACTGAGGAGAAGAAGAAGGAGAAGATGGAGGGGAAGAAGAATAATGGGAAGGAGAAGGAGAAGAAGGAGAACATGGAGAAGAAGGAGGAGAAAAAGGACGAGATGAAGAAGACGAAGAAGGAGAAGGAGGGGAAGAAGAATAATGGGAAGGAGAAAGAGAAGGAGAACATGGAGAAGGACGATGAGAAAAAGGAGATGAAGAAGAAGACGAAGAAGAAGGAACAGAATAAGAAGACGACGACTAAGATGAATAATAATAACATCAATAAGAGGAAGAGGAAGAAGAGGAAGGAAAAGAGGGATAAGATGAAGAAGAAGAAGAAAGAAATGAAAGAAGAGGAAGAAGAAGAAGGAAAAGAAGAAACAGAAGAAGATTAGGTTAGGCTAGGTTAGGTTAGTTTAAGATAGGTAAGCTATTTTAGGTTAGGTAGGCTATGTTAGGTTACATTACGTAAGCTGTGTTAGATTATGAAAGGTTAGGTTAGCTTAGGTTAGGATAAGCTAGGTTAGGTTAGGATAAATAACTTCCTTGAAGTGCACATCTGCCATACATTTGGCAGTTGGATCTGTAGTGCGTCTATTTCTACTTTTGCCTGATGTTCCGATTTTTCCGACTACAGGGGCATATAGTGGCGGTCGTTCCTCCTCCTCCTTCTTCAAGAAAGAAAACCCAGCATATTTCAAGAAGAATTCAAGGACGACGGAGTTTCTGAGTCCATCGTGATACAATGACCACTAGATGGGATGATGCCAAAATTCTCAACAATTCCGATACGAGTTCCGATACTGGTCCAAACTTCCGATTCCGATACGTGAGCCGATATTGCTCTAAAGTTCCGATTCCGATAAGAGTCCTGATACTGCTCCAGATTTCCGATTCCGATACGAGTCCCGATACTGCTCCCGACTTCCGATTCCGATACGAGTCCCGATACTGCTCCGAACTTCCGATTCCGATACGAACCCCAATACTGCTCTAAACTTCCGATTCCGATACAAGTTCCGATACTGCTCCAGACTTCCGATTCCGATACTACTCCAAACTTCCGATTCCGATACTGCTCCAAACTTCCGATTCCGATACGTGTCCCGATACTGCTCCAAACTTCCGATTCCGATACGTGTCCCGATACTTTTCCAAACTTCCGATACCGATACTTCTCTAAAATTCCGATTTCGATGCGAATCCCGATACTGCCCCAGACTTCCGATTACGATACGAGTCCCTATACTGCTCCAAACTTCCGATTTCGTTCTAAACTTCCGATTCCGATAGGAGTCCCGATACTTCTCCAACATTCCGATTACGATACGAGTCCGATTCCGATACCTGCGTTGAATATTTTCTGGCTCGACAGTTCGTTTGGGAAACAAATACTTAATGAACAAAGTACATTTGTAATCATTCATCGGAATCGGAAGCTGAAAGCAGTATCGGAATCGTCATTTTTTTTATTTTACTATTATTATTATTATTATTTTTTTTTTCATCGTCTTATCACTACTGACCACAAAGAAGTGGATCGACTGTGGTGGAGTAGTGGAGTAGAGCGAAGGGGAGTAAATGAGGAAGGGGAGGAGGAAGGGGAAGCGGAAGGAGGAGAGGAAGGGGGAGAGGAAGAGGAGAGAAACTGATACTGAAGGGAATAGAGAGGAATTGAAAAAAAAAATGGATGGAATTGTGATCGAAGCAAGATAACATGGTACGATAAAAGAGAACAAATTGAGATTGCCGTGTAGGGTACTAGACTGGAATGTAGTGGAGGCTTATAGAAAACGGGATGTGGGAAGGAACAAAAGGAAGGGAATTGGAGGAACTCTGAAAGGGAAAGAGAGGTAGGGAAGACAATGGAGAGTAAATAAAGGGAGGAAAGAAGAGAAGGGAAGATAGGTTGGCAAAGAAAACGGAGTGTGTAGGGTGAAGGTAAAGAAAACGGAGTGTGTAGGGGTGAAGGTAAGGGAAGGGGGAAGGAATGGGATGGGAGAAAACGAAGGAAAGGTTGTAAGAAAATAAAAGAGGAGAGGAGAGAAAAATGACAGGGAAAAGAGTGGGGAGAGGAGGAGAGAGGAGAGGAGAGGGGAGGAGAGGAGAAGAGAGGGGAGAAGAGAGGGGGAGGGGAGAAGAAGAGAGGAGAGGGGAGAAGAGAGAGGAGGAGAAGAGAGAAATGGGAGGGAAAAGAGTGGGGAGAGGAGGAGAGGGGAGAAGAGAGGAGAGAAGAGAGGGGAGGAGAAGAGAAGAGAGAGGAGGAGAAGAGAGATGAGAAAGGAGAGAGGAGAAAGGAGAGGAGAGAAAAGAATAGCAGAAAACGAAAGAAGAGGGGAGAGAGGAGAGAAACGGAGAGGAAGAAGAGGAAGGAGAATGGAAGAGAGCGGGGGAGAAAGAGTAGAGGAAATGGAGAGGAGAGGAGAGGAGAGGAGGAGGAGTGGAAGAGAGTAAAGGAGAGACTAAAAGAAAGAAAAGAGGAGAAACAGGAGGGATGGGAAGAGAGTGAGGGAGAAAGAGTAGAGGGAAGAGAGGAAGAAGAGGAAGTGGAAGGGAAGAGATTAAGGGAGATAGAGTAGTGGATAGAGAGGAAGAGAGGAAAGGGGAAACAGGAAGAGGCAGGGGAAGGGAAGAGAGCGATGAAGAAAGAGTAGAGGAAAGAGAGGAGGGGAAAGGGGAAGCTGGATGAGAGGGTGGGTGGAAGGGGAGAGAGAGTGAGGGAGAAAGAGTAGAGGAAAGAGAGGAGGAGATGAAGGGAAGAGAGTGATGGAGAAAGAGTAGAGGAAAGAGAGGAGGAGAAGAAAGGGAAGAGAGTGATGGAGAAAGAGTAGAGGAAAGAGAGGAGGAGAGGAAAGGGGAAGCAGGAAGAGGGGGAGGGTGGAAGAGAGAAGAGGAATGGAGAAAGAGTAGAGGAAAGAGAGGACGAGAGGAAAGGGGAAGCAGGAAGAGGGGGAGGGTGGAAGAGAGAAGAGGAATGGAGAAAGAGTAGAGGAAAGAGAGAAGAGGAACGAGGGGTGGGGCGTTGGGGGGGGAGGTTAGGATTTACGCTGAGCACGAGAGAAATCCCGATTTGGTGTTGCAAGAGCCGTCTGTCAAATGGACGCGGCATCTTGAAAATTAATTCCAATCGTCGATTCCAACTATATTAGCTGGCACGGTATAGGAGGAGGAGGAGGTAGAAGAGAGAGGAGAGGGGAAAGGGGAGGAGAGGAGAGAGGAGAAGGGAGGAGATGGGAGAAGGGAGGGGGAGAGGAGAGGGGAGAGGGGAGAAGAAAGGAGGGGAAGAGGTGGAGGAGGAAGAGGAGGAAGAGGATGACAATGAAGATAAGGAAGATGAGGAGGAGTAGGAAGAGTGGGAGGAGGAGGAAGAACAGGAGTGAGGAGGATGACGACGATGGCGATGAGGAAAAGGGGAGGAAGAAGGAAGAGGAGGAGAATGAAGGGGAGGAAGAGGAGGAGGGAGAAGAGGAGAAGGAGGAAGAAGAGAGATGAGGGAGCGGAAGAGGTGGAGGAGGAAGGGATGACCAGCCTCGAGGAGGCTCTGAGGACGAGGCGGAGATGGAAGCGTCAAGATGATGATGAGGAGGAGGAAAAGGAGGAAGAGGAGGAGGAGGAGGAGGAGGAGGAGGAGGAGGAGGAGGAGGAAGGGACGGTCAGCCACGAAGAGGCTCCGAGGACGAGGCGGAGATCGAAGCGTCAAGACGAAGCCAGCGGGGCTCGGGCGCGACCCGGGCAACCGCCATCAACACGCGTGGTGGGAGACCGCATGGTCGGAGGGGTTGATGCAGAAGAGAGGAGACGAGAGAGGAGAGAGATGGGGAGGGGAAGGGAGGAGAGGAGAAAGGAGAGAGGGGAGGAGAGGAGAAAAGAGAGAGGGGAGTAGAGGAAAGAGAGGGAAGGAAAGAGGAGGAGAGGGCGGAGGAATGGAGCGGAGGGGAGGAGAGGAGAGAGGAAAGGGGAGGGAGAGAAGGGAGATGGGAGAGGAAAAGGGAGAAGGGAGGAGAGAGGAGAGGGAAGAATAGAGGAGAAGAAAGGAGGGGAATGAGGAGAGAAGAGAGAGGAAAGGAGAGGGGAGGGGAGAAGAAAGGA
This sequence comes from Oratosquilla oratoria, assembly GCF_046742065.1. NCBI lineage: Eukaryota > Metazoa > Arthropoda > Malacostraca > Stomatopoda > Squillidae > Oratosquilla > Oratosquilla oratoria. The sequence continues at coordinate 11,137,710 of NC_134799.1, forward strand.
GGGGAAAGAGGAGAGAAGAGAGAGAAAAGGAGAGGGGAGGGGAGAGGAAAGGAGAGGCGAGAGGCGAGGAGAGGGGAAAGGCGAGGGAAAGGGAGAAGGGAAGGAAGAGGAGAGGGGAGAAGAGAGGAGAGGAGAGAGGTTCAAATCTAGTTCATTACTACTACTTATACTTCATACGTTCAAATGTATACTATGTCATTCCAATGTACTTGTTAGTTTTACGTGATATGTACTCTTTTACACATTTTTATACATATTCTGTTCACCTTTTCCCTCCATTTCGATGTACTCTCTTCTGTTGTATTACATTCCACTGCACAATCGTCACTGAGGCCAGCGCCGCATAGCGGGCCGAGCCTTTCTTATATCTAAAACCATGCACGTACATATATACAGACTAACCTACGTACACACACATACATACGCAACCACCACGCAGATTCTAAAAGCAATCTTCTCTACAGAATAACAACCTTGATTACCATAACATTACATATACATAACTTTGTATTTGTTAACTTTCACGCAACATTCATATTCATACATACACATGAGTATATATCAAATTAATTTTACATTTAGATTACATAAAGTGAGATGGTTTAGAATATGTAGAGATAAATTAATATATAATTTTAATAGTTTATATATGTGGCAACTGAGATCACACTCTCAGCATACCTAGGCTTGGACAAGTTAGTCCGTTGATAGCCCTTGCGGTGAGTGCAGTTCATCATTAAACATTAGAAGGAAGAATAGAGGATAGAAAAGGAGATGAGAGAAGAGGGGAGCAATCTAGTGTAGTATGGGGTGAACATTCATCGGTTCAGTACTCAAGATGTAACATTTTGAAGAAAACGCAGTCGGATTGATTAATTTGTTTATTCAATTAGTTATTTTAGTCTACTTCTTTGCAAGACTTGTAGACAAAAAAAGTAAGCATGGTTTATCATTGTAAATAATAGTAAGAACACCAGGATTTCAACCTTTATACTGTGTCTTACTGCATTGCTTCTGACTCAGGGCAATGGACGGGATACAGGGATGACCCGTCATCCATGAGGAGCTAAGATGAGATGAGGGAAAGGGTGGTGGATGGGAGTGGAATGGGTGGGAGTAGGTACGTGACTTTGGTTGGCTACCTCCCTTATAAGGGGGAAAAAGCTCTTGGTATACAGTGTGACCCCCCACCATACACACACACACATACTTTTGATCCCTTTGCTGAATATTATTATTTAGGATAAAATCTGTAAACGTCATCATCTCAAGTTTGTCGTGATGCAAGTCATGGGCGCCAAGTGCAGGAGACGTGTATTAAAGATGCACAGGGGGGGGGCAAAGAATAATAAAAGAAAAGAAAAGAAATTACGAAAAACCAACGTCACTCGCAATCAAACTGGATGACATGGTTAAATGAAGGGAGTCTTCGGGAATACAAATGAGGGAAATGAGCTACACCAAAGAGGAGGCTAAGTTGGACCGGGGGTGAAGTGACGAGGGTAGAAGAGGGGAGAGGAGAAAGGAAAGGAGGGGAGAGGAGAGGAAAGGAGAGGTGAGGAGTGGAGAAAGAAAAGGAGAAGGGGAGGATAAGAGAGGAAAGAAGAGAGGAAAGAAGAAGAGGGGAGGAAAGGACGGGAGAGAAAAGAAGAGAGGAGAGGGGAGGAAAGGAGAGGGGAGGAGAGGAAAGGAGAGAGGATAGAAGAGAGGTGAGGTGAGAGAAGAGGAGAAAGGAGAAGAGAGGATAAGAAAGAAGAAGGGAGAGGAGAGGGGAGGAAAGGATGGGAGAGGAGAAGAGAGGAGAGAGGAGAAAGGAGAGAAGAGGAAAAGAGAGGAGAGGGAAGGAGAAAGGGGAGGAGAGGAAAGGAGGGGAGAGGTGACGAGAGTATATTAATTAGTGATAATCTTTTTTGAAGTAATATTAAGTTCACAAGTATTTTGTGTTATACTTCCAATATGAAACCACCAATTATCTTTTATTCGTGGTTGCTTTTGCGCACGACACTGAAAAGACATAAACTAATAAAGTCGCCACATGTTTCATTACTCTTCACTTAAACAACTTGAATCTTAACTCATTTGAGGCTTTCGACAGGAAGCTGTAGCTTCTTTACAATACCATAAATATGATATACATTTTGGTCTGAACAGTCAAAGTTGTCCGAGCCTTCAGATAGGTGTTGGTAAATGATGGGACCAAAAACATGTTTGACAATCTAATCTTAACACAAACACATAAGAATGGAGGAGATTGAGAGGGACCATAAAGCCTACACTAGGCAGTTCCATGTCCCTTACCACCTATCATCCCTGTCCGTAACTTCTTTTAAAACAACCAAATTGTTTTAGAGCTCACTACATGGTTACTAAATCTATTCAATGTGTTAACTACTCTCTTGGTTTGTTTTCGATAAGGAAATCTGGAGCGAGTCTTGAGCTGTGCAACGCTGCTTAAGGTCATATGTCACAGTGTCAAAGACACAGCTGTGATTT
>NC_134799.1:11150202-11230202 GCF_046742065.1 Oratosquilla oratoria
AGAGTTAGAATATTCTATATTTCAAGCTCCTTCACTATAAATACTGGATATCTCGAATTATAGATATGTGTAATAGAAAGAACTAGATCGTTCTATATTTTAGACCGCTTTATTACAAATATTGGATCCCTTGAATTATAGATATTTGCATAGAAAGCTAGAATGTTCTATATTTCAAACTCATTACAAATACATATCTTGAATTATAGATATTTGCAATATGGAGAACTAGATTGTTCTATATTTTAGACCGCGTTATCACAAATATTGGATCCCTTGAATTATAGATTTGCAATAGAGAGAACTAGATTGTTCTATATTTTAGACAGCTTTATTACAAATATTGGCCACTTTGAATTATATAAATAAAAAATTCTTTAATACAAATATTGGATCCCTTGAATTATAGATATATGTAAAAGAGAGAACTAGATTGTTCTATATTTTAGACCGCTTTATATTGGATCCCTTGAATTATAGATATTTGCATAGAAAGCTAGAATGTTCTATATTTCAAACTCATTACAAATACAGATCTTAAATTATAGATATTTGCAATATAGAGAACTAGATTGTTCTATATTTTAGACCACTTTATTACAAATATTGGATCCCTTGAATTATAGATTTGCAATAGAGAGAACTAGATTGTTCTATATTTAAGACAGCTTTATTACAAATATTGGCGACTATGAATTATACAAATAAAAAATTCTTTAATACAAATATTGGATCCCTTGAATTATAGATATATGTAAAAGAGAGAATTAGATTGTTCTATATTTTAGGCAGCTTTATCATAAATATTGGCGACTTTGAATTACACAAATAAAAATTCTTTAATACAAATATTGGAGGCCTTGAATTATGCAAGTAAGGAATGGAGAGAACTATCAGTTAATTATGTGGCAATTGTAAGTCATTATTTCAATTATTGCCTTCGTACGTATCTTCGAGAACAAGTTCATTTGTTCTTCCTCGTGTTCTTTGTTCTTCAGTGCTGTTTTGGACTGTAGTTTACCAGCGTTTCTATCCTTGAGGGCAACCTTCCCGTAGGCGCGTGTTCGTGGTTGGGTATTCACGAAAAGTAAAAAATGTCTTCTGCAAGTACAATATTTTTTAAATTCAATTTACTTTTATTTTATTACTATTATTATGTATATATTTTTTTTAACTTCACGAACTCCCCCCTACCGGGAGGCTAGCACGGTGCCCCTTACAGAGGACATTATAGTGTGGAATCTAATGAACCATGCCCTTGGTCCAACTCGCTGGCGGCAGGGTTCGAACCGCCATCCCCTCGCCCTTCGCCGCAAGTAACGACGCCCTACCCCGCTCGACCAGCGAGCTTCCTGCATATTTTCAATTGGTAATGTACATAATGTTTCTAGATTACTGAATATCATTCTCTTCTAGTTTCTAGAATCGATATGTCCCCTAGTGTTGCCTTTTCTCCTCTATTACTGTTTCTAATAGCTTAATAATTTTCTAATTAACGATGGAAATAACAATTACCAATACACGTTACACTTTGTAATCAAAGTGATTATTATGATAATTGCTAAAAGCTGAGAAAATCGAGTAGAAGTACGGGAAATTTATGTTCTTTATCAGCTATCTTTAACCACTTTATCTATTATCACAAAAAGATGGCGGCGCATTAATTTCTTGGGAATACGAAGCAAATATCAGCAACAGCGCAAACATACAAGACAAAAATAAATAATAAATAAATGAATGAATAAGAGAGAATAAAAACATCACATATGTTAGTGTGTTAGAGCGTCGCTGCTTTCGGCGGTGGTCGAGGTGACGGCAGTACGAACTCTGCCTCCAGCGAGTTGGACCAAGGGCATGGTTCATTAAATCCCACGCTACGAAGTCCTCCGTAAAGGTCACCGCTCTAGCCTCCTGATAGGGGGATGTTTGGTGACGTTAAACCGAATCATCACATCCATTGTTTGGATGTTGCATAGATGTGGTATATGTGGTATATGTGGAAGACTGTGTGGTCTTACTCGTCCACCCCTCTTAAAGGTGGAAAAGGCCATTTGGTACTTATGTATACACGGGCGACTACTGTTGCCTTAGGGCAGAATATAGTATCACCCTTCACTTTAAACAATATTCAGTATCCTCACTCCCCAAAGCCTATAATGTATTCTCCGCGTTCCTTACCAGCTAGGATTGCCTCAGGCCACCGAGAGAGCCTTTCCTCTCATCTTTACTAAGTTGGGGTGCAGGCACAGGTGGTGTAGGTGAGGATAGACAGGTGTAGGTGTAGGTGCAGGTGTGGCACCTAGCTTCTTCGTTCCGCCTGAGGTGCTTTTGCGAAAGGATCATCCGGAGGACCATCGGGTCTTTGTCGTCGTGGTGCGTCGTCTCGAGTCTATACCTTGACTTCCATGATTTGCCTTGTGGGGATGGGTAACAGGTCTTACCTTCCCTTGCCTTCCCTTGTCTTGCCTTTTGGTGATGGGTATCAGGTCTTACCTTCCCTTCCCTTGCCTTGTGGTGATGGGTAACAGGTCTTCCCTTCCCTTGCCCTGCCTCCTCTTACTCTTCCCCTTTCCCTTCCTTCCCTTTCCCCTTTTCCTATGCTAGTGTGTTTGTCATGGTGTTGGGTACCAAGTCTATACTCGTACCTTGCCTTTCTTGCCTTGTGGTGATGGGTCCTAGGTCTTACCTTACCTTCCCTTGCCTTACCTCTTCCTACGCCTCCTCTTCCTCCTCCTCCCCTTCCCCTTTTCCTATGCCAGTGTGTCATGGTGTTGGGTACCTTGCCTTCCTTGCCTTGTGGTGATGGGTCCTAGGTCTTACCTTACCTTCCCTTGCCTTGCCTTCTCTTACTCTTCCCCTTTCCTCCTCCTCCCCTTCCCCTTTTCCTATGCCCTTCGCTGTCCTCGCCCTTCTTCCCGTCTACAGCCTTCGAGCTACAGCGGTTCAAACGCTCGCCAATTTTCTTCCTGTAGAAAAAAAATCACTAACGAGTGAGAGGAAACACGTTCCAACTCTATTAGATGCGTTTGATCTTCGTTCCATCTCTATCCGATAGAAGAGTTGATCCGAAAGATATGGTCTAACAATTCCTCTCAAGCCTTCTTCAGGAATATTAGACACTTCTTTGGCGCATTTTCTAAATCTGAGTGGAATACTTTCCGTCTTGTTTCTTTATCTCCTGGAACATTTTTTCTGAATGATAACTCCTAATTACTGGAAAACGAACCCACTTGAGTCCCTTTTTCTTTAATGATAATGGAATGTCATTTGAGTGATCTATGCGCTGGGTAGAGTATGAATACTAATTCATTGTGGTACAAAATATCCAGATTTTCCTCTACCCTTCACCCACATCCGTGCCCAAATTGATTCGGTTTAACGTTGCGAACTCACCCCTATCAGGAGGCTAAGACGGTGACCCTTACACATAACCTTATAGCGTGGAATTTAATGAACCATGCCCTTGGTCCAACTCGCTGGCGGCAAAGTTCGAACTACCAACACGTCGACCTCCGCCGCAAGTACCGACGCTTTAACCCGTTCGGCCAACGAACACTCACTAAAGGTGGCGGCACACTAGGCATTTCTAGCTAGCATGCTACTTGCTTTTGCAACGTAAACTGTGTAGAAACTACTTCGGCTACAATGTTGTAGAATTCCGTAAAAACATCAACAATATGCCTAATATTCCTATTTTAGGTTTAACTCCTAGTTCGTCATTCAGCTTCTCACTCTATATGACAAAAGATTAATTTGACATTTTGATTAAAAAAAAAAAAAAAAAAAAAAAAATCGTAACCGAAGTAGTATCTACTCAAACGAGGTAGCAAAAGCGAGTAGCATGTTAGCGAAAAATATCTATTGTGCGACCACATTTACACTTCACCCATAACCTCCCCTTTTATATTACTTTTCGATTCCCCCAATAACAAGTTTCAACACACCCTAGCATATGATTTATTTAGATCCATCAACGTTATATATATCCCAATTTCCCTCACTGAATTCTTCATTGATTTCCTTTAAAGACCAACGTGTTAAGGGCTTATCACATTGGGCTATTTTTCCTCCGACATCCTACCTCCAACCTCCATTTGTTTGACTAGAATATGACTTCGCTTGCAGATGTCTACACTTCTCTAGGGAGTAGCAAAAGCAAGTAGCATGCTAGTAAGAAATGCTTAGTGTGCCGCCTCAGCTTTTCTTATCTTTACCAACGACCATTTCCTCGTCTCCAAATACCGGATTCTCTCTCTTTTCATCATTTACCCCTTCCGAGCTGTCAACTGGAAATACTATCCAAACATCCAACTCCGTAAATCCATCATCAATCACAACCCTGCCTTCCACCCACTCGTCCATATTGCGCTGTCAACTGTTGCTCCATTTCCAGCATTCTACACCGTGAGTGTGCCGCTTTGCACCATCCATCACCACCACCTCAAAGCCTCGACCACCAAATAAAGTATCACCACAGTTGTCTTATATTCAGGATCACACTGGAGCAGTGATTCTCGGGGGGGGGGGGGGGGTCCACGTACCCCCTGGGGGGATCACAAGGGGGTGCACGGACCCATGGGGGGGGGGCCACAGAAACCTAACAAGGGGTCTACAGGACTATGAATTAAACATGTTACAGATAATCCTGTCCGGGCTTATCTTTTTTTTTAATATATTTATTTCATATCTTAAAGTTTTTGTTATAATTCATAACTTTATAATCCATTTATAATTAAGACACTATGTCTTAATCGCGATGGAGATCGATTAATTATTTGTTTTAAGGTGAGCTCCGGGTTTGGCGTGCCGGAAAAAAGTAGTTCGTGTGCCAGGTTTGGCACGCGTGCCAAGGGTTGCCCACCCTTGGTCTCGATTACTCCCTATTCCTAGCAAACACCAGTTCTCACACCTGTTTCCGTCTGAAAACAATCTCTGTTTCTCTATCTCTTCTCCTCTTACATTTCTCATATTTCACCTCCACCTTATTCACTCCAACATTTTAAATTTTCATGTCTTCACAGTTCTCTATTCCTCATCTTTCTCGTCATCCTCCTCCTAATACTCCTGTCTCTCCTTCTTCCCAGCACTGTCTACTTCTGCAGTTTTACCTACTGACCCCTTAGCTCCTCCATTATTTTCAAAATTTATGTCTCCTCTTATTCCTACTCCTATTGTTTCCCCTCATACTATTCCTATTACTTCTCATAAGAACACAAAAATGGAGGAGACTGCAGGAGACTACATGGTCTACCCTAGGCAGTTCCATGTCCCTTACCACTTGTCAACCCTATCCATTGAGTTCACATCTCTTAAATGAACCCATTATTTCAGCGTTCACTACTTCATGGTTACTACGTCTATTCCATTCGTTCACCACTCAGTTGGTAAACCATTTCTTGCCTATTTCCTTCTTAAACCTAAACTTGTCCAATTTAAACCCATTACTATTACTCATCACCATTACCCATTTAGCCCCGACATCTATTTTTCCTCATGTCTGCCTAAACTTCTCCAATTCAAACCCATTACTATAACTCATCACCATTACCCATTTAGCCCTGATACCTATTTTTACTCATATCTGCCTATTTCTTCATCAATTTCCACTACTTCCCCAGTCAATCATTTCTTCTCCTCCTCCTCCTCCTTTTTAGCTTCTTTATCCACCTCCTCTTATTCCTTATCCATCTTTCTGACTCCCAACTCCACAAATCCTTCACAGATGGATTCTATGATCGATACTTCTAAGCCTGTCTTCCTTTTTCTCCTCCTCCTCTTCCTCCTCCTTTCCTTCTTCTTCCTCCAGCCCCTTCCTTTCCTCCAGGACAACTGTCCTACTTCACCTATTTCTTCCTTCTCTTCTATCACCAACTGACTCCTTTCTCCTCCTATTTTTACTGGTCTTTGTTCTACTTCACATACACGTCCTCTTCTCTATTGACTCCATTTCCCCCTTTTCCTAGTTCTTCTGGTCACTGTTTTACTTCACATCTTCTTCCTCCTTTTCTTCCTTCTTTTCTCTCCTCTACCAATTCCATTTCCCTCTTCTCCTTTCTTTTCTCCTCCCCTTCCTCTCCTCCTTCGACTCCATTCCCCCCCTTTTTCCTATTCCTTCTGGTCACTGTTTTACTTCACATCTTCTTCCTCCTTTTCTTCCTTCTTTTCTCTCCTCTACAAACTCAATTTCCCCCTTCCTCTTTTCCTTCCTCCTTCTTTTCTCTCCTTCGACTCCATTTCCCTCTTTTCCCATTTCTTCTGGTCACTGTTTTACTTCACCTTTTCTTCCTCCTTCCCTTCCTTCTTCTTCTATCCTCTATCGACTCCATTTCCCCCTTCTCCTTTCTTTTCTCCTCCTCCTCCTTTTCTTCGTTCCTTCCCCTCTTCCTTTCTTTACTGCTTCCCCTCTTTCTTTCCTCCTTTTCTCTTTCTCCATCATTCCTCTTTCTCCTTCCCTTACCACTAATCCTCCTCCAACAGTTCTTTCTACATTATCTTTTATAAGTTTAACGCAAAACACATTTTTATTATCCTTTCATCTCTCAATAACTTCACATTTTTTAAGTTTGTCCATTTTTCTTGGGTTACCATTTTTCCTCGCCTGTTCTCTCTTCCACAATTCAAATTTCTCTTCTTTTTCCCATTCTCTCACACTCCTAAATTTTCCTACCTTTAATAAATGTAATCCTTTCCGTCTCTTTTTTTGAAGTGTATTCGACCTTTCCTCAATTTTGTTATTATTTTTTTTATCAATGCAATTGGTCTTTTCCAGTTCTTTTCCGTGTATCTCATCCAAGACAAACGGAATGCCCTGCTGCTGCTGCCTCCCCCACGATACCAAAACAATCACGTCTCCTTTTTCAATTTTCTTTAAAACGGCTGATCCACGACGGAGGGTCGCCGGGATTCCCCTTTTTCCAAAGACTTCATACCAATTTCCAGGACTTATCTTTCAATTGTTTTCCTCCTTTTTTTCTTCTTCTTCGTTTGCTTCTTCTTCTTCCTTTTCGTATTCTTGTTTTTCCTCTTCTTATTCGTCTTCTTCTTTCTCTTCTGCTTCTTCTTCTTCCTCTTCTTATTCTGGTTCTTCCTATTCTTCTGGTTCTTCTTTCTCTTCTGGTTCTTCTTTCTCTTCTTCTGCTTCTTCCTCTTATTCTTCTTCTTCATCTTATTATTATTTTTCCTTCCTCTTATTATTATCAGTACTCTTCTTTTTCTTCTTCCTTTTCTAATTTTTCTTCTTCCTCTTCTTTCTCTTCTTCTGCTTCCTCCTCTTCCTCTTATTCTTGTTCTTCTCCTTCTTCATCTTATTATTTTTTCCTCCTCTTATTATTATCATCTTCTTCCTTTTCTAATTCTTCTTCTCCTCCTCCTTCCTCTTCTTTCTCTTCTGCTTCCTCTTCCTTTTCTAATTCTTCTTCTCCTTCTTCCTCTTCTGCTTCCTCTTCTTTCTCTTATACTTGTTCTTCTCCTCCTTCATCTTCATCTTATTATTTTTTCCTCCTCTTATTATTATCATCTTCTTCCTTTTCTAATTCTTCTTTTCCTTCTTCTTCCTCTTCTTTCTCTTCTGCTTCCTCTTCCTTTTCTAATTCTTCTCCTTCTTCCTCTTCTGCTTCCTCTTCTTTCTCTTATTCTTGTTCTCCTCCTCCTTCATCTTCATCTTATTATCATTATTTCCTCTTATTATTATCATCCCTCTTCTTTTTCTTCTTTTCTACTTCTCCTCCTTCTTGGTTCCTGGCGCTCGCCTTACGACTTTTGTAAGATCAGTTTTGTTTCAAAACTTTTGTCGAATTTCTTGGTGGCTCCCAATCTCCTTCATCGTAAATCTTAGCGCAGCTCTTTTACCTCAGTGATCTGAAGAAGTCAATTCTAATTCAATTATGTTAAGTTCAACTTGACGACTCTCTTCCCTGACTCTCTTCTTTGTAGTTGGTCCCAATCTACTCGATACAGAAAACGACATTTGTTAATCTCTATATATATTTATTTTTCATCTTCTAAACTCCGTTCTGTCAAATGCTATTTTCCCCTTTCACCATCATTTCACTTCTTTGATATCCAAAGAACAAAAATTCCTTGACCTTGTCCTTCAGTTCACTCAAACTCGTTTTCCAAGTTTATTTATCACTCTGCAGCCTTCACTGCAGACCCAATCTTGAAGTGCTGCCCCTCCCCATCCATTCCAGAACCCAAACATTGCTGCTACAAGTCTCCTCCGTTCACTCATCTGTATCAAAAATCATATCTCTCGTCCTTCTCCTGTCTCAACCATCTCCTTCCTGATAAGCGATATCAAATGTCCCGCCTCTCGAGAGGCCGAAGATAACGTTCCTTCCGTCCCCACGACCCCTTTCCCGCCTGAAATAACAACGACAATGACGTCATGTCGTTTGAGTGTTTTTTTTTCATGGCGTCACTCACTCTTATTTTAAATTCTTTGATCTTACAACCACCGGCTACGCCACCCCAGCCTTTGTTATGAATAATATTATGATTTGGGTGGAATGTAAAAGGGGAATGGCACAAATACGTCTTCAAGTGATTAGAAAATGATTGACATGATAGTTTGGCCTTCCTTGGGCGAAGTTCGACATCGTCGTCGTCAGTGTCGGCGTTGCTCACAAATACGGAAGCAAAACTCGAATCCCAAGTCTCCTGCCTATGCTTTCTGGGCCTCGATGCAAACTCTCATATCCCCAAAAAGCTCTTAGTGGCAATAGCCACGTTTTATACACAACTATCATTTCATTTTCCTACAGACTTTTCTTCCTTTCCCACATACAACGTTCCCGTGAGAGTGGATGGTATTTTCTAGGTAGTCCTTAGTCCACTGCTGACGTCACGAATCCCCAAAATCCCTTACACGGTGTGACGTCATGTCCCTAGATCTACTTGTACCCCCTTTCTAGTAAACACCCAAGACCGGAAATAATTCATCAAAGACTTGGAAACTAGGATAACTGATGTGCTTGTTGGCATTACTGATAATTAATTGGTTTGAAAATGTTTTCCTAGAACTATAGGATCGTGATGACATGTTAAAGATTAAGGAGAACAATAAAAAATAAAGTGTTTCTTATTTTTAATCTTTTTAACAGATTCTTTCTATCACATATATTTAGAAACTTATAGGGATTTCAAATTGTACACGGACTTTATGGACACACTGTATAAATAAATCAAGGAATAAATAATGACATGAACAGAGAAGTAAATAATGAATAAATTGTTGATTAACAGATATAAGAAAATAAGAAAATAGACAAAAAACAAAAGTCTCCTTCCATGGAGTGGGTCCATCAAGGAATAAATAATGACATGAACAGAGAAGTAAATAATGAATAAAATTTTGATTAAGATATAAAAAGGTAAGAAAATAGACAAAAACAAATCTCCTTCTATGGAATGGGTCCATCAAGGAATAAATAATGACACGACCAGAGAAGTAAATAATGAATAAAAAAAATTAAGAAATAAAAAGGTAAGAAAATAAACAAGGAAAAAAAAAATTCTTCCTCTATGGAGAGGGTCCATCGAGGAATAAATAATGACATGAACAGAGAAGTAAATAATGAATAAAATTTTGACTAACAGAAAAAAAAAAAAAAAAAAAGTCTTCTTCTATGGAACAGGTCCATCAAACTATGGCTCAGAATAGACCTGGAATGCACCACGCCTTTCCCTTTCACTGGACTTCCCCATCTTCACGATCCGCTCTTCCCTCCTCTATCGACGGGATCTGCTTCACGTTCGATCTTTCCCCATAAACTTTTTACTCCTTCCTTGAATTCGCGTCTCCACGCCATTTCTTCCCCCTCTTCCCTCCCCCCCCCCAAGACGTTTACGGCTGTGTGTCGGATGTCTGTCGTCCTCCTTTCCTCTTCATTTTCCTTGCTAATCGATCCAGGTTCCAGGATCTTTCATTTCCAGCGCAAGAATCGCAATATAGGAAGTGTTTGGGTCTTTTGTCTTATTCGCATTTTATACAAAGCGTACGCGTACCTGAAAGTAGCGATGCCATAGGTGGCTCAATAATGAACCGGTTTTATAGTGTCAGTGTTTCTTCTGCTGCTTGGGAAGTATTTCCGTAGTTTGTGTCATTCAATCTTTAACATAGCACACGCGTACCTGAAAGTAACGATGCCACGGGTGGCTTGATAATGAACTGTACTTCATGATGTCGAGATTTCTTTTGCTGCTCTCCGAAGAAGATTTCATAATCATGTCATCCATGAATTTGGAACTTTTGGTTGGTCATACGAGGCGAGGTATTCTTCTACCAGACTTAAGATGCCTTCTGCATAACAGGCTCACATATTTCCAGAGGTGTTAGATACGAGTGTGAAAAGCTTTAATATAACCTTGAGAATGAAAACGTTGCCGTAGACTTTCTCAAAACGCATAACAAAAATTACTTACTTCTTGTGTGTGTGTGTGTGTGTGTGTGTGTGTGTGTACATATATATATATATATATATATATATATATATATATATATATGTATATATTGTCAAGGCCTTCTGAGCTTCAAAACATCTGATGGCTCAAGTGAAGTGCAAGATTATTTTTTTTTCTTCTTACTAACTTCAATTTTTGATATTTCATATTCACTGAAAACCTGGTGCCTTGCACTTTCTTTGTTGTTTTCCCAGCCTTCAGAAAAAAAAAGTATCTGGTCGCCTTCGACTTGCAAAAGACAATTTGTTTTTCCTGTTGGCCTCTTTCTGCAGACCATGAAGGCGCGTTTTTTTTTTTTTTTTTCTGAGATCTTGTCAACTCTGTCCGTGCCGACCTGACTTCCGGTGTCATTTGCAAAAGATAGAATATGTTTTCGTTAGCATGGTGTGACCTCACATCTGACAGGAAACAAATTTAGCACTCTTCGCTGAAGTCACTCATTTCATGGCAGCAGAATTGTAACACTGACTGGAGAATTTACCTGAAGTCATGTTGAGACAGGAAAAGAGGAAGAGAAGGAGGAGGAGGAGGAGAAGGAGGAGAAGGAGGAGAAGAAGGAGAAGGAGAAGGAGAAGGAGAAGGAGAAGGAGAAGGAGAAGAAGGAGAAGAAGGAGAAGGAGAAGAAGAAGAAGAAGAAGAAGAAGAAGAAGAAGAAGAAGAAGAAGAAGAAGAAGAAGAAGAAAAAGAAGAAGAAGAAGAAGAAGAAGAAGAAGAAGAAGAAGAAGAAGAAGAAAGAAGAAGAAGAAGAAGAAGAAGGAGAAGAAGAAGAAGAAGAGGAAGAAGAAGGGGAAGAGGAAGAGGAAGAAGAAGAAGAAAACGACGACTTCTAGGCACGCAGCAGCACTAGACTCGTGTTCCAAATTTAATCATGAATTTGTCAACGAATTTTTTTTTTTGGGGGGGCGGGGGTTAATTTCCATATTTACTATTTGGTTATGCTTATGCATTATTCTCTAATCGTCTTCCACGACCTCAAAGACCTCTCGGCAACATTGTCAGGACTTCAGGTAATGTATGCAAGAGTCTGTTGTCGAGGAGTTTGTCAAAAGAAGCACCGTCTAAAGACGGGGCTTTAATTAGTTCGACGTTTCGCTAGTTAGAGCCTTTTCAAGAACACATTCTAGATAAAGATCTTACGAGTAACACGTACTAATAAAGTCCCCGCCTTCAGGCGGTGTCTCTTTTGATATTGTCAGGTATTGTTCTCCTTCTTGTGGATAATCACAAAATCATCTTTCAGTCTCTCTATCGAGGCAGGAATGATGGGTCGATTGGTAAGCATATGGTCCGTGTACCCAAGTAGAATATTCTATCGGTTCTTGTTTGGATCAACTACTGACATACGAGTTGACAACAGTCGCATTACCTAACCTTACGTTTCTTGAAAAATTTTCTTCAGGCTTCCCACCTAATTGACCCTCCGTTTCTCAAGACTTTCTTCTTTCATTCATTCCTTCTCTCTCTTCACTCCTTGTATTGCCATGGCCTCCGCCTACCTTTCCTGAGACGTCTTTTATCAGAAAGAATCACCTTGACCTCCTATCTGCCCCGAGAATCCCTTTTATTGCCATCTTCCACGTATGAATTTTATGACAATCTCTCTTCTGGTCTATAGTGACACTTCCGCCCCTTTATCGCTTCCTTAGAACCTCATTCTTCTTCCGCGACGTCCTCGACTTCCACCCAAAGACTCTTTAGACCTTTCTCTCTCTCCCTCCCGGCTTTGTCCTCCAGGTTTTAGAGTCTGTTTGACGCTGTATGTACCTTTGTTAAATTATTATCTATTTGGTTAACTTCCACCTCCACCCCGTCTTCATAACTCTGATCTTTCTATCTCTAAATGGATTAACATTGTAGACATTCTTTCTTTTTGTCTTTTTCTTCTTTTTCTGTCTTCCGTTCCCTCCTTTCTTTTTCTGTTTTTCATACTCAATTTTTTTTATTTCAGTCTTTATTTCTCTCTGCCATGCATTTCTCTTTCATCCCCTCCTTTCAGGCCTCCCTCACTCCCCAGTCTCGACGCTCGGGTCCGACCCAAGACCCTGAGGCACTCCACTTGTAACTCCCTTCACGCCCGACCACCATTTATTTCCTCCACATTTTATGTCAACTTTGCTTGTTCTCTCTTCCTTCTGTTTCCCGACTACAAGACAATTCTTGCCTGACAATACCTGGAGGGTCAACCCTTCATCTTCTATTCATCCAGCAAGACGACTTTTGTCTCCAAATCCAAGCAGCTCCTCTTCAGTTCCTCTACTTTCCCCTCCTCCACGGAACTATCACGAAGTAGCCAACGCCTCTACACTTAGGAACACCATCGCACCGCGGGGTGATCTCATAGTGGTATTCAAACTGCCCAAGGGCTTTAACAAGGGTAATGCACGCAAGGTCATCATATTGAGACAACAGGACAGGACTCTTAGTAAAGGGTTTACACTGAACAAATTTAAATTTAAGAAAGAAATAGGCAAGAACTGGTTTACCAAACGAGTAGTTAACAAAAGGAAAATACTTAGCAACCATGTACTGAGTGCTGAAACGGTTTTAAGAGAAAACGAGATAATTTTATGGGTAGGAATGACAGGTGGTAATGGCCATGGAACTGCATATTGCAGGCTTTAGAGTCTGTTGCAGATGATGGAGAGGTTTGAGGAAGGTACCATGGGATAGCAGAAGGCAAGAATAATCGGTATTCTTCCCCGAGATAATTAGCTTATAATCATGAGATAATTAGCTTATTGTCAAGCCTAGCAAACCCACTCACAGCTGGGTTTACTATTCTTTAGAAGAGGATGATTGAGTTCGTTATTCTTTACATGAGAATAAGCAGGTTCGCTATTCTAGAAATGAACTCAAATTTACCAGACATTTCAGTTATTGCTCGAGTCTCAAAGCTTCTGTTCACTATCTAATCTTTATGAAAGAACTTAAACAGATGTTTAGATTAAGTCATCTTATTTTCGTTGTTCGTTTATCAATGAGTTCATTTATGGGTTTGCTATTATCTACATTAAGACATTAGGGCTTGTTCTTTAAATGGGGATAATTGGGTTAGCCGTTCTAAATATGGAAATGTGGGGCACGATAATCTTGAAAATGTCCTATGTACGAATGCGGGACTCTGGTCCATAAGGGTATCAATGAAGTCACTAAGATATGGATTGACTACGAGGCGATTCGAACCACTCTTGCACGATACGAGCTGTCACCAAACGATTTTATTCAACTGGACGAAACCCTCCAGGTTAATTTAACCCTCTACGGTTAATTTAACTTCTTATTAATCCTGGTAACTTTTTCAAATCTACTGTGTATTCTTCTCTTCTCTCTTATTGCTACTACTACTAAGAGAAGAATAATTATAAAAAATATAATAATAATAAGAATTATAAAAAGTATAATAATGATAATAATAATAATAATAATAATAATAATAATAATAATAATAAATTTAAGTACACATACCTATCCAATAAAGTTACACGGCACACTTAGGGGATAGTCGCGGCGCACAGTTTGAGTATCGATGGTCTACACAGTCACGACTTTGTCTCAGAGTGGTTTTCATGACCGTTTTCTTCTGAATCATCAACAGATGACAATCATCCTGGAAAACACTCATCACGACAACGATATATATTAACCCACAATACTCGACTATTTCTTCACATTCTGTATGCGAGTTATGTCTGAAAAAATGTGAAATGAAATAAAGCTAAGGTGATGGCTACGGTCGCAGCTATTCAGCGCCTCCAGGTGTATATCCTTCACTCTCTTCTTTCCTCAGAAGATGACCTCTCTTTCCCCGTTCCCGTCCTTCCTCTTTCTTTTCGTTTTATCTTCACAACTTCAACTTTCCACTTTCTCTTCCCATCATCAAAGACGTGGCCAATTCCCATCAACTTTCTTATCTTTGTTCGACGTCAATTCTTCATATACCTTCCATCTCCATCCCCCTACCTACCCCCCCAGGCCCCCAATGGGAAGTGAAAAACCCCTTGGAGGGCAGAACCGTGTCCGTTGGGGGTTTCTTAGGCCGATGTTAGGTCGCCTCCCCGCCTGGCCAGAGCTATCAGGAACCAACGGGAGATAGCTTCCAGCGGGTCACGAGAATCGAACTCACGACCACCCGCTTACAAGCTCGACACGTTATCCACTGGACTACTGTGCAACCTTTCCACTTCATATGTGATTTTCTTGAAAGTCTTGGCGTCTGAAAATGTTGCTTCTTGTTGGATGCAAAAGCGTCCCTCTCGCCGTTTTGCCAATATTTAATTTCCTTCATTAGGGAAATGCTCTTTCCTTCGTTGTGGTTTAATGACAAGCAATTAGCCTACACCTTTACTCTTGTAGGCCTTGATTTTGCTTTGATATAATCTGTGTTTACAGAATTATGCAAGATTCGCAGAAAGTCGTTAATTTATCCGTTTCTTTTATTTATTATAATTTTTATTTGTCTATTTATCTATTTCTAATTATTTTTTGTTTACCAAAACTTAATAAATTATTTGTGTGGTCATGTTTATTTATTGTTTCATTTTTTTTTTTAAATTCATCTACTGATGCATTTATTCATATAAATTATCTACTTGCCTACTCATGCATTAATTTATTCATATCATTTCTCTATTTCCTTACCTATTGATGCATTAACCTATTCATATTATTGATCTATTTACTTATCCATTGATGCATTAATCTATTCATATCATTCATCTATTTCCTTATCTACTGATGTATTAATCTATTCGTATCACTGATCTATTCACAAAAATATAATCGCAAATTCAATAATTCAATATAAATGTCTTAAGTCATAGCTAAATATAGAGAGGGTTTTACCTAAGTATATATCAATATATATGAAGACAAATATATAGATAAGTAGACAAAAATATAGAAGTAAATAGACAGATAATCACACATTCTGTAGTACAAATAAATGGCTGATGCAGAAGAAGAATGAAATCCTGAATATTATTGTGCGAGTTGGCTTTATATTCTAAATAAATTTCATTTCTTCATATATTAAATATATAGATAAGTGGACAGAAATACCGAGGTAAACAGACAGACAATCACACGTTCTGTAGTACAAATAAATGGGTCATGCACAAGAATGAAATCCTGAATATTATTGTGCGAGTTGGCTTTATGTTTTAAATAAATTCCATTTCTTCATTTCTTGCCATCCCCCGTCCATCACCTTTCATTTCTGAAATTCTTCAGTGACCATTTTCTACGTTTTATTCATTCTTTTGCTGTCCCCTCGCCTTACCTTAATGGCGTCTTATCTTTTATTTCTTTTTCACGTCCTCTCTTCCCTTCCTCGAGGTTCGAGAGAGAGGGAGAGAGAGAGGAGAGAGAGAGAGAGAGAGAGAGAGAGAGAGTTCTGAGCTCAAGGTTCTTGTGCTACTTTTCCTCTCTATTCTTGTTTTCTTTTCATTTTCTTTATATACATATTTTTCTTCTGTATTTCTGTTCTTATGTATCGTGATGTTTCCTTCTGTGTTTTCGTTATCATCTATTGTGACATTTTTATTTTCATTTCATTTCTTTTTATCTTATTTTACTTTTTCCTAAACCGGATTATTTCATTTCTTTCTGTTCTCAATGACCTTTCTCCTCGACCTTAACAAGAAACTCTCCCCCCCCTCCTCCTCCTCCTCTGTCGTCCTGGGGCTGAATTTATCAAAGATCCTAACCCCCAAGTCTAGACATAAATCCTCAAAATGGCGGAAATATCACCTAAATCACCTGTCCATAATGTCGAGGTTATGTCTAGACATAAGCATTTAGGTCACCGACATAAGGATTTAGGGTAAAATCTCCGACATTAGGGTTAGGATCTTTCATGAATTACGGTTAGGATCTTTTATAAATTCGGCTCCTGGATCCTAAATCAATCCTAATTCCTTACAGCCCAGGAAGCTCATCTTCATCCCTACACGTGGCCTCACCACCTTCAAGGTTCTCCTAAAGTTACGTTTTGTTCGGTGCGATTATCGCTCAACGATGATCGTCAAACGATCATTTAGAGCACTGATTTTTTGTTTTGATTCGAGCGACTGCCGCTTGAGTCACTAAAACAAAGACTGAGTGCTCTAGACAATGGTTGGACGATCATCGTCGAAGGATAATCATACCGTGCAAAATGTACCTTGACCCCTGAAGTAAGTCTGCAAACTGTATCTTGAAGTGGCTAGCAATCTGTGACGGCCTCCATAGTATACCCATGTATTTTATTTATTTACATTATTATACTTTTTATTTATTATTCTATTATTTTTTTTTTCGCATCCGACCTAGATATGGACCAAAAGGTCTCCTGTCGGCATGCTCCGCCTTTGTAATCTTATAGCAAGCACTAGCCAGCGTCGAGACTCCAAAAAGCCTGCTTCCAGTCACCGCTACAACATCCTCCACATCCCACCGCTGCCACCATATGTTGTAGTCTATACTTTAGACTACAACACTCATGGAAAAGTAAATACCGCGGAATAACATTAAGACCGTATAATTAAAGAAAGTTTCACTTGTAGGCTTTGAGTGCTGACCGTGTACGACCCGTTTGGGTGTGAAATTTAAATTTATTTATATGGCCTTAATCTTATTCCGCTGTATTTCACTTTCCGTCAATGTTGTAGTCGCAAATCTAGACTACAACACTCCTTAACCTAAAATACAAGGTGGTTAACACCCTCCTGCCTGATCCTTCCCTCAATCGAACGATTTCCTTTCCAATTTCCAACCGGGGATCCTGATGAGCCTTATCCACCCGTTTTGTCTTCTCCCTCTCTCTTTCTCCTCCTTCACCTTCTCTCTCTACCTCACTCTTTCTCCTCTCTATCTCTTTCTCCTCTATCTCACCTTCTCTCTTTTCTGCTCTCTATATCTCTCTACCTCACTCTTTCTCACTAACCTTCTCTCTCTCTACCTCACTCTTTTATCCTCTATCTCACCTTTTCTCCTTTCTGCTCTGTACCTTTCCTCTCTATATCTCTCTATCTCACTCTTTCTCCTCTCTATGTCTTTCTCCCCTATCTCACTCTTTCTCCTCTCTCCTTTTATCCTTTCTCCTCTTTTATCCTTTCTTTCTCCTTTCTCTCTTTCCTCTATTTATCTCTCCCTATCTCCTCCCTCCATTCCTTCCTCTATCCTGTTTCTCACATCACCCCTTGGCTCTCTTCCTCTCTTTCTCCTCTATCTCTTTTATCCTTTCTTTCTCCTCTCTAGTTCTCTCTCTTTATCTCTAACTCTCCATATCTCCTCCCTCCATTCCCTCCTCTTTCCTGTTTCTCACATCCCCCTTGGCTCTCTTTCTCCCTCGTCTCCCCTTGGCTCTCTACTCTCTTTTCCTCTTGCCTCTCACTCTCTTTCTCGTTCTTCCCAGTTTCTCCCCTCTCACTACAGCTATGCTCTTTTTTCAACTTGTGTTCTGTTCGTACATAACTTTAATAAGAACTCCGCAAGAAGCTGTTGAAATGTGTGGCGGTTGTTGATATGGTCTGTAGTTCACCAGCGCTTCTGTCCTAAACAGTCGATTCTTTTCAGGTGAGAGATCATCTTCGACTACAAGGTCGAGATCCTCCAACGCTCTGTTCAGAATAGGGTCACTAATGTAGGGTCGCGACCCACCAATGCCCTGTTCAGACAGGGGACCGATAATAACGTACGCAAAGCGAGCATCCACTGGGTGTCCCCGGAGACCAATAAAAATCATCTGACGACAGTCAGACGTAAGGTAAAAAAAAAAAAAAAAAAAAAAAAAAAAAAAATCTCAAGAAGTGGGACAAGACCCGCCAGTTGTTCGAGCGTTTTTTTTTTTTTTTTTCTTTTTTTTCTTTTCTTTTTTTTTTACGATGCTTGGCTAGCCTCCCCCTTTGACGAAGAGATTTTTTCATTTTATTTCATTTTTTCTATTTCATCTTCCTTCCTCATTTCTCCATTTGTTTCTTTCTATCTCCTCTAATCCTTTAATCTCTGTGTCGCTTAATTAATCTTCAAAGTCTTGATTTGACAATATTTTTTTCCCATCTTCATTCTTCCTCGTCATTTATCATTTGTTTTTATTTATACCATTCATACCTGACATTTTAGAGTGTGTATGTGTGTGTGTGTGTGTGTGTGTGTGTGTGTGTGTGTGTGTGTTGTGTGTGTTTGTATGTTGTGTGTGCGTGCGTGTGTGTGTGTGTGTGTGTGTGTGTGTGTGTGTGTGTGTGTTGTGTGTGCTTGTATGTTGTGTGTGCGTGTATGCGTGTGTATGTGTGTGTGAGTGTGTGTGTGTGTCTGTGTATGTGTCTGTGTATGTGTCTATGTGTGTGCGTACGTGTGTGTGTGTGTGTGTGTGTGTGTGTGTGTGTGTGTGTGTGTGTGTGTGTGTGTGCGCGTAAAGTTGTTAATACTCGTATTAGGCTTTCTTTTATTTAACTAAATTCTATTCATTCTTATTTTATTCCATTACCATATTTCCTATTTTACCTTATTCTATTTTATTTTATTTTATCTTATCAGATCATTTAATTTTTCTTATCTATTTTTATTTTATTTTTGTTTTGTGTTATTTTATTTTATTGTTTTTATTTTTCTTTCCCCGATAAAACGTTCAACCATTCCGTGATTAATCCTTATTTATTCATTTATCTATTTATTTAGGTCCATTACACTATTGATATAATTACCCTTATCGTTATTATCGATATTAATATTTACACGACCATTGCTATCGTCCCTATCACCAACGCAAAACAAGCATGACCACGGTGATCACATTCATGAATGTCATGAGAATGATATGTATTTGCATGATAATGGCTGACATCAGCATAAGGTCATATCCAGGTCTGACCCTATTTGACCTTCACAATGACATTATCACTTTCATCACTATCATCCCGCACTCCACCAACGCAGAATCCCAACAAACGACAAGATCACGGTGATCATAACCTTAAGTGTAATGAGATATATTTACATGACAATAGCTGTCGTTGGCATGACTTCGTTCTTACGTTCGACCCCATATGACCTTGTCTAACAGAACTATATGCTGACTGCAGACAAAGCAAACAGACGCTTAAGCACATCTGTTCTTGAAGTTCCAGGAGTCCACATTCCAGAGTACATATCCGAAGAAGTGTGCACATAAGAATGGAGGAGACTTCAAGAGACCATAAGGCCTACACTAGGCAGTCCCATGCCCCTTATATGCCATTCCTATCCATAGATATCAAAACTTCTATTGAAACAACCAATTGACTCGGCGTTCACTACATGTTTACCAAGTCTAAGAACAGAAGAACATAAGAATGAAGGAGGCTGCAAGAGACCCTAAGGCCTACACTAGGCAGTTCCATGTCCCTTACCAACATGTCTCTCAACTACTCTGTTGGTAAACCATTTCTTGCCTATTTCCTCCTTAAACCTAAATTTGTCATGAGTGCCTACCTGGGACCAAAACCGCATAATTTCGTCCCATGCGTCCCGAAAAGTAGCAACTGGTTGGTTTTGTGGGACAACTCGAGCCTACGTGCAAGGAAGGAACAGTGCTGACGAGCTTCGTGTTTGTTATAACTTTGTTTTCTATTGTCTCGAATACAATACAGATATTTACATGAATATGAATTATATATATATATATATATATATATATATATTCACACACACACACACATATATATATATATATACATACACACGCACAAATAGATAAATACATATATACATACAACAGGGAAGGGCTCGCAATAATAGATTACAATTGGAAAATCTAGATTTAAGAAATAGGCAAGAACGTATGGAATATATGGAATAGACTTAGTAACCATGTATTAGTGAGCGTTGAAACTATCGAATGTGTTAAGAGAAAATTAGGTAACTTGATGGATGGGGATGATAGGTGGTAATAGACATGGAGCTGCCTAGTGCCTTATGGTCTCTTGCAGTCTCCTTCATTTTTATATTCTTATACGTATAGATGTTTACACCTCTCCCCTTCAATATATATTATACACACACACACACACATATATATATATATATATATATATATATATATATATATATATATACACACACATATAGTATTTCTTCAGCTTAACTCATTCCAGATCTTCTAAATTGATAAAAATAATAATAATAATAATAATAATAATAATAAAATAAAAAAAGGGGAAAAGTCCGTTTTAAAAAGCCGATAGTAGTACTGTACAGTAGACTCCGTCAGTGCAAATGATTACCTTCCACGGTAGAGTGATTAGATTTTTTTTTTCTTTAATCCGGGATTGGAAAAGGAGTTTGTCACAGAGTCTGACGGGGTAATATCTGGACTTGATTATCCGTCATAATCAGGTTTCGAGTTCGTATTATGACCCTTCGCTACCTGTAGCTCCTTCCTCTAATGGAACTTCTACATGAGAAGGATACATGGCAAAGGGTACTTGAGGCGGGTGCTGTGTCTTGCTGCATTGCTTCTGACAAAAATTAATTCACATAAAAAATTAGAGTACTAGATATAATTCGTTGAAAAAGGAATCTGCCAAAATTATATTTATACCTATTGGGCTTAGATGGCATTTATTTATTGGTATATTTTCTATTCAATGGTGAAGGATATGTGTGTATATGCATTTATGTTTCATTCAACGATCGACACTTATTCGTGTATGTGATTATGTGGATGCACTGTGCCTTGCTGCATTGCTTCTGGCCCAAGGCAGTGGGCGGGATACAGGGATGACCCGTCATCCACGAGGAGCTAAGATAAGGAGAGAGAAAGGGTGGAGGGGAGTGGAATGGGTGGAACTGGGTACTTGCCTTTTGTTTTGGCTACCTCCCTTATACGGGGGAAAAACCCGTGGTATTATAGATCTTATTTTTTTCCTATCTTCCTGAGTTTGGAAACTCGCCTCTAATGAGTTTGTGAATTTCTTATATCACGACATATAGAAATGCTTAGTAAGAGATCAATTTAGTTAACATAAATAAATAGAAAATAAAATAATAATAGAGTAAAAGATAACTTCACTATGGATTATCTTCCAACAAACACAAACACATACACACACACACACACACACACACACACACACACACCCCGTTACGGAACAATTGAAAGAGTGAGTACATTTTTGGAACACCCTGTATTTATGCAGTCAATACATCAAATGGGCATTACCTATTGACCACTTTCGCGTCATGTGGCTACATGTTCAACGCAATTAAGCCTCGTTTACACGGGGCAAGTTGAGAGGCAAGTCAAGTGTGCAAGTTACTTGAACTGGAGAGGAAAGCGAGAAAGTATAATTACATGTTCACTTAGGCCACTTGTCTCTGACTTGGCTCATCTGAACATGTACTTACTCGCTTTCCTCTTTAGTTCAAGTAACTTGCACACTTGACTTGCCTCTCAACTTGCCCCGTGTAAACGAGGCTTTAGTGACTAAACAGTCATGGACTGAAGTTCTGAAACGCATTTTCATTCTACTTCTCTTATAGTAAATACTAAAGACTTCTGCATTCATGCAAAATTAAGTTAAAAAAATAAAATGTTATTGCAAAATCAGATCCAGGAAATAAATAAGTCAGCTAGAAATCTAAATATGTATTTGTGTGGTTAGAGAGAGAGAGAGAGAGAGAGAGAGAGAGAGAGAGAGAGAGAGAGAGAGAGAGAGAGAGAGCGAGAGAGAGAGAGAGAATTGTTTTTCATTGATATGAAACCGCGACGTAAAGCCGATTTCGTTTTTGCAAAATTATCGTCTCATCCGGGGCGGAAGATCCACAATACTTGGCCGCAAATGTGTTGCTTGATAGAGCTCCTACTTGTAAACAGGGTCAAGTATGAGGATGACCTACCGAAGGGCCTTGGGATAATAAAGGAAAAAAGGTGGGGGGTAAGGATGGGATGGAAGGAAGGAAGGAGGGAAGGTAGGAAGGGAGGAAGGAGGGAAGGAAGGAGGGAAGGAAGGAAGGGAGGGAAGAAAGGAAGGAAGGAAGGAGGGAAGGAAGGAGGGAAGGAGGAAAGGAAGGAAGGAAGAAAGGAGGGAAGGAAGGAAGGAGGAAAGGAAGGAGGAAAGGAAGGAAGGAAGAAAGGAGGGAACGAAGGAGGGAAGGAAGGAAGGAAGGAAGGAAGGAAGAAAGGAAGGATGGGAGAGAAGGGAGGAGGGAATGAAGGAAGGAAGAATGGGAGAAAAGGAAGGAAGGAAGGAAGGAGGGAAGGAAAGACGGAAGGAAGGAAGAAAGGAAGGAGGGAAGGAAGAAGTGAAGGAAGGAAGGAAGGGAGGGAAGGAAGAAGTAAAGGAAGGAAGGAAGGGAGGGAAGGAAGGAGGGAAGGAAGGAAGAAAGGAAGGAATGAAGGGGAGAGAGAAGGAAGGAAGGAAGGAAGTGGGCGAGGGAAGGAAGGAGGGAAGGAGAGAAGGAAGGAAGGAAGGAAGGAAGGAAGGAAGGAAGGAAGGAGGAAGAGTATATTGATCCAACTGTGTAATATGAACACACAAATGGAGGAGATGCAAGAGACCATAAGGCCTACACCAGGCAGTTCTATGTCCCTCACCACCTGTCATCCCTATCCATAAATTTATCTCATCTTTTCTTAAAACAATGAATTACTTTAGCGCTCATTACGTGGTTACTAAGTCTACTCCAATCGTTAACCTCTTTGTTTGTAAGCCAGTTCTTGCAACTTTCCTTCTTGAATCTAAATTCGTCCAGTTTTAATCCATTACTACGAGCTCTGCCCTGTGAGTGTTGGGTTTTCTTATTTGTCCTCTTTCGTGGGTACAATCAAGTAAAAGTGATGACAAGAGTCTGCAAGAATGACAGTCTGTTTTGATCTGTGGTCTTCCAGTGACCTAGTAGAGCCAAGCAAACATTTACAGCGACCTGGAACACGAAACGCGCCGTCAAAACCTCCAGCCAATGATTGTGGAGTTCTTGGAACGGGTGGGACCTTAAGGCGTGGTCTTGGGAGAGGACAGGGAATGGGTGGGGTAGGATAGATTTTATCTTTCGCTTTTGTGGAAAGAAGTAGACGCGAGAGAGTTTGATGTTTCAGGCTTCTGGTCTCCCCCCCCCCCACCCCGCCCCGGCCGCCCATGAGATAACGGTTTTCATAACGGTTATCAACGGTCAAGAATAACGATTTCTGTCGATTCAAATCACTTCCCTGTGGATTTGGCAAGGACACTACCTCGTACTTATGTTTACCATTCTCGTGTGGCATGCAATCGATAGCCAAATTGCACCCCGAATCAATGCAACTGTTGCATGGACCATGAACACATAAGAAGAGAACTTTAATATTCAAATCGCATGCAACAGAAAGCGGTTAATTCCTTCTCCAAGTTCGGGATTAGAAGCACCAGAAGCTCGGGCCCCACTTAAATGTGGCGACGAAAGACTTCATCCCTTCTCCCAAGGGGGCGGAAGTCCTCCATGACCTCGGGCTTTTGGATGACTTCTGTGTGGCTGTCCCGAGTAGTGGTTTTGTGGTGGAAGACCCAGGGACCCTTCGTCTCGGAGACTCTAAGTTCAACGGGAACATGGGAGAGGGTCGAGTCCTGGGAACCTCCCCAGAGGTCTGTAAAGCAGGACTGATTATCTTTACCCCGGGAGAGTATAACAACAAAAACAAAAATAACAACAACAACGGCGACAACAGCAGCAATAACAACACAGTCACAACAACAAAACCAACAAAAACAACGACAACGACAAGGTTCTAATTTTAAATTGAAAAGGGACAGGGTGAAATTGTGGCAACAAAACCACCCTAGTAACAATGAAACGCAGAATATAATTCTTTAGGTAAAAATGGATTTTCAGACAATTATTGGAACAAAAACTATTTTTCGAAATGGGATCTGGGTATTATTTACTAGCACATATGTAAGACACCTTCCACAATATAAATCCTGCAAGCACTTGGTCATTCTTACGAGTAACTCGCAGGGGATGACAGGCTAAAAATCATATAGATTTTTCGAATGTAATGGTGCCATATTTTGTTGCGACAAAAGAGAGGCAGTGATACTTTCTCAGGGAAAATGAGAGAAAGAGAGAAAACATAGGTTCTGCCAAAGGCAGTACATGTCCAAGATGGCGAGAAGTTGATGTGGTCGAAAGAAGAAGAAAAAAAAAAAAAAAAAAAAAAAAAAAAAAAAAAAAATAATAACAATAATAAAAAGATAAAAAAAAATACAATAAAAATAAAAAATATAATAAAAATATACATAATAATAATAATTAATAAAATAATAAATAATAATAATAAAAGGTAAATAAATAAATAAACAAAAAAATATAATAAAAATCGTGCTTACGTTGAACTGTACCATCACCCAGCGACCGTGTCACGCTTACGAAAACCAGTCATTTAAAAGCGAAAGTCTGAGCGTTTGCATTCGGAGGATTAAATGTTTGTAAATGAGGACCAGAAGAGGATCGGGGAAGAATCTAACGTTCAAGTCTGAGGAACCAAAGAGAAAAAGGAAGAAAGGATAAGGGAGCTTCAGGGAATAAGCGAAAATCAATTTGAGAAAGTCATAATGAACTAGACAATGGATCAGTGCACAGAATTTGAATTTGAACAAAAACTGCGACTTGTGGACTGTGTATAGATAAGAAAATGTTAATTTCGATGAGTATATATGTATATATATATATATATATATATATATAGTGTTTGTGTGTGTGTGTGTGTGTGTGTGTGTGTGTGTGTGTGTGTGTGTGTGTGTGTGTGTGTGTGAAGATTTGGAGTCTAGGATCCCTATTGGTGAAGAGAGTAAAGCACAAGACTCAATATATATATATATATATATATATATATATATATATATATATATATATACATATACATATATATATATATATATATATATATATACATACATACACACACGTACGTGCATAAACACACACACACGTAATTACATCCACCCACTAACGCTGCCATGCACACATATGCAGGGTCGTTATAAGTTAGTGCCAATTTTTTTCATAATCAGTATTTTCTGCTACAGAATGAACATATGGTTTATTGTAATACCTACAGAAATAGTTCTGCTACCTACAAGAACATTTGTACAACCTACAGGAACAGTTGAATTATATACAGGAACATCTGTACTACCTACAGGAACATCTGTACTACCTACAGGAACAGCTGTACTACCTACAGGAACAGCTGTACTACCTACAGGAACAGCTGTACTACATACAGGAACAGCTGTACTACCTACAGGAACAGCTGTACTACCTACAGGAACAGCTGTACTACCTACAAGAACAGCTGTACTACCTACAGGAACAGTTGTACTACATACAGGAACATCTGCACTGCCTACAAGAACAGCTGTACTGCCTACAAGAACAGTTGTACTACCTACAGGAACAGTTGTACTACCTACAGAAAGTTGTACTACCTACAGGAACAGCTGTACTACGTACAGGAACAGTTCTGCTACCTACAGGAACAGCTGTACTACCTACAGGAACAGTTCTACTACCTACAGGAACAGCTGTACTACCTACAGGAAAAGAACATTATAAACTACGTCTCAAGGTGACCAACCACACCATTGCATTACCGTCTATGAAGTTTACACTTGATCGTTGCTCTTCCATTTCAGCAGACAACCTCACCTGGAATAGCAAAGAAAACGGGATGAGTGTGTACATTTCGATTAACAAATCACATTTATTGCAAACATCAAAATGTTTTAGTATACATTGTTGAATCTATAGATGTATTGTTTCCTATGGGATATTTTTTGCAGGTTATCAATTTTCTAAGTACTGGGAGAAGGGTTAGAATACAATTATGATAGATATTTTACAAACATGAGACTAGATTCCTTTTACAAGAAAGCAGACATGTTAGAAAAATTTCCAAATATTATTCAGTCAGTGAATAACCAACCTACTCTAGTGGAGAGAAGAGATCAAAAGCATATTAGAAACATTTCCAAACATTATTCAGAACCAAACTCCTCGTGAAGAAGGAAAAATAAACATATAAATAAAATAAACAAAAAATAAACTAAAAATAAATAAATAAATAACAAAATATCAGGAATCAAAACCCCAAAAAGGAAGGAACGTAGTCAAGATTTGCAGAAGGGAATTCCTTTCAAGCGATGCTCATATGTCCTGGAATAAGTAAAAGAAAGTTTTCAAAGAGGCGAGATGATACGAAATTCTTGGGGACACGAGCGAGCCGATGGTAGGCGGCCGCAGACAGGATATCATATATACATATTCATACACATACAGGATTGCATTGCTCAGTCTGCCAGTAAGATGCTTGCCCATCTGTTGCTGGAACGGCTTCGCTCGCATCTGCTATATATCGTACACATAATATTTGATATATATAACATGTAAGTAATATGTATAATACAAGAAAACATCAACAAGGTATGCAATACATGTACAATAGTATACGCAATATGCACTCCTCATACCATGTATTTTGTACGTAGTATTCATATGTAACATATATAATGTATATATATATACGTATATATATATATATATAAATATATGTGTGTGTGTGTGTGTGTGTGTGTGTGTGTGTGTGTGTGTGTGTGTGTGTGTGTGTGTGTGTGTGTGTGCTGGGATTCATTGAGACAAGTTGATGAAGGTGGAAAAAGAAGTCGCGGGTCTAGTTCAGAGTTTTTGAGTTTCTTCCTCTGAAGAAGCATAGAGCGAAACCGGTCAGGAATAAACTCGAAAACTCGGAACTAGACCCGTGACTTCTTTTTCCACCTTCACTATATATATATATATATATATATATATATATATATGTCTATATATATATATATATATATACACATTTATATACATGCCCACACACACACGTGTAATCTTCATGTAATGTTGATGTCAAAGCGTAACTTCACCATATATGGTGAAGTTGCCCTTAATTGTAGAGATGAATAATATCCAAAAGACCTAAAACCAGACGAGATTTCTTTTTTTGTATTGACTTGCGTGAAGAAGCCACGGCTCTATCAAAACTTTAATTAAGTCTGGCTCCGAGCGCGAGTGAATTTACGATTCCCGAGAATCGTAAAAGGAAAGAAAATTCTCATCTTCATGATCGTTAAGTGCTTCACATACTGACCTGGATAGATCATTAAAGCCAAATTAACTACTAGTTTTGATACAAATTAACTATTAGTTTTGGTACCGAGGTATTTACTATATGTCTTAAATAAGCAGACCAATTAAACACAACATTCTTGAGGTTTATCATAAACATGAAACCGGACACAAGAATAACCTGGATAGATCATTAAAGCCAAATTAACTACTAGTTTTGATACAAATTAACTATTAGTTTTGGTACTGAAATACTTACTAAATATCTTCAATAAGCACACCAATTAAACACAAAATACTCGAGGTTTATCATAACAAGAAACAGTTTATATAAAATCATATTCGTAGGTGAATTATACACTTGTATTACAAACCGGATGTAATAATAAATAACTCCTAAATTCCTAACATCCCCGTAGCTAATAGAGTTAGCACTGATAGAATAACCTCGTTTCTCAGGTTTTTCGAAAAAATAAATGTATAAGAACGATGGGCTAAATATCTCGTTTTTTTAATACAACATAACATGAATATTACAAGTAAACTATGACTCGCATATGAACTAAACTTCGTGGAAAGCCGATGAGTTTGACCATTAGAAGATGACATTTGCTGTATGTATGTATGTATATATATATATATATATATTATATATATATACATAAGGGAGAAAAAGAGGACATGCAGCAGGTCCCGCTTGCAAAGGTGTAATTAATCTGTCAGAAAAAAAGTAAAAACAAAATCTCATTGTGACAACGGTGGTCCTATTGTCCAGAGAATTTTGAATCGACAGACATTCCTCTTCCCTTTTTTTTCTTTTTTTTTCGCACTGTGGCACCAAAGGGAGAGGGGGAGAGAGAGAGAGAGAGAGAGAGAGAGAGAGAGAGAGAGAGAGAGAGAGAGAGAGAGGGAGTTAGAAAATGAGAGGAAGAGTATGAAAGAAAGAGGAGAGAGAGTATGAGACAGAGAGAGCGAGAGAAATAGAGACAGAGAGGAGAGAGAGTATGAGAGAGAGATAGAGTATGAAACAGAGAGAGAGAGAGAGAGAGAGAGAGAAAGAGAGGGTTAGAAAATGAGAGGAAGAGTATGAAAGAAAGAGGAGAGATAGAGTATGAGACAGAGAGAGCGAGAGAAATAGAGACAGAGAGAGAGGAGAGAGAGAGGAGTATGAGAGAGAGATAGAGTACGAGACAGACAGACAGAGAGAGAGAGAGAGAGAGAGATAGAGAGAGGCAGGCATTGGACGCTCGTGAAGCCGAGACCGTAGTTCCGTTGGCATAGTTTCACTTCAGTGATCTATGTCGTCCATTGTCCGCCTCTAATTACTTGTTGACTCGGTCCCTTTTTTCATTAATCTTTTGTGATTGATCAGAGTTATTCTCTTTTTATTATTCTAATCCAGTCATACATTTTAAATCTCCAAAAACAAAGTGGAATTGGTTTAGCCTTCTACTTTTATGTCCTTCTTTTGCACGATCTGAATCTTTTACATTATTTATCTTCACGAATTTTAATCTGGTCAGGTTAGATTAAGTTAGTGTAGGTTAGGTTAAGGTAGGTTAAGGTAGGATAGGTTAGGCTATATTAGGTAAGGTTAGGTTACAGTAGGTTAGGTTAGGCTAGGTTAATTAAGGTTGGGTTACGTTCGGATTCTCTCGTTAGTACGACGTGTATTCTCTTCATCAAGAAATTTATTCTATTTAATACCTGGCGATTTTATTCAGCTAAGATCACACTTAAGGAGTTTATGTTTTCGATTTGTTATCATAGGTTCGCCTTTTGATTTGATTCAGTCACTAAACGATTTTATTCAGCTAAGCAGCACTCATTGTGTAGAAGTGATTAATGTACAAATATGTCCTTTTGTGAATACCCAAACCTAAACATTTTGAAGAAAAAATATATCCTCAAAACACAAAGAAAAACCAGAATAGAAGTTCCGCAATGTTATCTTTGCTGTAACTTTAAATGAAACGAGATTGAGAGAAAATATCTTACCTGGGTATGTGTGTGTGTGTGTATATATATATATATATCCATATATATTATATATGTATATATATATAGCTTATACATTGTTCTGATATATGATGGGTTATATTAGGACATGTGCAAAAATAACTATACTGTCACAGCATCTCTCATCGTATAACCATATTTTATTGTTATGGTTCTCTCAGCCCCTTTCCTATTCGTTGTCGGGTCATTTCTGTACCCAGATTTTTATGATTGGTTTCCTTCCACTTGTTTATATTCATTTTGTCTGTCAGTGGACTTTCCTTGACTAAATAAAATAATCTTTTAGAAAATACTTATTTCACCAATCAAAAAAACTATCCTGATGCAACTCTTAGCAACGATTTCAATTCACGTATAAGAATTTTATACCTGAATCAGAAAGAAAAACACAATTTTATAGCTCCCTGCGTGTCCTTTTGACTTTTGAAAGTCCATCTATTATCAACAAACGACATCAACCACTAGTTCTTTCAAATCTGAAAAAATGCTTTTTCCATATGGTCGGTGATTCTCGTTAAAAGGATGACATATTGGAAAAGACATAACGAGTCACTATATATATCTATATATATCTATATATATATATATATATTAGATTTATATAATACGAAAACTCCATCTTTCAAAGTAGATAAATGAATAAATAGATGAATTAATAAATAAGTCAAGATAAATGAGTAGACAAATGAACAAGTAAATAAATACATAAATGAATGAATGAATGCATATCAGGATGTCTTAAAAAAAAAACAGTACACCATAATACACATTATTCAATTACTTATTGTAACTGTTTCCCTGCAAGTCTCTACCTATTTACTTGTTTATCCAATTAGCCGTCCTTTTATTCATCTTTTTATTTATTTATAATACTGCATCCGACTGCTACGTAGTAAACTGAAATTGCTTCTATCAGAATCTTCTGCTGCAATCCGCTATAATCCACTTAGGTCAAAGGTCACCATTTTTTTTTTTTTTTTTTTTTGACAGCGCGCCAGATAACTGAAAAAATGACAACCACGTTGATCGTATCACCATTTTTTTTCAAAATAATAAAATGAAAACACAAAAAATTAAGACAACGAATATAATTATTTACCAATACACTAAATGCAAAATACACAAAAATAAAGACAATGAATACACAAGACATGAAAACAACAAATACATCTATTTATCAATACACAAAATACAAAACACGAAAACAAATACAATGAAAACACCAAAAATAAAGACAACCAACATATTCATTCACCAATACATAAAATACAAAATACACACATAGAAAACCAAGAATCTATTTACCAATACACATAATACAAAATACACAAACAACATAGACAATCAACATATCTATCAATACACAAAATACACACATAAACAACCAAAATATATTCACCAATACACAAAATACACAAACATTAAAGACAACTAACATATCTATTCACCATTACATAAATTACAAAATACACAAAAAAAGACACTGGAAGTAAAGACAACAGACATATTTACTTACCAAATTTTTTAGATTATTATTACTATCGTTATCATCATCATTATAATTTTTTTTTGTGTGTGTACAGTGCGGCCGCAGGCAGATTAAGCTGAACTCGCTGGCCGTTCTTCGATGACCTCTGACCTTGACTAAAGACCAACATTCAAAAGCTGCTTATAATAGGCCGAGGTCACCCTGCGTGACCCCAAGAATGAATAAAATCGATCCAAATATCTTTCATGTAAATCCTTTAACATCAAATGCATTCGAGCGTTCAACAAGATAACCTTGGACATCTAACCTTGCTTTTGATAACTTACTAGATTAACCCTTTCAGATAAGAGGCCTAATATCAAACAGGTTGTCAGGGAAACAGATCTACGTAATCTCTGCGACAGATCAGGAGCCAAGTATGAAGCTCTGTAGCACTTGAATCCCTATAGATTCGCTTCTCGATTAAATAGTTTTGTTTAGCCTCTGTGTTCCCTTTGTAGATACCCTGCAGCATTTAACACACAATAACATTCATCAATGTTATCATACGAAGGCATTACATTAATATAGTAGGCCAAGACTCGTACTAATGGAACTAAATGGGACAAATTTAGGTTCAAGAAGGAAAGAGGCAAGAATTGGTTTACCAACAGAGTAGTTAATGAATGGAATAGACATAATAACCACGTTGTGAACGCTGAAACAACTGGTTGTTTTAAGAGAGGATTGGATATATTCATGGATAGAGGCAGACAGACTACCAAGGAAGGTGATGGAAGAAGGAGTAGAGGGCAGACGACCATTAGGGAGACCCAGGTAGATGGATGGATGGAGTAAGGAAGGACGTGGAGAGGGTGGCACCAGGAGAGGACTGGAAAGAATCGGTAGAGTATAGAACCATCTGGAGAGGCATAGTGAAAGCGGTGAAGGGCCGTCCGGCTTGACAACCAACAGAGCAATGGATCATGTGTGGTTAGAAACATCGAACTGCCTAGTGTAGGCTTTATGGTCACTTGCAGTGTCCCCCATTATTATGTTCGTATATGTATGCACTGCATACATATATAACGAGAGAAATTCGCTAGTGACAGTGACATTAATCTCATAATTTTTATGACAGTCGCATGTAGGATTGGAACACACTGCTAAGGCCTCCTGTAAGATAACTTCCACAATGCCTTTTATCCGCTCGGGTTCGAATCCCACATACAACTGTCATAAAAATTATCAGATTAATGTCGCTGTCACTAGCTAATTTCTCTCGTAGTTACAATGGCGAAAGCGTGAAAGGAATTTGTTCCGATCCTTACCCCCTACCACTAGTGGGCTCAGGCCTTGTGTAAAACAGGAACTGGGGTCGCAGATTCGTAATCTTTCCTATCCTCGGGAATCAGATAGATTCCGGGTTACAAGGCTTTTGTAGCCTGGGTGGCCGGGCGGGTAAAGGCATTGTGAAGGTTATCTTACAGGAAGCAGAAGCAGTGGGCTCGAATCCTACATACGACTGTCATAAAAATTATATATTATATACATTCAATACGTGTGTGTGTGTGTGTGTGTGTGTGTGTGTGTGTGTGTGTTGCCTATAGACTCAAAAACTACAGAACCGATCTTTACGAAATTTGGAAAATAGATTCTAGGCGTACGGACGGGTGTAAAACTACATGTTTAGTCTCTTGCGGCTTCTTTCATTCTTGTGTTCTCATCAATCGATCCTCCAGATCTCAAGTCCAGTAAAACTTTTTGGATAGGGATGAAGGTGGTAAGGGACATGGAGTTGCCCAGTGTAGGCCTTATGGTCTCTTGCAGCCTCCTTCATTCATATGTTCTCATCAATCAATCCTCCAGATCTCAAGTCCAGTAAAACTTTTTGGATAGGGATGAAGGTGGTAAAGGATATGGAGTTGCCCAGTGTAGACCTTATGGTCTCTTGCAGTCTCATTCATTCTTATGATCTCAGAAACCGATGAGGAGGAACAGTTTCCAGTCCCTTTGGGATGCACTCAATGTGTCTTCCGAGGAACAGTGCCACCACAAGGCACCATATGAAGGATCGTCCTTGTATCACCCTTCTCCTTATGATACACAAGGGAGGCAATTTGTTCCAGGCGTGTGGCCAATTAAACATCTCATTAGCAAACTGAGATGATTAAGATGAATATAATTGTCTCTCACACCAATCCCACTTTTTTCCTGAAACTGTGTAGAGACTGGTAGACAGATGTGAAGAGATATGCTAATTAGACAAATGGTGATCATTAAAGTTGCATAATCGAGATGATTAAAATCAATCTAATTGTGTTTCACACCAACACCGCTTTGTTCCTGAAACTGTGATGGTGAAGAGACTAGTTAGTTATACTAACTGACCAAGAGACAATCACTAAAGGTGCATAATTGAGATGATAAAGACGAATACACTTGGGACTCACACAAAGCCTACTTCGTTCCTCAAACTGTGATATTAAAGAGACTAGTAGACAGATGTGATTAGATTTACTAATTAAACAACCGGTGACCATTAAAGGTGCATGTAGTAGTATCGTATGGCTTTCTTACACCTCCAACTTTGTATTTGCTAGCCAGTCTATGAATGTTTGATTTGCTTCATAGATAGTCTGGTAACCCCCTGGCACTGCTGTGATTGGGCAGTGCAGTACGAGATGGTCTGTATCTTGGGGCGAATTACGTGGCATCCGGACATAGACTCGATCTATCTCCCGGATACACACCTCCACAATCATGAAATAATTGAGATGATAAAGACGAATACATTTTGGACTCACACAAAGCCTACTTCGTTCCTCAAACTGTGATATTAAAGAGACTAGTAGACAGATGTGATTAGATTTACTAATTAAACAACCGATGACCATTAAAGGTGCATCATTCTACATGATACAAAATAGATCTTGCATATGTAATAGCCCTCTGACAATGATATATGTGAATATCCTTGACTTGGAAGTTGATATGTACTTCATTATTTGCATCAGATTCATTATAAATCATATACCATTGTTGGTGCAATGTTATGTAATTTTCTAGCACACGGTAACTTCAGGTTTTATCAAACTGAGACCCGCAGCCCCGTAATAGCCTCCAACGATCCTCATGCTCTCTCATAATTCACTTTAAGAACAAGTTTTAGACTTGTCGGGCACAGGATACGAAAGAATGGGATCAGAGGAAAGATCAAGGAGGAGAAAGAGAAATCAGTGGCAAACAGAGACAAGAAGACACTTAAAGAAGAAGGGGAGACTGAGTGATTTAACACAGGGAAGAAATAAGAATTATGATGAATAAATATAACATTAAGTGTGAATAGAGCCAAGAGTGGGAACGAAAGAAAACAAGAAGAAAATAATCAAGAAGAATAATTTGTATTAAAATTTTGTGAAAGAGCAAATAATAATTGGATACGATTGGTGGGTTTGTTTGTCTGTCACCAACGACCAGGTGAAGAGCAGAGAAGAGGAGAAGAGAGGAGAAGAGAGCAGCAGTTGCCAATTATCTTCGTGTGAAAATTTGTATGAAAACAGTTTGAAGTGAAAGATCTTTGACCAGTTCTGGTGACCGAACGTCAGACTATTGGGGCCGCACTTCCAGTAGACAGAATGTTGAACGTCAGACTATTGGGGCCGCACTTCCAGTAGAAAGAATGTTGATTAGTTTCTCAAAAAAGGGGAGATATGAAATTAAAATGTGATCAAAGAGGACTGTGAACATTTGGATGTGATAAAAGTGAAAGCTTGAGAAACAGAAGTGTTGGAGCATGATAGAGGCAAATGGAGAAGATAAAGAGAGGAAGATGGAATATTCGCAGGGGAGAGAAAAATCTAGTGAAAAGAGAGAATAGCTAAAGGAGAGAAAGATCTTGTCCTTGGAGTACCAATATTCTAACTTGTCTACCACATTCTACATGTGATTTGTTCGATCTCTTTGGGTTTAAGATGGAAATAGGCAAGAACTAGTTTATCAATTGAGTGGCTAACGAGTGGAATAGACCTAGTAACCATGTAGTAAACGCTGAAACAATTGGTTGTTTTAAGAGGAGACGAGACGATTCCGACCTAGATATGGACCAAAAGGTCTCCTGTCGGCATGCTCCGCCTTTGTAATCCTTTTATGGATAGGGACGGCAGGTGGTAAGGGGGATGGAACTACCTAGTGTAGACGTTATGGTCTCTTGCAGTCTCCTTCATTATGTTCTTCTTTTCTTGCTCATGCAGTTTCCGACCGTTCATGTGAAGTCGGACAGCAACTCCTGGAGTCACTGATCTGCAAGCCAAAGTTTTAACAGCTTCCTTGTAGTTTTGATTGTTTCATCATCATTATCTCGGAACTTGTCTTAACGTGGCTACTTTGCATTTCGCCTTTCCTCCTTTCCTATTCCTTTTTATTTTTCTTGATTTTTACCAAATTTTCTTCCGTTTCTTCTTCTTCTTCTTTTTTTTTTGGGGGGGGGGCATTTTTCCATACATCTCTTCAAATAAAGCCAGAGAGTTTACATTTATTTTTATTTTTGGTTACTTTCATATATCCATCAAACTTTTTCAATTTTCTTTCTTTTACTACATTTTTCAGTCTTTATCCTTCTCATTTCCTTTCCTAGCCTACTCTGAAACTACCAATCTCTTTTCCTGCGTTTTTTCTTCCTACCCTCCCTAATTTAGCTTAGTTTATTAACCAAATCACAGTATATATCATACATTATACAGCTTTCTTAAAGATAGTATGCCCCAGTAAACAAGTCAGTCTACAAATGACAGTGTACATCGTATCTTGATGACAGAAACCCATTACAAGTTACAGTATACAAAGGATTACAAAGGATCACAAAGGCGGAGCATGCCGACAGGAGACCTTTTGGTCCATATGTAGGTCGGATGCAAAAAAAAAAAAAAAAAATCATAATAATAATAAAACAATAAATAAAAACTATAATAATGTAAATAACAAATAAAATACATAAATAAATGCATAGGTATAGTTAAATAATAAACACATCTTCCCCCACTCTCTACTTACTCATCTTTCAATAGGCTCGTCCCTTTCCCAGCGAAGAGAGAGAGAGAGAGACTCGTTAATACACTCCGATGTTCTACCGTATTTTTCAGTCATTTTTCACGTCTTTTTCTTGACTCCTGTGCCCCTCTGACTCCCGACGCTCAGCCTTCCCCCTTACTCTCCTCCATCACCCATATGACGGCCTACGGTGATTTGTCAGACTCGGACATCGACTCCGCGTCCGTATTCTCTTCCCCCTCTGTGATTCTTCTCTTAACAGAAGAATGGAAGAGACTGCGAGAGACCATAAGGCCTACATTACCCAGTTCTTTGTCCCTTACCTGTTATCCCTATCCATATAGTTATCTCATCTTATCTTAAAACAACCAATTGTTTCAGCCCTCACTACGTGGCTACTAAGAACAGAGGAACATAAGAATAGAGGAGACCAAAAGAGACCATAAGGCCTACACTAGGCAGTTCCATGTCCCTTACCACCTGTTATTACTATCCATAAAGTCATCTAACCTTCTCTTAAAGCAACGAATTGTTTCAGTGCTAACTACTACATGGTTACTAAACCTATTCCATTCCCTAACCACTCAGTTGGTAAACCAGTTCTTGAATGTTTCCTTCCTAAACCTTATTGTGTGCTGTTGGTGAAATCAAAGGTGTGTGCGCCTCGCATATCCCGAGTCGTGGGTTCGAATCCCGCACTTCTCTCCGACTTCCATCAATGGGTTACTTTTCTAAACAATCCAAGCGCATAATGGGGTAATGGTGACGGCTTCGGCCGCAGCTACTCAGCGCCTCCTGGCATGGGCTCCTTCTCTTTATTCTTCGTCTTCATCTGCGCCTCTGCATTTTCTCAAAAAAAAAAAAAAAAAAAAAAAAAAAAAAAAAAAAAAAAAAAAAAAAAAAAAAAAAAAAAAAAAAAAAAAATCAGACTTTTTGTAAGCGGATTTCAGTCGAACTGAAGAATTACAAAAGCTCGAGTCCAGTGACATAATCGACGTATCCAGCGCTTCTATCTTTTGGAAAAAAGTCTAAGAGGAGACTTAGACGCTCAAAGGAGATATTAAGAAGATTTCTGAGGAAGGCAGTAGAAAAAAGGGAGATTTAAATGTGATTAGGATTCTTTTTTTCAAGCGGAGATTTAGTTTCAAATCATTACAGAATAATGCGTGACTCATTGTTTATGTGTGTGTGTGTCTGTGTGTGTGTGTGTGTGTGTGTGTGTGTGTGTGTGTGTGTGTGTGCGCGCGCGTTCGTAAACTATCTATACACCAAAGGCTTTTCCCCCCTTATAAGGGTAGCTGAGTCAGAGGCACATACCTGTTCCCCCCCCATTCCACTCCCATCCACCCCCTTCCCGTCTTAGCTCCTCATGGATGACGGGTCATACCTGCATCCTCCACCTGCCCTGGGTGTGCGTAAACAAATCAAATATTATATTATTTGTTTAT
This sequence comes from Oratosquilla oratoria, assembly GCF_046742065.1. NCBI lineage: Eukaryota > Metazoa > Arthropoda > Malacostraca > Stomatopoda > Squillidae > Oratosquilla > Oratosquilla oratoria. Next base: position 11,187,751 of record NC_134799.1, read on the forward strand.
TTGTTTTGTTATCGTTTGTCTGCCAGCTTATTATTATTTGCTTGATTCTCATTTGTTATTAGTTGTATGTCAATTTATTATTACATACTATTTACCTGTTTATTATCTAATTATACCTATGCATTTATTTTATTTGTTATTATTTACATTATATTTCTTATTTATTTATTTTATTTGTTATTATTTACATTATATTTCTTATTTATTTAGTTATCATTATAAAAAAAAATTCGCATCCGACCTAGATATGGACCAAAAGGTCTCCTGTCGGCATGCTCCGCCTTTGTAATTCTTTGTAAAATTGGAATCCTTACTGGCCACGCGACAAACCCTGATGATCAAGAGTGGAGAGGCAAAGGAAAGGGGCAACACTGACCTAGGCAATACTGGTCAGAGGCAACACTGATTCTTGATAGTCCGATGAATCTGTTCTCAGACGAGCTGGGAAACAACAAAGCGAATGACAAGACCTCTGGTACGGGGGAATTAGCGCACAGGACCACCAAAGCAAGCATCTTTACAAAATCGTCGACATATTCTATGAATCTATACCTAGTATACCTTCATCGATATCTTAGAAATAGAATTAAAAAGAAATAAAATTAAACTACAAATAGAAAAATATATGAAAAATAAGAAAAAATATAGAAACAGAAAATAAGAAAAAATTACAATGAAAAATATTTTTGTGGATGCTAAAATAGAAATAAGAACAAATATAAGAACAGAGATAACATAAAAATAGATATAAGAAAAATATATATAGACATTGAAAAGAGAAGAAAAAAAACACCATGAAAAATGTTTTTGTGAATGTTAAAACAGAAATAAGAACAAATACAAGAAGAGAAATAACATAGAAATAGAAGCAAGAAAAATGTATATAGACATTGAAAATAGAAGAAAAAAACACCATGGAAAATATTTTTGCGGATGCTACAATAGAAACAAGAACAAATACAAGAAGAAAGAGAACATAAAAATAAAAATAAAAAATATATATTTAGACATTGAAAATAGAAAAAAACATGAAAAATATTTTTGTGGATGCTACAATAGAAACAAGAACAAATACAAGAATAGGAATAACATAAAAATAACAATTAAGAAAAATATATTTAGACATTGAAAAAAATAAAATAAAATAAAATATATGATTTTTTTTTTGTGAATGTTAAAATAGAAATAAGGACAAATACAAGAAGTGAAATAACACAGAAATAAAAAACAATAAAAATATATATATATATACATTAAAAATAGAAGAAAAAACATGGAAAATATTTTTGTGGATGCTCTGTACGTTCACAGGTGTTTTATTTTCTGTGTATCATTTTCAAAGGAAGCAATCTTGGGCCTGTACGGCATCAAATGACTTTGACAAACATCTTCGAAGACTCGGAGGAGGAGGAGGAGGAGGAGAGCCATCAGACGAGCCGCAATTGAAGTGTTTCTCAGTCTCCAGTTTCACGTTTCGTTTCTGAGGGAAAACCTTTCTCTTCACGGACAAGAAGAATCGTCCGACATCCAAAACCTAGACCAAATTATCTTAGACCAATTGTTCCCAAACTATTTTAGACTAGTCGTTCCCAAACTTAGACCAATCGTTCCCAAACTTACCACCATTCGTTCCCAAATTATCTTAGACTAATCGTTCCCAAACTATTTTAGACCAGTCATTCCCAAACTAAGACCAATCGTTCCCAAATTATCTTAGACCAATCGTTCCCATACTTAGACCAATGGTTCCTAAACTATCTTAGCCCAATCGTTCCCAAACTATCTTAGACCATTCGTTCCCAAACTATCTTAGACCAATCGTTCCCAAACTATCTTAGACCAATCGTTCCCAAACTATCTTAGACCATTCGTTCCCAAACTATCTTAAGATAAACTGTTCCCAAACTATCGTAGACCAATCGTTCCCAAACTAAGACAAATCATTCCCAAACTGTCTTAGACCAGTTGTTCCCAATCTTACACCAATCTTTCCCAAATTTAGACAAATCGTTCCCAAACTATTTAAGACCAATCATTCCCAAACTATTTTAGACCAATCGTTCCCAAACTTAGACCAATGGTTCCTAAACTATCTTTGACCACTCGTTCCCAATATATCTTAGACCAATCGTTCCCAAAATATCTTTGACCAATTGTTCCCAAAATATCTTAGGCTAATCGTTCCCAAACTATTTTAGACCAAACGTTCCTAAAATATCTTAGGCTAATCATTCCCAAATTTAGACCAATCATTCCCAAACTATCTTAGAGGCCAGTCGTTCCCAAACTTAGACCAATCATTTCCAAACTATTAGGCCAGTCGTTCCCAAACTATCTTATATCAATTGTTCCCAAACTATCTTAGATCAACTGTTCCCAAACTATTTTAAGCCAGTCGTTCCCAAACTATCTTAGATCAATTGTTTCCAAATTATCTTATACCAATCGTTCCCAAATCATTTTAGGCCAGTCGTTCCCAAACTATCTTAGACCAATCATTCCCAAACTATCTATTTTAGACCAATCGTTCCCAAACTATCTTCCATGACACCCCAACTTTGCTTCCAGCAGATCCGTATGCCTTCTGCCCCTCACATTTTTTTTATTTTTTTTTATTTATAAATATTTTTCTATTTATATCTTCATAGAAAACGGGTCGGGATGGGTGATGTAATTATACTTTGAACGTATGTAACGGCAGATACTTATTCTTGGAATGATTTTATTATTCTTATTAAACAATTATTTTTTTTAGCAGATGCTTTCATGCCCCACTTGTATCGCCTTCATGCCTTTTTTACAAATGTTAAGAAAGAAATTCAAGGAATGTGATGCATTTGTGAAACACTTTTTCGTTTCCATAATAGTCTTTGCAAAACAGAAATAAATTCAAGACAAAAGATATATCTGTTGTTCAGTCCTTTCTCTATTCCGATTTCTTTTTTTATATAATTCTTACCAGTACTACAAAAAACATTCAAAGTACATGAAGTATTTGTTGTCAAATATTTATCTACTTTAGTTTTTTTTTAGGTAATAGTCTTAACAATACCAAGGAACAAATTCAAATTACTCGTTGCATTCATTGTCAATTACTTAGTTTTATTTCTGTGTTTTCTAAGTAATAGTCCTTCAATATCATGAAGGAAATTCAAGTAACGTGAGCTATTTGTTGTCATCTATTTTCTATATCTTTATCTTTCTTTGGAATAAAAGTTTGCAAATTCAAAATACTTCATGCGTTTATTGTCTATTATTCATCTTTATTCCTGTGGTTTCTAAATAACAGTCCTTCAATATCTAGGAGGAAATTCAAGGAACGCGAGTTCAAACCATTTCTCCCTTTGGTATTCCATTGGGCAATGGCGCTAAACACGAGACTCCAATTGTTCGCTGAATTGTTTACACCAATGTCCACCGCCTTTCGCAGGAATGTCTGTCAGGCTGACCAATTGGACGTTCAAGCACTGTTTCGCTTCCAGGTTGGCCAGCCCTTCCGCTCGACCCAAAACACTCGCTTTGTCTTCGTCCTCAATTATACACATCCTTTATCAATGAATGTGTTGATCAGTTTGTAATGGTGACATATAATATTCCTTGTTTGTTGTACATACCTATTTGTAATATTATTTATCATTCTATATTTAATGTGCTATTGTGAGAACCAAGCGTTCATGTTAAACGTGTATGTTTTTCCCGCCAAGTCTGAGCTTGGTGGCGTGGCTTGGCGTCAGAGGCAGTCTTGATTCTGCTTACGAAGCGACCACACGCTTGTTTTTGTAGTGCTTTCTCACATTGTAACTAATAAAGTATTTTGCACTCAGCTAGGCTTAAGAAGGAAATAGTCAAGAACTGGTTTACCAACTGAGTAGTTAACGAATGGAATAAACTTAATAACCATGCGGCGAGCGCTAAAACAATTAGTGGTTTTAAAAGACGATATAACTTTATGAATTGGGATAACAGTTGATGGGGGACATGGGACTGCCTAGTGTAGGCCTTATGGTCTCTTGCAGTCTCCTCCATTCCTATGTTCTTATTTATTTTTGTATAAGGTGGTAACAACAGGTAACGTAATCTGGGTTCTATGACTTAAGACATAAGTTCACCTAATGCTCATCATCTTCAAAACAAACTTAAACCTACGTGACCATAAGGTTTTTTTTTAATGACAGAGCATGACTCTGCCAGGGGGGGCATCTGGAACCCATGCCGGTCCCGAGCCCGGATAAAAGAGGAGGGTTGCCTACAACAGGCCTAGCAAGCCGGTAGACGTAAAACTTATTCTGCTCGAGATGCTCAGGACCAGCCTTGGTGAGACAGAGCATTGCGTAGGCAGCAAGTTTTCTGAGAGACAAAATTTGCTTAAGATGATGCTACTGTCTGCGTTGATTATTTTCTTATAGATGGTTTCTTTAGTTCTAAACGTCTGCCGAAGTAGAGGGTCTAAACTGTGTAGAACTCGTCCCTAGGTATTAATAATCTCAAATCCGGATTTAGGCTGAACAAGGCTCGGTCAAGCCGAAATCCTGATTGGGGATTATGAACGCCTGTATACAAACTCTATGGAGTATAGACCCTCCACTACAGCGAGTAGTTAGAACTAGAGAGACCATCGAAGAAAACAGCATCATCTTCATAAACATTTGTCAAATAATGATTTGCAATCACTCGAAAACTAAGGTCACAGTGACCTTATCTACCTCAGGATACAAAGGTCAAGGGGATTCATTGTTGTGTCCTTAGTACGAACGCCATAATAAAGCCTTAGTAACGTATACCATACGTGGCCAGATACAGAGTTTAGACAATCCACTACAGCGAAGAGTTAAAACTGAAGAAACCATCTACAAGAAATTAATCAAGGAAAAAAGTAGAGAAACTTTCAACAAATTGAGCATTCACCACAAGTGAGGACCGATCCTTTGTTTGTACCTTTCGCTTGTTACAGATTTTCCAAGTACTTAGTCTTAATACTTCATTTTGTTCCTTGGTTGTGAGCTAATGTCCTTAACCAGTCAACTGTTCCATCCTTCTCCTTAACCTTCCCTGTTCCCAGACATTTGGCCTGCCTTCTCCTTAACCTTTCCTAATATTCAGTGACCCCCTCCCCCCGTTGCTCTTCTTTAATCTCAGTCATGTATATTACGACTATGTAACAAGCGAGACGCCATACTTGGCTCCTTCCTCACTTGTGGTGTTTATTTCGATAGACTTGCCGGTAACTGCCACTTTCATTAAAAGAAAAGAAGAAGAAGAAGAAGAAGAAGAAGAAAAAGAAGAAGAAGAAGAAGAAGAAGAAGAAGAAGAAGAAGAAGAAGAAGAAGAAGAAGAAGAAGAAGAAGAAGAAGAAGAAGAAGAAGAAGAAGAAGAAGAAGAAGAAGAAGAAGAAGAAGAAGAAGAAGAAGAAGAAGAAGAAGAAGAAGAAGAAGAAGAAGAAGAAGAAGAAGAAGAAGAAGAAGAAGAAGAAGAAGAAGAAGAAGAAGAAGAAGAAGAAGAAAGAGGTCCGAATAGCAGCACGCTTGAAGGACCAGACCCACAAAACGCGATTAGAGTCCGCGGCGTTGAGGCAGAATCTATCACTCACGGCGAGTGAATGGTACCAAGAACCTTCCTCCCACTAAGCTAAAAGTAATCCGGCCTGGGCACTGCATTAGTACTTTGAATACGCCGAAGACTGGTTCAGGCTTCCAATTCCCGCTTGAAACATAAATACAATCCTCAGAAACGTAGAGACGATAATGGTGTGCCTCGCAAGTAGGAAACGACAGTAGATTACAGAGAAAGAAAAAAAAATGAAAAAGAAAAGAAAGATGAAAAGAAGAAAAGAAATAATGTATATGAATACTTGTGTGTGTGTGTGTGTGTGTGTGTGTGTGTGTGTGTGTGTATTCACCTTGGTCTTTTGGATCACGTGTTGGACTCGTGATCGACAGCTATTTCCCTCCCGGAAGAGAGCTCAGAGCTCGTATGACCGATCTATGGGTAATGCTATGACCTTGCACACACACACACACACACCCAACTCCCCGCCCACGAGAGTCAGAGTAACGACCCGAAGCGCAGCGATACCGAAATAATTTCGGCCCTGGGCAGGATTCGAACCAGGTACTGCGAGCACCACCGTACTTGACAGTCCAGCGTTCTATCAACCACGCCACCGAGTGTGAGTGTGTTTGTGTGTGTACGTGTGTGGTTGTCTTACTGTATTGCATCCAGCCTTGGCAGTGAGCGGATGAGGGTAGGGATGATCCTACATCCGTAAGTTCCTAAGATAAAAGGAAAAACATACGAATATTGGATAGGATATGCCGGACGGATAAAAGCTGTGTGCTCGCTTTGGTCAGGTCACCCATCTTATAAAGGGGAAAATGCCTTCCATACATGTATCTGCATATATGAAGGCTTAAATTTGGAATGATCAAATTTGAAAAGAAAGATTTGATTTTACGTCACGATCTCCCCACTATCAGGATACTATCACGGTACCCCTTACAGAGGATTTTGTAGCGTGGAATTTAATGAGCCATACCCTTGGTTCAACTTCGCCGGTGGCAGAGTTCGAACCACCGTCGCCTCGACCTCCGCCGCAAGTAGCGACGCTCTAACCCGTCTGGCTAGAAAGTAGATAATCTATTTTCATTTCTAGGAAGTTCGTCTCATTCAAGCTTTAATCTAAAAATATCCAAAACACAAAATATAATTAATCAATATTAGGTAATCCTTGAAGGTCTTCGTATTTTCTTGAAGAAGCAAGTTTCTCCTTTGTTTTGTTCGAAGAGTCTTCTCCTCCTCATGCATAAAACTAACAAGCAACAGGAAGAGAAGAGTCTTAGACGGAAAGTCTGAAAAGTCATTATCTTTAACATCACTCCACTATCGTCACCGCCCGTCGTCCTCCTCCTCCTCTTCCTCCTCCTCCTTATCACCATCTTCATCGCTGACTACAACTGACGGAATCAGAAACTCGTTCATCATCATCGTCACCAACGAAGAAGCCACGACAAAACGTCACCAGTCACAAACGCTAAAGTCCTTGTCTACACTATCATAAGAACATAAGAATGGAGGAGACTGCAAGAGACCATAAGGCCTACACTAGGCAGTTTCATGTCCATTACCACCTATCATCCCCATCTATAAAGTTATCTAACCTTCTATTAAAACAACAAATATTTTCTGCGCTCACTACATGCTTGCTAAATGTATTCATTCGTTAATCAATTTGTTGGTAAACCAGGTCTTGCCTGATTCCTTCTTAAATCTACATTTATCCAATTCAAATCCATGACAAAGGGTCCTGCCTTGCTGTCTTAATATGATGACCTTGTCTGCATCATCCTTGTTAAAGCCCTTGACCCATTTGAATACCTCTATCACCGCCTTCGTCATACAAATCATAGTCTATGACTTGGACTAAAAAATAAATATATAATAAACAAACAAATAAATAAAAACAAACAAACAAATAAACGAATAAATAAAAAGACAGCTTGAAGAAATCTTTCCTTCATCGAACTGGTTCTCTCTTCGATCTTTTCCAAATATCCCTCAAAAGCTTTTCTACTTCGTATTTTCGTGGCGTCTGAAATATGGAGAAAATAAGAATCAAGCAACGGGCAGCAACCACCATCATAGTGACTATACCCGTTGCACTGAGATCTGGCCGTTAGGGCGGAGCACTGGGAGTTCCCCTGTGGTGCCACATATAATTATTCTATAATTTCATTTTATTTTATAATTCTATTTTATAGTTTTATAATGTTGCCTCATATGATTATATTATAATTTTTTGTCACACACCACCACTGAGGTAAAAATCAAAGCAATGTTTTCTATACAAAGGTTTCGTTTCTTTAAGTCTAGATATGGCATATATGCATGAGAGCGAGACGCTGCCGCTACATCTAATCTCTGGCCCCGCCCCCCTCATACTGCATTCAGAAAACATTGCATCCACATGCACGTTCTCGCCATGGATGCCCACATGTGGCAACACCGGGAAATCTCCTAGCCCCGCCTTATCGGCCAATTCTCCTTGCGCTGACTATACCATTAGTTTCCCTCCACCATCTTCATCACTGATATTTTTTGACAGTCTATTTGTCACCCCCATCTGACTATCTATTTATCTGTCCTTCTTTCTACCTATCCATCTATCTACCTACCTGTCAGTTCATTTGTCTATGTATCTCTCCATCTACTTATCAATCTATTTTCCATTTATCTATTTATCTACATATACATCTCTCATCTCTTTATCTATTCACACACACACACGCACGCACACACAATATTATATATATATATATATATATATATATATATATATTGCCTCCATTATCTTGTCTATGTATATATTCATCTATTTATCTAGCTACCCATTTCTCATTTCTTTATCTATTTTCTCATCTATTTATCTATCTTTTGTGTATGTATATATTCATCTATTTATCTAGCTATCCATCTCTCATTTCTTTATCAATTTCCTCATCTATTTATCCATCTTTTGTCTATGTATCTATTCATCTATTTATCTAGCTATCCATCTCTCATTTCTTTATCTATTTATCCATCTTTTGTCTAAGTATCTATTCATCTATTTATCTAGCTATCCATCTCTCATTTCTTTATCTATTTCCTCATCTATTTATCTATCTATCACTCTGTCTATTTCTTCTGCTCCCACTCTCTTAACTCCTCCGGTCCTCAACTCGTGGGGGATTTCTGTTGCTGTCGGGATTGTGCGGATCCGGAGCTTGTACGAGCGAGAGCACATCTGTGAGTTCAAGTCTGCCAACATTTTGTGTGCTTTGCATTTGCCTCTCTTGTTTATTTGGTGCTTTGTGTTTGTTGGCTTTTGGACTTTGTGTGCTCGTTCTGCGACCGTGTGGTGGGCTGTTTTCCATCCTGTTACAAGCCTCTCTCATACCTCAAATGGAAATCCTGAAGCTTTTACGTAAATAGCTATGTACCTACTAAATCTGTTTTTTTTTTTTTGTCTTGTTTATATTCAAATTTATTGACCGTTTTAACATCTTTCTCGCTTTCATATCTTATATGGAAATCTTAATGGAATTATGTAAATAGTATACCCTAATAAACAAGCCATTTTTTTTTCATTATGGTTATATTTAAATTCATTCGTTGTTTTATCATCATCGTACATAGAACATAAGGAGGGTGGCTGTCCTCTTGATGGATTAAAAGTATTTTTCAACTTTCCTGAATATAACTATTTTTTCCCACAATATTTTCACACTATTTAGACTTTCAGGTACATTTCTGCAATTTGGACAACAATTACTACTTTTTTCACAATATTTTCACACCGTTTAGACTTTCAGTTATATTTTCACATTATGGACAACACTTACTACACCCTAATGATGTTAATTGGCGTTTTAATTGCATCGATTTATTGTATGATTTTCTCGACCACACGTGAAACGTTCCTCCATGATGGGAACGTAGAGTCGGTTTGTACATAGATACAGTCAGCTTCGTCCCGGAGAAACGTTACTGTGAAGAAGCTTAGAGCGAAAACGGTCAGGATGAAACTCGGAACCAGACCCGTGTTTTCTTTTTCCAACTTCCTCAACTTGTCACAATCTCTCTCTCTATCTCTTTAAGAATATAGGAATTAAGTTCTTATTGAGTATGTTTAATCATGCTACTTTGGGGTTCTAGTGTTAGGGGCGATCTAATAGAGGTATACAAATGTGCCAAGGGTTTTAGCAAGGGTGATGCAGGCAAGGTCATCATATTAAGACAGCTGGGCAAGACTCGTTCCAATGGATTTAAATTGGACAAATTTAGGTTTAAGAGGGAAATAGGGAGGAATTAGTTTATCAATAAAGTGGCTAATGAATTAAATAGAATTAGTAACCCTGTAGACAGCGCCGAAATAATTGGTTGCTTTAAGAGAAGAGATGACAGGTGGTAAAGGACATGGAACTCCCTAGTGTAGACCTTATGGTCTCTTGCAGTCTTCTCCTTTCTGATGTTGTGTTCTGAATCAAAGTTCTTTCTCTGACTTTAATTGTGTGTTCGTCTTCGTATTTTTTTTTTCGCTTTTTTTTTTAATCCTGAACTGAGAATACAAGAGAAAAAAAAGTCGACACAAAGTCAATCTTTTTCCTTCGCCATCTTTTCTTTAAGAAAATGTGCCATTTCGATTTTTTGACTCAAAAACAACGACCTCCAGGATTCTTTGGTTTTTGCCCTTCTTGGCGTATCTTCGTTGCAAATTTTCTTTATCGCTGCACAGCATTTCGGAACGTTGCTCAGTGTCTGAAACACATTTTCGAAATTTTCTTTCTACACACTGGACTCGAGAGCCAAAACATATTTCCTCGAGTCTGCTGTTGCCTTAAAATCCTCCTCAGCATTTCCATCAAGAGCCGCGCGAGTCCAATATCTTCTTATGATGTCTCGTTAGCTTTCCGCGCGCAGCATCGGCTGCCATATGCACGATGCATCACACTCCTCCCATTATAAAATGTCTCGTTAGCTTTCCGCGGTGTTCGTGTACCTACAGACCCGGTAGCTTCTGGATTCCGTTTCTTCGACAAATCGCAGTCGTATTTCTCTCTCTCTCTCTCTTTTTTTTCACAAGCATGACCTTGTTTCTCGTACTCCTTAGGGTATCTCGAGGTCAGATGCTGGTGGAAAAGAGAGAGAGAGAGAGAGAGAGAGAGAGAGAGAGAGAGAGAGAGAGAGAGAGAGGAACGGAAGGAAGAGAAAAAGTGGAAGAAGGGATTAAGGGATCCTGACAAAAAAAAAAAAAGAAAAAAAAAAAAGGGAAGACAGCAAAGTAAGGGAACAAGAAGTGGAGGGAAAGAGGGAAGGAGGAATGAAGGGAGGAGGGAAGGAAGGAAGAGAGGAATGCGTGAAGAAAAAGAGGGTGGGAGGAAGGAAGGAATGCACGAAGAAAAAGAGGGAGAAAGGAAGGGAGGAGGGGAGGAAGGAAGGAAGAGAGGAATGCACGAAGAAAAAGAGGATGGGAGGAAGAGAGGAAAAGACGAATAGAGGGAGGGAAGAAAGGGGGAAGAGAACGAAGAAAGAAAGGATGTCAAGAAGAAAGGAAGAAAGTTACAAAAGGAGATTAGGAAAGAAAAATAAGAAAGGAAATAAGGAAGAAAGGAAGGAGAGAAGGAAGGAGGGAAGGACAAAAGGAAGGAGGGAAAGAAGGACGAAAGGAAGAAGAGAGGAAAAGAATATAGGAAAAAATAGGAAGGAAGGAGGGAAGGAATGAAAGAAGGATTGAAGGACGAAAGGAAGGAGGGAAGAAAGGAAAAAGGAAGGGAAGGGAGGAATAGAGGAAAGAAAAAAGGAAAGAAGGAGGCAAGGGAGAGGAAGGAGAAAAAAAAAAAAAAAAGACACAGAAGAAGAAGAAGACTAATGTTTATCCCTCCAGCACATCAACCCTAAGACAACTTAGGCACAAACATTTCCAGAATATTTTGCTGGAAGGGGATTGGGACCTAAGCCTCTGTAGTTTCATTATGTTATTCTTGAACTCCTTCTCCCGTCTCCTAGTCCCAACTCTTCTCCACCCACGGCCGTCCTTCCCATTCCACCCACGTAGCTCCACCTCCTCTCCCTAGGTACGTGTCGGTGCTTTGTCGCAATGGAGTCCGGTTTTTCCTCATTTCGACTCGAGTCTTACAATGCGAGATCCAGCGAAGATCCGCTCTTGTTGATACTTGCTGCTACGGCGCGGCGGCGCGAATAAGGACGCGCAGTCACGCCAACTCAAAATGCTTGTCCCTGACAGCGAAGTTACGTTTGTCTTTTACATTTGATGGTGTATGTGATAGTTTGTTTGAAAAATGATCTGTGTCTGTCTGTTTTTTTTTTTTTAACTCGTTTGTCTTAACATGATGCACAACTGCAAAATAGTTGAAAATAGGCTTTGGCCATTTCATTTCTGTTTATAAACAATGTACACGAATACATGGGTGTAATACATTTTGGCATACATGCACTATATATATATACATTATATATATATATATATATATACATATACATTTCATACACAAATGCCCTTACTTGCATGTCAATATATATGCATACATAGAGGTATTTGTCATATATATGCATCTGTATATATGCATGCTAAGTAGAATACGAAGGGAAATGGAGAGTATATGCACATGTATAAGGCACAGGCCTCAGTGCCGTTTGTCTTCTTTCTCCTCTTGTCCTCCTCACTTCTTCCATCCACCACTCTTCCCCTTCTTCTTCTTCCTTCTCTTCCCCTTCTCTCCTATTTTCCTCAATTTCCCCTTCCTCCTCCTCCTTTTCTTCCTTCTCCCTTTTTCCCTTTCCCTCTTCATTTCTTCTCTTCCTCCTCGACTTCTGTCTCCTCTAGTCCTCTTCCTCCTCTTCCACCACCTTTGCCATTACCACTTCCTCTTCTTTTTCTTCCTCTTCCTTCTCTCCCCTTTTCTTCCTTTTCCCCTTTCTCCTCCTTTTCTTCCTTACCCTCTTTTTCCCTTTCCCCCCTCCCCTCCTATTCTTCCTCTTCCCCAAAGTCCTCCTCCTCTTCTTCTCTCCTCCATTACATTTCCTTTTTACTCTTTCTCTTCCTTCTCTTCCTGTCCTCTTCCTCTTCTCTCGTCTCTCTTACTCTTCCTCCCTTTCCCTCTCTTCGTTTTTCTTTTAATTCTTTATACAACGATACTTGGAGAGCGCACATACGGGTAGAGTCGTGTTTCCATCGATGTCTTCTCCTCGTCCTCTTCCTCCTTCCCTTCCTCCTCCTCCAAATCCCCTTCTTTTCCTCCTCCCCTTCCTTCTCCTCCTCCTCCCCTTCCTTCTCCTCCTCTCCCTCCTCCTCCTTCTCCCCTTCCTCCTCCTTCCTTTCCTCCCCTCCCCTTCCTCTTCCCCCTCCTTCATTTCTTCCTCCTCTCCTCCTCTTCCCCTTCCTTTTCATCCTCTTCCCATTGCTCTCTTCTCCTCCTCCTCATCCCCCTCCTACTGCTGAAGTTGAGACACTACGAGGGAACTTGTTGTTAACGGGAGAGAGAGCATTGGTCGTCGTATCTCTTTTCACGTAACTCCCAGTTGAAGTCGTTTGGGTACTTTAGAGCGGAACAGTTTTGACTCTAATACGCAAATGGGCGCAACTAAAAACAAAGTTGGCTAGATGACACAAACTGATGCGACTTTTTCCCCCCGTGTTTAATGTTGTCGTCATTTTTATGATGGAGATGCGGTTCGGTTTTTATTTATCTATTTATTTCTATTCATTTATATAATTTAATTTTTTATTTAGTCGTGCATGAATGGATAGATCAGTTCTGAAACAAAACAAAAATATTTATATTTTATTATCTAAGCCCAGGGGGCTGTTTTAATCTAATTAAAATCTGAACTTAACCTGAATACCGTCTTTAAACCACAAAACCTGACTTAAAATATTTGGTGTTCATATGTTCAATAGCTATAGTATTGGAAGGTTTATGATATTTTAATCAAGGTACATGAATTGAAAATCTATATGATATCGTAATAGGAGACCTTACAGTTCACAGCTAAAGAGAAAATAATGACAAATTAAATAACAAAAATATCAGGTGCTTTGCCAAGTGAATTTTAAAACTTTGAACTGGATTACCATTAATCTTCTTGACTGGAAGTAGATTAATTCAAATGGTTAATAACTTTTGTTGACACTAATTGTGCCTGTTTTAGCATCCACCAAGCGAAAAGACGAAGAAGACGAAGAAGAAGGCGAAGAAGAAGAAGACGAAGAAAAAGAAAAAGAAGAAGGAGAAGAAGAAGAAGACGAAGGAGGAGTAAAACGGGGCAATACCTCTACACAAGGATCAAACATGCAATTCAATGGGAACCTCTGAATTTGTTGTAAACATATTGTTGATTCTGCAGTGTTTGCGTTTGATAAACACCGAGGTATTAAAACGTGTCAATAGGATTTAGTTATACACATTGGGGTGAGGTTAATGTGTCGGAAGCCTTATAAAGCTCTCGAATGCCCTGTATGTAATGAAAATTCAGGAGCGCAACAATGGTCAGTCTGAAGTTTCAGCAAAACTGGTTGCATCCATTTCAGAGGTGGTATTGTGATTTTTTTTAAATGAATCAGGCTTCATATATCTGCAATTGGCTTTATTTAATTTAATTTTATATTTTGATTCAATTCTATTTTTCTATTTTAATTGTTATATTTTGTTGTATTTTAGCTTATTTTGTCTTCACTCTATCTTATTTGATTTGATTTTATTATATACTGTTTTATTGTTTTGTTTTTATTACATCTTATTTTTTCTATTTTTCTATTTCTTATTTTTTTAGCGAGAGAGAAAGAATACAAATTATTTTTCTTTCTTGTTAGATAAAAAAGTAATTCACAATGGTAAATTACAATATTCACATAGCAACGTGAATACATCGCACTTTGTACATATTCAAACAAGATGATTGATAAACTCTTCCTAAGCCTGACACAAACACATTAATAGTCCAACATTTTCTATTCGTGGTTATAACGAGCGGGTTAGAGCGTCACTACCTGCGGCGGAGGTCGAGGTGACGGTAGATCAAACTATGCCGCCAGCGAGTTGGACCAAGGGCATGGTTGATTAAATTCCATGTTACAAAGTCCTCTGGATGGAACAACGTCCTAGCCTCCTGATGGAAGAGAGAGAGAGAGAGAGAGAGAGAGAGAGAGAGAGAGAGAGAGAGAGAGAGAGAGAGAGAGAGAGCGGGGGGGGGGAAGAGAGCTTGTAACGTTAAACCGCATCAATCAATAATATAATTGCAACTTTATTGCCTTGTTATACCTGGTTATCAAAGTACACGTTCTTTTGTGTAATACTTTATATTTTGTTCAATCTCACATTTTTATTAGTGTTAGATCCAATCTAGCTTGGCATTTTATTACATGTAATTCTACAACTATAATATAGAGTATGTGAAACAGGAACATATAAGAAATACTATTATATATATATATATATATATATATATATATATATATATATATATATATATATGTTCACTATAAACCCACTGTCGGAGAAATAATAACGGAAATAAAGGGAAACTGTATATTTCGACTACTGACTGTAGTCCTCTTCAGCAGAATGCTTACAAAAAGTTAAGATGCAAGTTTATATAGGGTGGTGAGGTAGTACATATATATATATATATATATATATATATATATATATATATATATAGACTTACTGACCCACTGTCGGAGAATGAGATAAGATGAACAGAAAATCTGTATATTTCGACCACTATCTGTGGTCCTCCTCAGCAGATAGTGGTTGAAATATACAGATATTCTGTCCATCTTATCACATTCTCTGACAGTGGGTCAATAAGTCTTATTTTACAAATTTGCTCCATTAAACATTCCACAGGGAAAATAAAGTCGGAATACTAAACGTTTCCGTCTATTACGACATCCTCAGAGTACTAAATTACGACATCTGAGGGTGTCGTAATAGACGAAAACGTTCAGTATTCCGACTTTATTTTCCCTGTGGTTTCTGCAATATTATTTAGTCATGCGTTATTGTGATTATTTTTGCATATTATATATATATATATATATATATATATATATATATATATATATATATATATATATATATATATGTGTGTGTGTGTGTGTGTGTGTGTGTGTGTGTGTGTGTATGAAATAAAAACACTGGGAACGTGTGTTCACAAATGCGTAGGAAACTACTGGGAAAAGTAAACTAACGAAGCAGAGCGCTTTCGTATAATTACATCTTCAGTGCTGATAAAATGTAGGAATTATATCAGCACTGAAGATGTAATTATACGAAAGCGCTCAGCTTCGTTAGTTTACTTTTACTTACGCATATTATATATATATATATATATATATATATATATATATATATATATATATATATATATACCCTTCACGTGTAATACATTTTTCATTTCCATGAAAAATGTTGCAATATACGAGAAACTGTGATGGGGTTTGTATCCTGGCCCCATGTAATAGGCAGTGAATCATTGTACGTGACATCGATGTAAAAGCGAAACGATGCAAACTAGATTAACATGTGCCTAGTTAATGTCTGAAATGCAAACACACACACAATAGAGACCAGATAGGCACCTCCGTGCTATGCACAATTACATGTTTAAAAGGTGACCTGCGTGTGTGTATGTGTGTGTGTGTGTGTGTGTGTGTGTGTGTGTGAGAGAGAGAGAGAGAGAGAGAGAGAGAGAGAGAGAGAGAGAGAGAGAGAGAGATTCACCATGGTCTCGGACCACGTGTTGGACTCGTGATCGACAGTTATTAACTTCCCGGAGGAGAGCTCAGAGCTCATATATGACCGATCTATGGGTACTGCTGTGACCTTATAACCACACACACACCCCAAACTCCCTGCCCACGAGAGTTGGAGTAACGATTCACAGCGCAGCGATACTGAAATTATTTCAGCCATGGGTGGGATTCGAACCCGGACCGCCGTAGTGGCAGGCGAGAACTCTAACCACAGCGCCACGAGGTGTGTGTGTGTGTGTGTGTGTGTGTGTGTGTGTGTGTGTGTGTGTGCGTGTGTGTGTGTGTGCGTATGTGAACGAAGGAAGACATAGTCAAAGTATATTTCTGATATTCCTTTATATGTACATACATATACGTATACACATACTGCATATATACTGTATATATCGTGTATAAGTTAAAGAGTGTGCGTTTCACTCTTACAATGGAATCAAATTACAGATCTGTGACTTTAATTACATTCAGACGACCTTATTTCGCAAATGAAAAACTCCCAAGGTCCGATAATATATTCCATTTTATCAAACGCCATTGCACAAACATAACCACAAATTACATTCTTCCATGATTGTGATACGTTATGAACCTTGTTGGGTTGTCCACAATAGTCCAGATTTGAGCCCGCAGTCCATCCTTCTTGGCCTACAATACCAAAGGACAGAAGCGCTGGTTTATCAGTTTATGACAACATTGCACCTGCATCCTCTGGGAGAACTGGACGCTGGGCCGTCGAGAATGACAGGCGACAAGGGACATGGAACTGCATAGTGTAGGCCTTATGGTCTCTTGCTGTGTCCTTCATTCTTATGAGAACCACTGGAAGCCCACGGGTAGCAAAGATCTTTAAGGTTCCTCACTTGAAGTGACAAAATATGACAAAGCTGGAGTAAACAGAAATGACACCATTAATGACGTACTGTGGTGACTTTAAGCAGAACAAAAGAAATGGATGATGCACGTAGACAACATTATGAAGAGAGAAGAGAAAGAGAGAGAGAGAGACAGTAGAGAGGTAAGTAGAGAGATTGAAAAGAGAAGAGAGAGAGAGAGAGAGAGAGAGAGAGAGAGAGAGAGAGAGAGAGAGAGAGCGTAGAGATTTGAGAGAGGGAGGAGAGCGTAGAGATTTGAGAGAGAAAGGAGAGCGTAGAGATTTGAGAGAGAAAGGAGAGCGTAGAGAGTTGAGAGAGAGAGGAGAGCGTGGAGAGTAGAGAGAGAGAGAGAGAGAGAGAGAGGAGAGTGTAGAGAGTAGAAAGTAGAGAGATGAGAGCGTGGAGAATAGAAAGTACAGAGATGAGAGCGTAGAGAGAAGAAAGTAGAGAGATGAGAGAGTAGAGAGAGGATAGAGAGAGAGAGAGACAGAGAGAGAGAGAGAGCGAGAGAGAGAGAGAGAGAGTAGCAGCTCTAGCTACATAAAACCCAGGTTGCGTACTTAATATTCTCGGGTCCCCTATACACCCAGGCCCCTAGACACTGCCTCTCCCTGACCCCCCCCCCTCTCTCTCTCTCTCTCGTTGGGTCTAACGAGAGGATTCGTGACACGAACGCAGTCGTAGTCGGCGCCAACAGAACATTAAATTTCCTTCAATTAATTCGTCTCCACGTGTATCGATTCACTTCCCCGTGAGTCATGAATACATATAGCATTTAATGGGCTATCACACTGGGGTTTTTTACCTCCAACCTCCGATTCATCGGCGGTACCGCCCACGTCCAGAACTTCACCTACCGTCAAAATCACGATGGTAAAGTATTTTCTTTTCTCAATAACTTACAAAGAAGTGTCATTTGATATGCTGGAAGAAAATCATTTTCATCCGACATTTCAAAATACTTCCTGAAAACTGTGGGATGGAAGTCTGTTCCAAGAGTTGAAGTTAAAATAGCCCAGTGCGATAACGCGTTTACACAGGGTCACAAAGGATTACAAAGGCGGAGCATGCCGACAGGAGACCTTTTGGTCCATATCTAGGTCGAATGCGAAAAGAAATCATAATAATGATAAACAAATAAATGACTAAATAAAAACAATAATAATGTAAATAATAAATAAAATAAATGCATAGGTACAGTTAGATAATAAACAGGTAAATAGTAAATAATAATAAATTGACATAACTTATAATAAATGAGAATCAAACAAATAATAATAAACAAACGGACAAATAACAACAAAACAAATAAACAAATAATATATAAAATAGATAATAGTCATTACAGCATCTTGCTTAGGTGTTTATCTATGTATGTATGTACACAACAAGCAGCTACCAGAAAGCTTTGGATTATACAAACTTAACCAATATACGAAAAGCGAAAAAAAAAAAAAAAAAAACTGGACCGGACTTGGTTTAATATTCCTGGGCGTAATTTGGGTGGATTTCGTTGCAAACCAATTATATTTGGCATTGCGCCTTTTTTTTCAAATGGTTTAATTTTTGCGGACCGCTAAACCGGAGCAAGAACGAGCTGGATGGACGAATTTACGAGCAAATATAAATTGACGCCCGAGTATTTAATTGTAATATTTTATGTTGTCTTAGAATGGCGAAAGACTTGTTTCATCCCTATTTTCGTGTCAAATCCAATTTATCAATCTTCTGCGCTACGATCCCATTTGCACGCCTACTCAGCTTCAGCGACAGGCTTCAGTACAAATCAGTAAAAAAAAAAAAAAAAAACACAAGGCAACCACTCCCACCCATTCCATCCCTATCACACTCCACCCTTTTATCTTGGCGCCTCGTGGATGACGGGTCATCCCTGCATCTTGTCCACTGTCCTGGGTCAGAAGCAATGTCTCAAGACAAAGCACATCCACAGCAAGGCCGCTTCATTAAATCGGCGACCCCCTCTCTCCGTTCCCTCATCACATATGACATAACCAAAATAGATTCAATGATGATGGTAATGGATTAGATCTTGATGGAGTTTGATCCAAGTCTAAATGTCAAGACACTGGATTCAAAGCGACTTAATCCCAATTGAGTGCATGAACACAAGAATGAAAACATGAATGGAAAGGACTGCAAGAGACCATAAGGCCTACACAAGGCAGTTCCATGTCCCTTACCACCTGTCATCCAAATCCATTAAAGATACTACGATTGGGGGTCATTGTAGACGGACGTCAAAGAGAACCGTCTCCCTATTCCACATCTTCAAAATCTGTTCACAACCTCAGCTTCATCTGAATGTGCAACCTTGAGGGTCTGATACTCGGTTCCCGGAATAGGACATCTCTTTTTCCAACTCTGACTGGTCTTCCTTTACTTTTTCATGGAACTACGAGATGACACAGGTGATTGGTCCCGTCATCCAACTAATGTAACAGGGTAGCATAGAAACGAGAGAACATAAGAATGGAAGAGACTAAGAGACCATAAGGCCTACACAAGGCAGTTCCATGTCTCTTTCCACCTTTCATCCCTATCCATAAAGTTATATAATCTGTGTGTGCGTGTGTGTGTGAGAGAGAGAGATTTACCATGGTCTTGGATCACGTGTTGGACTCGTGATCGACAGTTTTTACCCTCGTGGAAGAGAGCTCAGGGCTCATATATGACCAATCTATGGGTAATGCTGTGACCTCACATGCACACACTAACCCAACTTCCCGCCCACGGGAATTGGAGTAAAGACTCGCAGCGCAGCGGTACTGAAATTATTTTAGTCGTGTTGTGTGTGTGTGTGTGTGTGTGTGTGTGTGTGTGTGTGTGTGTGTGTGTGTGTGTGTGTGTGTGTGTGTGTGTGTGTGTGTGTGTGTGTGTGTTATTATAACCAGTACTTGGTTATGCATTTTGCACCAAATAAGCCTTGGGCCCATCAGTGCAAGTCACATAGGACAACCATGTGACCAGACCCAATAAAGCATACAAGACACACAGGACTAATTGCGTCATCCAACATCCCTCGGCCGCGTGGCACTAATTGCTGCCTCCGCAACTACACGCTGCTTAATCTGATCTAGTTATTAAACTCGTTACAGTGCAACAGGTTCCACTTAGCAATTAGTAGACATGCTACCATGTCGACCGTATACCACGCTTTGAGCCAATTTCATCCTAAACTGGCTCAGTCGATCATAATTTCAGTTGACGCGCTCGTTGCCTGGACGGGTTGTAACTTAATCTACATCGATCTGGGGAAATGATCGTAAAGTGTATGGCAGCCCCGACGTTGATGACGTCGATGGCACTAAGACAGATGACTACCTATCCCTACCAAGTTTTACCCATAAATGCACAATGATACGAACGCAATCTTTCTCTCTCTTAAAAACGTCAAATATTGAGCCTTCCTTTACTCTTTTCCTCGTTTTCTCTCTCTCGTTCTTTCTCTCTACATCTTACTCTTTATGGTTTACTGTTTGCTCCATCTTATCTTTTCTTTTTTATACACATGCACACGCACAAACACCCACATACACACACACACGCCCACGGCTGAAATTTCAGTATCGCTGCGCTGCGGGTTGTTACTCCAACTCTCGTTGGAGTGTGTGTGCGTGGAAGATCACATTATTACCCTTAGATCGGTCATACGAGCTCTGAGCTCTCATCCGGCAGGTTAATAACTGCCGATCACGAGTCCAACACGTGATCGAAGACCATGGTGAATCACACTCACACAAAATTATATATATATATATATATATATATATATATATATATATATATATATATATATATATATATATATATATATATATATATAATATATATTATATATATATATATATATATATATATATATATATATATAATATATATATTATATATATATATATATATATATATAATATATATATTATATATATATATATATATATATATAATATATATATTATATATATATATATATATATATATATATATATATATATAATTAAAACATACTAGAACTAAACTAAATCAAGCAGAATAAACTAGGCAGCCTTTCTATCCTGCGATTGTTAGACAAGCTTATCTCGACGTTCGAGTCTTGCATTTGCATAAAGTAAATACGTTCGTCGTTAACGTGATTCTCCTTAACTTGGTTCTAACCTTAGTGATAACAGTTAGCAATGGCCTTATCAACCCGAGCTAAACCTCGTTCCCTTCACAATGTTTACTCCGCAAACTTGAAGCGAACTTATTCAGTACAAAACAAATTAATTATATGTGATACAAATTTCATAAAAAATTAACATTTTTTCTCTATATTATTCAAACCTGAAGTCATTACAAGACAAATTATATTTGCTACAAACTCATAAAAGATTAAAAAATCTATCTTATTCAAATGTGAATTCAGTACAAGACGAAGTATATGTACTACAAACTCATAATAGGTTAAAAAAAAATCTCAATATTATTTAAACGTGAATTCAGTACAAGACAATTTATATTTGCTACAAACTCATAAAAGATTTTTTCTCTATCTTATTCAAACGTGAATTCATTACATATATATGCTACAAACTCATAAAAGATGAAAAAATAAGTATTTTATTCAAACGTGAATTCAGCACAACACAAATCATATGTGCTACAATCTCATAAGAGTTAAAATAAATCTCTCTCTTATTCAAACGTGAATTCAAAGTGAATTTAAAGTAAATCTAAAGTAGCCAAAGGTTCAAAATACGAATACTCATTTTGGAAACTACGCTACTGGGCCTCGAACCCTTGTGTGTGTTAATCATTTAGGGAAGCCAACGACGCTAACCACTAAGCCACGATCATCGTACGAAAAGGAACCGACCAATTCCCCGACCACATGTGTCAAACTCGCAACGATTACTAACTTCATCATCTTCAAGTTTTACATGATTAAGGGAACGTTTCCCATAAACGTACTGGGATTAAGGGGACGTTTCCCATAAACGTACTGGAATTAAGGCGACGTTTCCCATAAACGTACTGGGATTAGGGGAACGTTTCCCATAAACGTACTGGGATTAAAGGAACGTTTCCCATAAACGTACTGGGATTATGGGAACGTTTACTATAAACGTACTGGGATTAATGGAACGTTTACCATAAACGTACTGGAATTAAGGGAACGTTTACCATAAACGTACTGGGATTAAGGAAACGTTTCCCATAAACGTACTGGGGGTTAAGGTAACGTTTCCCATAAACGTACTGGGATTAAGGGAACGTTTACCATAAACGTACTGGGATTAAGGGAACGTTTACCATAAACGTACTGGGATTAAGGGAACGTTTACCATAAACGTACTGGGATTAAGGGAACGTTTTCCATAAACGTACCGAGAAAAAGTCTCAGTTATAGGTATCACAAACTCAAAATAGATTAACTTCATTTTTTCTCTGTTATCCGAACGGTAAATGGAGCAGAAAATTTGTCAAAGGTTCGAAAACAAAAATACGAGTACGAACTTCATCAGCTTAAAGTTTTACATGATTAAGAGAAACTTTCCCATTAACGCACCTGGACGAGTCCGATAAGAAATGAAAAACGGAACGTTCAATTAACGTAAGACTTCGTTCAGTAAACAAATACGAAGATGAAAGTTTCATAATGTTTCACAACATGTGATAGCATAGGCCGAATGTCAACGACGCAAATGTACATAAAACCATTGCATGGCATTGATCACACAGAATACAGAAAGCGAATGATTTCAATGATTTGGTCCTATTACACAAAAACCAAACCGTCAAACAAGAGCTGGTCGTCCCAAATCGCTCTCTCTCTCTCTCTCTCTCTCTCTCTCTCTTTCTCTCTCTCTCTCAAAAAAAAAAAAAAAAATTGCAGTTACATTTAACTTTGAATGAAAATGCAAACCAGCTATAAAAATAGATTGAACACCCGATTGGGTCCGTAAAATCACCCCCACCCCCCTTTGTCAAAAACCGAACGAATTAAGGCGGCGCACAGTGAAAAGTGTATGAATTCGAATAACCGGTTACTATACTGCCGCATTTTACAGCTTTTATTCAACCTTTCGTCAGACGATTTCATTCCGCTCAAGACTCCTAATTACCAGATAGATCCTTATCATCCATTTAGCGAATGGAATAGACTTGGTAATCGTGTAGTAGTGAGCACTGAAACTATTGTTTTAAGTGAAGATTAAATAATTTTATGGATACGAATAGCAGGTGATAAGGGACATGGAACTACCTAGTGTAGGCCTTAGGGTCTCTTGCAATCTCCTTCATTCTTATGTTCTTCTGTTTCGCTTCCATTTGTTCCCTTTAGAGATTTTGTCTTAAAAAGTGTTTTCCCCATAAGCTTTGCTTCATGCTTTCCCTCTTCAACAAGTTATTTTGTAATATTTTGTATAAATGCATGTATAAATTTTGTTTTCTTTTGTTGTATAAACTCATGAACTAAAAAAAAAAAATATATATATATATATATATAATAATAATAATAATAATAGTAATAATAATTTGGGCGTTGGTGTAAGTCTACGGGAGACACACACACACACACACGCGCACGGCTAGACGGTGTGGTGGTACCGTTCGCAACCACTACTCCAGCGGTCCAAGTTCGATTCCCGTCCAGGGCTGAAGTAATTTCAGCATCGCTACGCTGCAAGCTGGTAATCCAATTCTAGTGAGAAAAGAGTTTTGTGTGTGTGTGTGTGTGTGTGTGTGTAAGGTCACAGCATTAACCATAGATTGGGCAACATACGAGCTCTGAGCTCTCATTCGGGAGGGTAATAGCAGCCGGTCAGGATTCCAACACGTGATCCATGATTATCATTAATCACACACACACACACATACACAGACATACACACACACACAAACACACCACAAGCATAGCTCCCTTTCCCGTAAGATACAACTAGGTAAACACACACACACACACACACACATACACAGAAATATACACAGGCCGCTTGCAGTTGACTTATGCGAACCAGATAAGTTAGACAAAGTTGTCACAAGCAATAAGCGTCCAAAGTTGTTGTTTTTTTTCTTCTTGAAGAAATTTTATAAACCCAAGATGGCACAGAAGAGACGGACTGATTGCAAAGCCTCGAACAAAGTTCTTTTATTATTTTTTTTTTTAAGCTGTTGCCAGCAAATAAAATTTAAACGTGCTTTAAAAGACTGACAAAACAGAAATGCTGTAGGGGAAGGTCACGGTATTAATTTCCTGGAATAAAATATATATATAAAAAAAAAAAAAAAAAAAAAAAATACAGTTCACCAGCCCGAAACAGAGTTATTGGAAAATGTACATCTCATAATCATATGTAATAATTAATGTTTTCAGTCTATCACACGATACATTTTGAATTACAGGTAGCTGGAAAGCACAAAACGAAACTCAACTCCACGTCCATAGTAGAGTAGTTACGATGGAGGGAGAGGGAGGGAGGAGGAAGGAGGGAGGAGGAAGGAGGGAGGGAGGGAGGGAGGGAGGGAGGGAGGGAGGAAGGGAAAGGGAGGAAGGGAAAGGGAGGGAGGGAGGGAGGGAGGGAGGGAGGGAGGAAGGGGGAGGGAGGGAGGGAGGGAGTGAGAGAGAGAAAGAGAGAGGGAGGGGGAGAGAGATACAGAGAGAGAGAAAGAGAGGGAGAAAGAGAGGGAGAAAGAGAGGGAGAAAGAGAGAGGGAGGGGGAGAGAGAGAGAGAGAGAGAGAAAGAGAGGGAGAAAGAGAGGGAGAAAGAGAGGGAGAAAGAGAGGGAGATAGAGAGGGAAAAAGAGAGAGGGAGAGAGAAAGAGATACAAAGACAGAGACATAAACATAGAGAAAAAGATTCAAAACCCTGTGTTGGCAGCTCTAAATCCCAAAATGGACACCAACACGTTCGTTCACTCTCAGTTATTACCACCATCTCAGACCATCTGGGCCATGTGTGTGTTTTTGGCCTGACGATGACAAGGGCGTGGCCCACAACGTGACACTCCCTCAAGGTTGCTCGAAGCACTGGGGGTCACTGGAGGGGGACTTCAGACACAACACCATAGGAAGATTCAAGGAGGAAATAGGCAAAGAACTGGTTGGCAAACAGAGTGGTTACACGGTGGAATAGACTTAGTAACCATGTAGTGAGCGCTGAATCAATTGGTTGTTGTTGTTGTTGTTGTTGTTGTCGTTCCCTAGACTGTCTGTCCGAGCAGTCCCGTCTCCCCAAGGAATGCCACAGCCGAAACTGGGTTTTCCCACAAATCCTTTATAGAGTGTATGTTGTGTTGTTTGCGTACATGATTGTGTATCATGCAGTCTTCCATTACGTGTTGTATGGTATGGGGTGAATCTCATCTCTTAAATCAACCAATTGATTTATGTTGAGAAAAAGTACCACAATCCTTTTTCTCAACATGAATCAATTGGTTGATTTAAGAGAAGATGAGATAACTTTATGGATAGGGTTGACAGGTGGAAAGGGACATGGAACTGTCTAGTGTAGGACTTATGGTCTTTTGCAGTCTCCTCCTTTCTTATGTTTTGTTAAAACCGAGAGGATAGGAAAGAGTGAATACACAGCTGTCAAGACGGTTTGCCTTTGATCATTTATCTTGTTGTCCAACTGTAACTTGTTTTGTTCTGTTTTATCTCTTACATTGACATCACACGCCATGTTTTTCAGACCCCACGTCTTGTTAAACGAATCGAAATGCAACCAGCAGGACGATGTCACCTCACCAAAGGCAGAGAGCGATCGGCGGGGACTCAAAGATTTCCGTGACCAGTTCACAATAAAAACAGTGGGAGACGAAAGTAATTAATAAAGATTCAAGAGTAATTTCCGCATATCCGGATGGTATAACATGAAGAGTTTGGTGAACATAATATCTGATGATGTGCGTATTGGTAGATGATTTCATAGTAATGTTGAAGATTTTCTTAGACATTTTGGGATACTCTGCTGATCTTGGGTGAATCAAACATGAGGTGAGATAGAAAGCGAGGAAGGCAGAGGAGGGAGGGAGAGGAGGGAGGGAGAGGAGGGAGGGAGAGGAGGGAGGGAGAGGGAGAGGGAGGGAGAGGGAAAGAGGAAGAGAGGTAGGGAGAGAGGAAGAGAAGTAGGGAGGGAAGGAAAGAGAGCAAGTGAAGAAGGGAGGGAAGGAGCGAAGGAGGGACGAGAAGAAAGCTAATCACAAGAAACAACCATAGATACGAACCAATTCAAGAAACATTGTTCCTGCTGTTGCTATTGCTGTTGTTGTTGCTGTTGTTGTTGTTGCTGTTGCTATTGCTGTTGTTGTTGTTAGTAGTAGTGGTAGTGGTTTTGGTGGTGGTGGTTGTAGTGGTGGTAGTATTGTTGGTGGTCCTTGTGCTGGTGTCATAACGATAAAGGTAGTGCAATATAGTTCAGTTCGAAGCTTTAAGAATCATTTAGATAAACACCGAAGCAAGATGCTGTAATGATTATAATTTATTTTATGTTATTTGTTTTTGTTTCGTTATAATTTGTCTGTTTGATTTTCATTTATTATTAGTTATATGTCAATTTATTATTATTTACTATTTACCTGTTTATTATTTAACTATCCCTATGCATTTATGTATCTTATTTGTTATTTACATTATTATAGTTTTTATCAATCTATTATTATGATTTTTTCGCATCCGACCTAGATATGGACCAAAAGGTCTCCTGTCGGTATGATCCGCCTTTGTAAGGTAAAGACTCTAGCCAAGAATCATTCATAGTAATAGAATCAACTAAAATGTCACCAACACTGCCATTCCAGTTGAAACTATGGAAGACACTGCCATTCCAGTTGAAACTATGGAAGACACTGCCATTCCAGTTGAAACTATGGAAGACACTGCCATTCCAGTTGAAACTATGGAAGACACTGCCATTCCAGTTGAAACTATGGAAGACACTGCCATTCCAGTTGAAACTATGGAAGACACTGCCATTCCAGTTGAAACTATGGAAGACACTGCCATTCCAGTTGAAACTATGGAAGACACTGCCATTCCAGTTGAAACTATGGAAGACACTGCCATTCCAGTTGAAACTATGGAAGACACTGCCATTCCAGTTGAAACTATGGAAGACACTGCCATTCCAGTTGAAACTATGGAAGACACTGCCATTCCAGTTGAAACTATGGAAGCAGTGTCTTCGCGCAAGGCAGTTTAGGCTTAGGAAGGAAAGAGGTAATAATTGGTTTGCCAACTGAGTGGTTAATGAATGGAATAGACTTAGTAACCATAATGTAGTGAACGCCGACACAATTGGTTATTTTAAGAGAAGATGAGATAACTTTATGGATGGGGATGACAGGTGGTAAGGGACATGGAACTGCCTAGTGTAGGCCTTAGGGTCTCTTGCAGTCTTCTCCACCTTTATATTCTTCTGTTCTTGTATCGTCGTTTCTTATGGGCAACGAGACTTTCGAACAGGTTTTTATTCGAATTTTCCCCATTGTTAAAAAAAAATAATAATAATAATAAAAAATAATAATAAATAAATAAACGCTAGAGCGTCGTTTCTTGTGGGAGAGGTCGAGGTGACAACGGTTCGAACCCTGCCACCGGCGAGTTGAAACCAACGAGCGAAACGTATAACCAATAAAGGCTTCATTCTCAAAAAGTATTTATTTTAGCAAAACATATTAAAAAGTTTTTCTACAAAATCACCAAT
Organism: Oratosquilla oratoria; assembly: GCF_046742065.1. Classification (NCBI taxonomy): domain Eukaryota; kingdom Metazoa; phylum Arthropoda; class Malacostraca; order Stomatopoda; family Squillidae; genus Oratosquilla; species Oratosquilla oratoria. Next base: position 11,215,632 of record NC_134799.1, read on the forward strand.
TGTATCGCGCAGAGATGACCCGCTCTTCGCAGTGCCCAATCAAATTAAAGCTTCTCAATCCAGCGTCAAGTAGTTCTCAAAGGATTACATAGGAAGAGCATGCCGCCAGGAGGAGACCTTTTGGTTCATAATTAGGTCGGATGCGGGAAGAGAAAAAAAGTATATAATCAAATAAACTTAATAATGATAAATAATAAACAAACATAAATAACATTAATTTATAATAAACCATAAACATAAAATAAACAGATAAATAATAATAATCAAATAAATGATAATAAATAAATCAATGAAATAAATCATATAAATGGCAGACATTACGCCATATTGTTTAGGTGTTTATCATCTCTCAAACTGCAAATGCACAAACAGATTCCTCTAGAGATGACGAGCTCGTCCAAATTTAACCATAATAAACAATTTAATGGTTCACGTTAGGCTGAGTGCATACCTTAAAAGGGGGTAAGGACCTTTTGATATATGTAGGTGGCTGTGAGGCACCTCCTGGCGTAGGCTCCTGGCTGCGGCCGAAGCCGTCACCTCTGCTCTATTAGGCGCTTCATGGACTGCTGGGGGAGGTAACAGTCAGTAATGGGAGTCGGAGAGAAGTGCGGGATTCGAAACCACAACTAAGCGAATACGTGGCTTGCATGCTTCCGATACTCCACCAGGGCATTATATACAGTATGTATATGTGGGGGAGGTAACAGTTAATACTGAGAATTGGAGAGGTGTGCGGGATTCGAACCCACAACTAAGCGAATACGTGGCCTGCAAGCTTCCGATACTCCACCAGTGCACTATATACTCGTACAGTATGTATGTGTGTGTGTGAACAGTATGTATGTGTGTATGTACAGTAAGTGTGTATGTGTGTATGTACAGTAAGCATGTATATATGTATATATGCATGTACGTATGTATATATGTATGTATGTATTTATGTATATATTTGTACTATTTAAGCTATCAGAGCATAGGACTCTTCCTAGCTAATTGAAATTATCTAAATTTGGTCATTTAAAACCTTAAAAGTGGACAAAATTATTTAGACGATATAATGTCTTTCCTCAGCCCTAAAATAAAAATATATTTCATCCTGCATTGTGTGTGTGTGTGTGTGTGTGTGTGTGTGTGTGTGTGTGTGTGTGTGTGTGTGCGCGCGCGCGTTTGTAAGTTTGTATGCATACATTTGCGCGCGCATGCGCAACCGTAAGTAAAGAATTACAAAGGATTACAAAGGAGGAGCATGCCGACAGGAGACCTTTTGGTCCATAACTAGGTCGGATGCGGAAAAAATGATAATAATGATAAATAAATAAAATAAATAAATAGATAAATAAATAAATAAACAAATAAAAGAAAAATAAATAAAAATTATAATATAAATAATAATAATAATAATAATAATATAAATAATAATAATAATAATACACCAAACACACACAAGCGCTTAGTATATTTCTACATCAAGGTTTGATGATACGGTTGTTGGCAAGACAGCACGACAATTATTCTTTTCAGAAAATGTCACACAGCCATCTGGAGGCGCAGAGACCGTCACCCAAAAGTCATCAGGTGCTTTCCAACACACACCGATAATACTGACCTCATTAATCTAGGTCCACGGGTGGGCAACCTTTATAAGCGTGGGTGCCAAAACCAGCCAAGTCTTTGATAAATGTTGTCGAGTGCCAACGGAGTAATATTATAGGCCTACGTATAGGACCCCTCTCTTCACCTCCTAATAGGGCCACAATACGCCTCCCAACGCAGCATACGCTACCAATGGTTATACGAAAGAAGTTGGAGATTTGTTAGTAATTTGGTTTAAGGTGAACTCTGGCTTTCGCGTGCCGGAGAAAAAGTAGTTCGTGTGCCAGGTTTTGGGCACGCGTGCCAAGGGTTCCCCACCCCTGATTTCGAGGTAACATTATGATTAATGGAACCATTAAAACCTTATGTAGGCGATGTACATCAGAGTAAAAAAAATAATAGAATAAAAATAAATAAATAATAAAATCCAGTTTTTGCTACTCTTGAATATTTTATTTTCTTTCCCAGCTTTGGCATGACATTGATCCCAAGGATAGAATCGCTGGTTATCGGCAACGAATTACAAATACCTGGCGAGAAATTCTAGTTACAATTCTCGTGGTAATTACAACACAAGCATATGTAAATACGATTCCAATAATTCACACAAATGACCTGAAATTTGGTGTTGCTGATTCAATACGCTTCCAATAATCCCAACAAATGACCTGAAATTTGGTGTTGCTGATTTCACTGCACATATTTTAATACTAATTAGCAGCGTCCTTGTTCTGCAAGCCTAATGAAACATAGCTTCGATAAATCAGTACCAAATCCGTTTCTGATTGTGTTTGCTGGTAAATGTATTTCTGGTCAACCTATGAAACGTTTTCTTGGTTCTTCGAAACTGTAAATAGACGAACGAACGTTTGTTGCAAGTCCAAACATTTGTTGGAGTAAGTGTTACGTCATCGACAGAAAGTAATTATCACTTTATCCACTCACCCTACAGTAATGTACAATTAGTTTCATTTCTATGTACTATAGTAGTTAGCATCTACTATCATACTGTTCCACGCGTATTCCCTTGTACTGAACATTCGCAACACGATTAACGCCCTGTTCACACTAACAGTTTGAACTTCGGCTGTACCGCATAGTCGTGGAAAAACTGCGCGGTTGTGTGTGAACTTTCCCAATGACTAATACTGTAACTGAACCGCTGCGGTTCAAACCGCTAATGTGAACATGGTTTGAGCCTATTAGGTTGTTAAAAATTCTTTAACGTTATAATTCTACGGTCCAAAGTTATACTTTAATAATTAATTCTTCTCACGATACCCTAGAATAGGGTTTGTCAACTTCTCGAGCTTTGTGGACACCTTATATCGACTTACGTATTCAGCTACCCCCCGTGTAAGGGGGAAGAAGCCTTTGATATATGTATGTATATACATATTCAGGTAAACCCTTGATACAGGATTAGAGAGGATACAGTCCTTTTTTCTAAGCATTTTATGATAGAACCGTTACATTATACAAATCATCTCTACATTCTGAGAGACGTAACTAGCCAAAAAATATCTGGATTAAGACACACCGTGTAATCATGAATTAGAAAAAAATGAGCTACGAGAGGATTAACTGTGATGATGATATGGTTTAACGTCACACACTCCCCCCCCCCTATCGGGAGGCTAGGACGGTACCCCTCACAGAGGGCTTTGTAGCGTGGAATTTAATGAACCATGCCCTTGGTTCAACTTCGCCGGTGGCAGGATTCGAACCGGCCTCATCTCGACCTTCGCCGCAAGTAACGACCACACCGCTCATGTTAAATTCCCGGATCTGCGGACCCCTTGGAAGGTTTCTGTGGACCCCCAAGAGGTCCTAGGACCCCTGGTTTAGAACCTTTGCCCAAGAGGACATCATTCGGTCTAATGCTGAAAGTCGCGGGGAAGGGTTTTACGCTCCGGCGCGTTTTCTGCAACGCAATGATTTATGCGTCGCTGTTGACGCTCCAGGGTGAAACGATGACCACAGTCTTCTTCCGCTCACCTTAACTTATTCACTGCTGTTGATGATCTTCTGTTTTGGTCGTTGCCGAGCTATTCTATTCGTCCCCAAACCGTCCCGCGGTTTCTTCGACTAAAGAAATCACCTCGTCGAGAAGAATACAGATTTGGTTAATCTAGATTTTGGATATTTTCTGTGCGTTTGTGAAGTCCAGGTTATCTGTAAAGTGTTTACAGTAATCCCATCTTGATTGGAATCGGTATTTTCCGGCTCTTGCTCGAGGCAAGGAAAGAATGAAAACAAACGTCAAACCACAACAAGAGAAAATGGATTTGAGCTGTCGCGCCCTGCGGCAGATAAGATGTGTCTGGTTGAAGTGTGTTTGACCACCGCGGTGTGGTGGTGGCAGTGGTGGTAGTGATAGTGTTATGGTGGTGGTAGTAGTAGTGGTGGTGATAGTGGCTGCTGTGGTGGTGGTGGTGTCAGTGGTGGTAGTGATGGTGGTGATGATGATAGTGTTATGGTGGTGGTAGTGATGGTGGTATTATTGATGGTAGTGGTTTTGTTGGTGGTGGTGTTTTTTGTGTTGGTGGTGGTGATAGTGGCTGCTGTGGTGGTGGTGTTTGTTGTGGTGGTGGTGTTTGTTGTGGTGGTGGTGGTGATAGTGGATGGGTGATGGTATGAATGAATGTTTTACCCTGAGTAGGAATTTTTACTTGACCAGCCTCCATATAAATGGAACTACAGACATACTATGTGTGTGTGTGTGTGTGTGTGTGTGTGTGTGTGTGTGTGTGTATGTGTGTGTTATTCACCACGGTCCCGGATCACATGGACTCGCGATCGACAGCTATTACCCTCCCGGAAGAGAGCTCAGTTCTCATATATGACCAATCTATGGATAATACTGTGACCTTACACGCACACACACACCCAATTCCCCGCCCACAAGTTAGAGTAACGACTCGGAGCGCAGCGATACTGAATTTATTTCAACCCTGGGCGGGATTTGAACCCGGACCGGCTGTAGTGGTGGCCGGGAACTCCATCAACTGTGATATCGAGTTTGTGTGTGTGTGTGTGTGTGTGTGTGTGTGTGTGTGTGTGTGTGTGTGTGTGTGTGTGTGTGTATGTGTGTGTGTGTAACCTCATGTACACATTCTACATCCACGTCTTCCTCCAACACGTGGGAGGTAATTCCGCTGCCTGCAGTTGACCTAACTGGGTCATTGTGGCTCTGCCCTCGGCTTCTGACTAATTCCCCTCCCCCGCGGACCGGCTCATCCGGGACTTGAGCAGGGACTTAGGTACGCGTGTGTTCGGAGCACCGTATGCTCAGAGATCAAACATTTATTCGGAAAGCGACGGGACCCAAGTTCAGTGGTCTGTCTGTCTGTCTGTCCGAGGCCAAGGATGAAGGCGAGGAGCCTACGTCAGGAGGCGCTGAGGAGCTACGAAAGTCACCTTTGCTCCCTCCCTCCCTCTCTCTCTCTCATTCCCCCCTCTTGACCTCTCGGCTCTTTCTAATCACGAGCAATGGACTGACGTCACGCACACGTTTCTGAAGCCTCCTACTCCATTAAGTTATCTGAAACATCATCGGTGTCCCCTCAACGTAAATCCTTTCATTCTATTATCCTCAGCGTCCCTCAAACTCTTCACACTTCTTGTGGGTTTTTGGTTTTGTGGTCACAGCGCTGTGAAGACCAGTTTTCCTCTCCCACCTCCCCTTTCCCCCCCTCTCCCTCCTCCCCTTTCCCCCCCCTCTCTTCACGCTTCTTGTGGGTTTTTGGTTTTGTGGTCACAGCGCTGTGAAGCCCAGTTTTCCTCTCTCATTCTCCCCTTCCCCCCCTCTCCCTCCTCCCCTTTCCCCTCCCTCTCCCTCCTCCCACCCACTCCCAAAAACCCATTCTCCATCCTCTTTCTCCTTCTCTTCCTCTTTCTTCTCTTTCTCCTCCTCTTCCTACTCATCACATCATTCTCCACTTTCTATCCTAGTCCTCCTCTTCCTCTTTCTTCTCCATCTTCACCTCCTCCTCCACTTCCTACTTTAGTCCTCCTCTTTCTCTTTCTTCTCCATCTTCACCTCCTCCTCTTCCTTCATGTTCACCACCACCACCACTTCCTACTCTACTCCTCCTCTTCCTCTTTCTCTTCCTCCACCTTCCTTGGCAACCTTCGTCACCCGTGCAAACCCTGACACACCTGAAAAACCAGAGCTCATCTTTAAACAAATAACTAATAAATCTCTAAATTCTTTTGTTTGACCATTGGTAACCGCATGCTGGACTGTGTGATTGGATTAGAGCCCTTATAGGAGGTGAAGGGAGGGAGGGGGCCTATACTCGTATGCAGGCCTATGATTTATGTTACTCTGTTGGCACGCGAGAACATTTTGTATCAAAGATTTGGCTGATTTTGGCACGCACGATCATAAAGGTTGCCCACCCATGGACTAGGCCATGTTCCCATACCAGTCTTTTCCATCTCCAAAGTGATTTTCGTATGCGCATCTCATCGCAATGATCTTATCTTGATTTAACCTTTCGATATGGTGGTGCATGCTGGTGACAGGTTTTGTCCTAGCTAAAGGCACACTGGGTTATTTTTCCCTCGACTGTTGGAGCAGATTTGCAGTCAGCAGCTTTCGGGGAGAAACCTGATGTGCTGGAGGAAAGTAATTTTACCTCCAGCAAATCAAATGACATTGAGGAAACAAAACAAGTATGCCATAGCGATTTGACGGCGGAACAATGTGCTGGAGGTGGGCGGTACCGCCGATGAACTGGAGATTGGAGGAAAAATACCCCAATGTGATAAGGCCTTTAGGCCCCTTTTTCTTCTTCAGGGACGAAGTTTTTTTTTTCTTTTTTTTTTTCCTTCTTCCTTCAGGGACGAAAAGATACCGACAGATCGTCTCCTCACTTTGCTCCACTTTGAGAAACGAGGGACAGAATGAGAGCGATCGAAATATTGGTGAAACAATCAGGGAGAGGACGGGGAAGGAAGAGATACAAAGGGCTGCCAAACGGAGGAACAAGGCCACCACAAGGATCCCTCCAAGGTTCGTGTGAAGAGAAAGAACGTAAAGAAGTCCGGGACGATAGATGGAGGAAGGCAAAGGAATGAAAAGAAAAAAACAAACAAAAAAAAAAAAAAAAAAAAAAAAAAGATAAATAAAAATAAAATAAAAATATAAATAAATAAAGAGCTGTAAACGGAAGAACAATGCTAAAAGGATCCACATGGAGGAGGGCAAAGCAATGAAAACGACAAAAAAAATGCGTAACTAAATAAAATAAAAATAAAACAAAATAAAATAAGATAAAATAAAATAAATAAAGAGCTGTAAACGGAAGAACAATGCCAAAAGGATCCGTATGGAGGGAGGCAAAGTAATGAAAACGACAAAAAATAAGTAATTAAAATAAGATAAAATAAAATAAATAAAGAGCTGTAAACGGAAGAACAATGCCAAAAGGATCCATATGGACGAGTGCAAAGGAATGAAAACGACAAAAAATATGTAAATAAAATAAAATAAGATAAAATTAAATAAAGAGCTGTAAACGGAGGAACAATGCCAAAAGGCCCTCGAGGAGATTCGTGCAAAGAGAAACTACGTCAAGAGGTCTGGGAAGGTAGATGGATGCGAGAAAGTCAATGAAAACGACAAAAAATAAGTAGATAGATAAATAAATGGGGAAAAATACAAAGAGCTACCAAACGGAGGAAGAATGCGAAAAGGATTCATCCAAAGGATCCATGGGAATGGAGGACATGCATATCAAGGAGAGAGAGAGAGAGAGAGAGAGAGAGAGAGAGAGAGGGAAAGGGAGACAGAGAGAGAGAAAGTGAAAAAAGGACATCAAGGAGTTAGGTTGAAGAAAAAAAAGGACACCAAAAAGTTAGGTTGAAGAAAAAAGGACATCAAGGAGTCAGAGACGAAGAATGGAAGACAATGATATGAAGACGAAAAAAGTAACAAATAAATAAACAAGTAAATAACTTGATCAATAAAATAAATGAAAATTAATGAATAACCATGTGAAGAGAAAAAGGACATCATGCAGTTAGGAACGGGAGATGGAGCAAGGGCAATGAAAAGTAGACAACGACAAAGAAAAAGTAGATAAATTAGATAAATAATAATTAATGAATAACCATGTGACGAAAAAAAGGATATTAAGAAGTCAGAGACGGTAGATCGAGGAAGACAGCAATGAAGACAAAACAATATAAATGGATAAATAAATTGAATAAAAAGAAGATAATAACTATGGGGAGAGAAAGGACAAAGAAAAGTCGTGAATGGAGGGAACCACAACAACGAAGACGGAAAAGAAGAAAAAAGAAGAAAAAGAAAAAAGAAGAAAAAGAAAACGATTGAGGATGTGACGATGACAAATTCGTAACATAAAGAACGTCTAATACAAGAGAGATTTTAATTAAAAGCAAGGAAATAAACAAAGATTGTAAAAAAAATTGCAAAACGAACCAATTATAAATAAAAAGAAAATAAAAAGGGACACAGTAAACTCATAGAAAAAATCTAAAAAAAAAAAAATAGTAATAATAATAATAATCATAATAATAATAATAATAATAATAATAATAATAATAACAACTAATGTAAACTTAAAAGGGGAAAGATGAGACAAAGCCAAACTGTCTTGTGAAACGTAAAAGTAAACAACGACATCAAGCAAGAAAACGGGACATAATTATTTCAGCGAGGAAAGTGGGAAGACCAAAACTGAATTTCAGGAAGAGAATGTAGACGGGGGACGCTAGAAATGGGAACGACTGATGGTTAAAGAAAATATTAATAATAAAAAGAGAAGAACAACGGCGTTGAAGAAGAGGAGGAGTTGAAGATGGAAGAAGAGAAAGGGGAACCGGAGTAGAGTAGGAAGTGGAGGAGAAGATGGAGAAAGAAGAGGAGGAGGAAGATGGAGGTGGAGATGGAGGAAGAGGAGGAGGAGGAGGTGAAGACGGAGGAGGAGAATGGGGAAGAGTAGTAGAGTAGGATGTGGAGGAGATGGAGGAAGAGGAGGAGGAGGTGAAGATGGAGGAGGAGAAAGGGGTTAGAGTAGTAGAGTAGGATGTGGAGAAGATGGAGGAAGAAGAGGAGGAGGTGAAATGGGAAGAGGAGTAAAGTAGGAAGCGGGGGAGATGGAGGAAGAGGAGGAGGAGGTGAAGATGGAGGAGGAGAAAGGGGAAGATGAGTAAAGTAGGAAGCGGAGGAGATGGAGGAAGAGGTGAAAAAGGAGGAGGAGAAAGAGGAAGAGGAGGAGAAGGAGGAGGTGAAGGTGGGAGGAGGAGAAAGGAGGAGTAGAGTAGGAAGTGGAGAAGATGGAGGAAGAAGAGGAGGAGGTGAAGATGGAGGAGGAGAAAGGGGAAGAGGAATAGAGTAGGAAGCTGAGAAGATGGAGGGGGAGGAGGAGGTGAAAGAGGAGGAGAAATAGGAAGAGAAGGAGGAGGAGAAAGAGGAAGAGAAGGAGGAGGAAGAGGAGAAAGAGGAGGAGGAGGAGGTGGAGGAAGGCAACGACTGTGATGAAGAGGACGACATAGGAGAAACCCTGACAACGACGACGACGACGACGACACGAGCCCCCGAAGACGAAGACACGCACCCACCAAGACCCCAGCGAGGGGGAGGGGGAGGAGAGAGAGAGGAGGGAGGAGAGGGGGAGGGAGGAGGAGAGGGAGGACGGGAGGAGGAGCGAGGGCAGAAGGGGAGGAGGGGGGACGGGAGATGGGGGAAGGGGAGCAGGAGAGGCGAGGAGGAGGAGGAGGACGGGAGGTGGGGGGAGGGGAGGCAGGAGTATCGAGGAGGAGGGGAAGACGGGGAGAATACGAAGGATGAAGGAGGTATGGAGTGAGTGGAGTTGGAGGAGAGGAGTAAAGGTTTCAAGGAGAGGAGAAGAAGGGAGAAGAGTGGGAGAGGAAGAAAGGACGGGACGAAAGGAGGAGGAGAGGAAGGGAAGAGAGGAGGAGAGGAAGAAAGGAGGAGACGAATGGAGTAGGAATGGAAGGGAGGAGAGGAGGAGAGGAGGAGAGGAAGGGAGGAGAGGAGGAGAGGAAGGGAGAGAGGAGGAGAGGAAGAAAGGAGGGGACGAAGGAAGAAGTAAAGGAAGGGAGGAGAGGAGGGGAGGAAGAAAGGAAGAAGGAATGGTGGAAGGAGGTGAGAAGGGAGGAAAAGGGAGTTGGAATAAGAGTGTATGAGAGAGAGAGAGAGAGAGAGAGAGAGAGAGAGAGAGAGAGAGAGAGAGAGAGAATGGAAGAAGAATCAAACGTGCTGAGCGAAGAAGGATTGAGAGAATGCATGGGCCGGAGAAAGTGGATGAGAAAGAGAGAGAGAGAGAGAGAGAGAGAGAGAGAGAGCGAGAGAGTGAGTGATACTTGGAGAAAAAAACTTGGAAGAAGGAGGAGGAGGAGGGAGGAGGGGAGAGGAGGGAGGGGAGGGGGAGAGAAACAAGAGAAGAAAGAGAAGGACGATTGTAGAGAGAAATGGAGAAGCAGAAGGAGAAGAAAAATGGCGAAGGGGGAGAAGGCTGGAGGAATACAGCCAGATGAAAAAAGACGAGGATGAATAGAAAGGCGAGAAGGAGGAAGAGGAAGAGGAGGAGGAGAAGGTAGAGATGGAGGAAGAAAAGGAGCAGGAGGAAGAAGAGGAAGAAGAGAAAGAGGAGGAAGAAGAGAAGGAGGATGTGGAGAAAGAAGAATACGAGGAGGAGGAGGAGGAAGAAGATAAGGAAAAGGAGGAGGAGGAGGAAGAGAAGGAGAAGGGAAAGGAGGAGAAGAAAGAGAAGGAAGAGGAGGGGGAGGAGAAGGAGGGGGATAAAATAAGAGATGATGGAGAAAAAAGGGAGGGTGATGGAGAGAGAGGAAGGAAGAAGACTAGGAGGAGCAGGAGGAGGAGGGGGAGGAAGAGGAAGAAAAAGGGGAAGGGGAGGAGAAGGAAGAGGAGGAAAAAGAGGACAGGGAGGAGGAGGAGGAGGAGGAGGAGGAATAGGAGGAGGAGGAGGAGGAATAGGAGGAGGAGGAATAGGAGGAGGAGGAATAGGAGGAGGAGGAGGAGGGAAGCAATCAAAATTTGGAAGACTTGGACAAATCGATGAGACCAATTGATTGCAACTTGAGACACAAAGACGTAAGGGACATGACTAATGTTTAAGATGATCGTAAAGTCACACAAAGTAAGAAGACTTTTTTCTTTATTTATCCCTTTTTTTATTGATTATAATTATTACTATTATTTATTATCATCATTATTATTATTTTTATTTTTAACGAGGGGTGACGGGAACACAGAAATTTGGGTCAAAAATCCATACAAGAACGAACATCAACCATTAAAACCATACATATAAAAACAAAAAATAAAAATAAAAATGATATAAAAAAGAAATTGGCTACCGGTCCTTGCTCCATCTGCCTCACCTTCAATTCTGCGTCAATCAATCTATCCGTTTCCCCGCAATGCTGCTAACAAAAAAAATCAACAAATAAACTCGACCGAAATCAATACCTTATCCCCGGATTCCGTCGTCCAGGCGAGGTAATAAAGGATGCTATGAGGTGGCAGGGGGCCAGTAGGACTCGCCCAGGAGGGAGGAGGAAGGGAGGAGGGAAGGAGGGGAGGAAGGTAGGAGGAAGGAAGGAGGGAGGAGGGGAGGAGGAAGGGAGGAGGAAGGTAGGAGGAAGGAAGAAGGGAGGAGGAAGGGAGGAGGAGGGGAGGAGGGGAGGAGGAGGGGAGGAGGAAGGGAGGAGAGGGAGGGAGGAGGGCTATCAAAGGAAGGCGTATGGCGAACAACTACCAAACGAGTGGGACAGAGGACGTGCTCTTGGTAAGGGGAAGGGGAGAAAGGGGAGGAGAAAGGGGAGAGTATTAAGAGAGAGAGAGAGAGAGAGAGAGAGAGAGAGAGAGGGGGGGGAAGACGGGGCTGTGTGAGAGGAAGATGAAGCAGAAGAAAAAGAAAGAAAAGAAAAAGGAGGAGGAGAAGGAGGAGGAGAAGATGGAGAAGAAGCAGTTGAAGAGGCAGAAAAAGGAGAAGAAAAAGAAGAAAAAGAAGTAGAAGAAGAATCAGAAGGAAAAGAAAAGGAAGAGGCAGAAAAAGAAGAAGGATGGAGGAAAAGAAAAAGTAGCCTAAAAAGAAGAATCAGAAGGAAAAGAAGTAACACAAAAAGAAGAAACAGAAATAAAAAAAAAGAGAAAAAAGTAGACGACGATGAAAGGTGAAAAAGATCTTCCTAAAGTAAGAAAATGGAAAACTTGCACGGGGGGGAGAGGACAAGAGAAAACGTTAAAAAAAAAAAAAAAAAAAGTGACATTTTGTCAATAGGAGAGTGAAGATTTATTGTGCCCGCTCATGAGTTATTTTAAGTCTTTCCGAAAACGAGGTTATGGAAAAAGGGAAAAAATTCTGTTGTCCCTCATTTAGTAGACATTATATAAAAGCGGAAGGCCGAGCCCCTGCGAAGCACGGACTGGCACAGCCAGCGGATCGTCCGATACAATTATTGGACTGGAAGCAGAAGGGGCTTGCAGTGCGGACAGTACTTATAGGTACAAAAAATGTTCTTGGATGAGACGAAATGTGAGAGGTCTGGCAAGAAGAGGAAGAAGAAAAAGAAAAAGGAGAAATATTCTTAAAAAAAAAAAAAAAAGGAAAAGCAAGAAAAGAATGAAGGCGACATTGAAAAAACATGAGCTAAAACGTGTCGTAATATAGAAAGATAATAATATGAAATTAAAAAAAATAAATAGAAAAATTATGAAATATGTATTGGTCAGAAGGACTACGAATGAACGAAACTGCAAGAGACCATGAGGCCTACACTAGACAGTTCCATGTCCCTTATCTCCTGTCATCCCTATCCATGAAGATTTATAATTTATTCATGGACTCGTGGCTAAATTGTATCTACATGTAAAAAAAAAATCAGATGATGATAATGACAGTGAATATGATGATGATGATTTAGATGACGAAGATAATGATGACGATGATGATGAAGATAATGACGACGATGATGATCATTCGGTTTAAAGTCGCGAACTCCCACTACCAGAAGTCTAGGACGGTGCCCCTTACAGAGGACTTTGTAGCGTTGAATTGAATGAGCCATGCCCTTGGTCCAACTCGCTGGCGGTAGCTTCCGATCTTCCGTCACCTCGACCTCCGCCGCAAGTAGCGACGCTCTAACCCACTGCTCGGCCAGCGAGTATTCCCATTCAGTATAAAACTTACAATATAATCATCTGTCCTATCTACAGCATGACATTGAACGAGAAGACATATGTTGGGAAACTATGAAGTTGTCGTCGAACTTTTGAACCTGGCTGTAGATATGTGCCTCGCCACGTGTGTGGGCAATTCGAAGACGAAATAAACAAGAGACGGAGATCCGTAAGGGGGAAGGATTTACAAGACAAAGAGGATCGTCTGTAAAGGGACAAAAAAGAGAGCGAGAGAGAGTTAAGGGAAAAGAGAAACAGTAAGAAAATTAATTGGACGAAAAAGGCGGTCGCAATCAAGAGAGGAAAGAATGAAGGCGGAGAGGAAGGAGAAAGGAAGGAAGATAGGAACGAAGGGAAGGAGAAAGGAAGGGAGGGAGAAAGGAAGCGAAGAATGAAGGAAAGGAGGAAAGAAGGAAGGAAGGAAAGAAGGAAGAGAGGGAGGGAGAAAGGAAGGGAGCAACGAAGGGAGAGAGGGTGGAAGGAGGGAAGAAGGAAAGAAGGAAGGAAAGAAGGTAGAAAGGAAAGGATGAACGACGAAAGGAAGAAAAGAAGACAGGAAAGAAAGGAAGAAAAGAAAGAAGGACGGAAGGAAGGAATGATTGAAGGAAGGAAGGAAGAAAGGAAAGATTGAAGGAAGGAAGGAAGGATTGAAGGAAGGAAGGAAGGAAGGATTGAAGGAAGGATTGAATAAAGGAAGGAAGAATTGAAGGATTCAAGGAAGGAAGGACGAAGGGAAGGAGGGAAGGAAGGAGAAAATATTGTCGAGTGCAAATGAAAAGGGTGGTTGCAACATTTGAGGCGGCGACGACGACGCCCAAGAACGAGATGGACAGCGGCCAGACACAGTTTGACCGCACCGGCTGGGTGGGGAAGGAGGAGGAGGAGGAGAAGGAGGAGGAAAGGACTAAAAGAGGACGAGAGAAAGAAAGGAGAGAAGAGAAAGAGAGAAATGGGGGAGAGAAGAGAGTGAGGGAGAGAAAAGGGGGAGAGAAGAGTGAGGGAGAGATAAGGCGGGAGAGAAAAAAGGAGAGAAAAAAGAGGAGAGAGAAGAGAAAGAGAGAAATGGGGGAGAGAAGAGAGTGGGAGAGGAAGGGGGGAGAGAAAAAAGAGAGAGGAGAGAAAGGGGAGAGAGAGGAGAGAGAGGGGAGAGACAGAGAAGAGAGAAGATGACATAAAAAGAAGAGAGAAAAGAGAAAAGAGGAGAAAAGAGGAGAGGGAAAAGAGAGACAAAAGAGAAGAGAGAAAAGAGAAAATAGGAGAGAGAGACAGAGAGAGAGAAGAAAAAGGGGCTTTACGAGAATAATGAGGAGAAGAAGAGACGGGATCGGCAGCAGCAAGAATAAGAAAGAGCAAATCTGGAAAGGTCAGGCATAAATATAGACGACGACGACGAAGTCGGTCCGTCAATGCAAAGGAACAGCGTAAGCAAAGTACAAAAGACAAAAGACGACGATCAACATCAACTAGGACAATCGACAAGAAGACAACAACAGGACACAAGGAGGCAACAACAGGACACAAGGAGGCAACAACAGGACACAAGGAGACAACAACAGGACACAAGGAGACAACAACAGGACACAAGGAGGCAACAACAGGACACAAGGAGACAACAACAGGACACAAGGAGACAACAACAGGACACAAGGAGGCAACAACAGGACACAAGGAGGTAATAGCAGGACACAAAGACAACAAGAGGACACAAGGAGGCAAAACAGGACACAAGGAGGCAACAACAGGACACAAGGAGGCAACAACAGGACACAAGG
>NC_134799.1:11235202-11342702 GCF_046742065.1 Oratosquilla oratoria
AAAAATGTGTGACCTACGGATAAAAAAAAAAAAAAAAAAAAAAAAGAGAGTTTATAGGACAGGTGATCAGCCAGTGTTTCCGGGCGGACATTTTGAACAACTTCGAACCTTCGGCAAACAAAACAGGACCCCCCCCAAAAAAAATAATAAAAAAATAAATAAATAAATAAATAAATAATAATAATAATAATAATGATAATAATAATAATAATAATAATGATAATGATAATAATAATGGAGAAAAGGAAAAAATAGAAATTGTCGTCTTGCACAGAGACATGTAGGACCAAGGGGAGAGTAGCTATAAAAAAAAAATCATTTGGATCCACCCGATCCATTAGCGCGTCTCGTCAATCAGCTAAAATGATGAAAATTGCGCGCACGTGGCTGTATGCGTACGTGTGTGTGTGCGTGTGTACGTGTAAGTGTATACGTATGTGTGTGTGTGTGTGTGTGTGTGTGTGTGTGTGTGTGTGCTCGTGTCTGTGCGTGTATACGTATGTGTCTGTGTGTGTGTGTGTGTGTGTGCTCGTGTCTGTGCGTGTATACGTATGTGTCTGTGTGTGTGTGTGTGTATGTGTGTGTGTGTGCGCATGTCTGTACGTGTATACGTGTGTGTGTGTGTGTGTGTGTGTGTGTGTGTGTGTGTGTGTGTGTGTGTGTGTGTGTATGCGCGCGTATTTGTGTATGTATGTGTGATTCATATCTTCCTTTTGTTTATTAATGTATACGTGTGTGTGTGTGTGTGTGTGTGTGTGTGTGTGTGTGTGTGTGTATGCGCGCGTATTTGTGTATGTATGTGTGTTGTGTGTGATTCATGTCTTCCTTTTGTTTATAAATTTCTTCGTTTATCTATTCTTAGCTTCCGACCTAGTTATGGGCCAAAAGGTCTCTTGTCGGTCGGTATGCTCTCTATTTGCAATCTTGCGTGTGTGTGATTTACCATTGTATTGAATCACGTGTTGGACTCGTGATAAACTCCTATTTACCTCCCAGAAGAGATCTCAGAGCTCATATATGACCGATCTATGAGTAATGCTGTGACCTTACACGCACACACATCCCACCTCTCCACCCACAAAAGTTGGAGTAACGACTCGCAGCGCAGCGATATTGAAATTATTTCAGTCCTGGGCGTGATTCGAACCCGGACCGGCCGTAGTGGCGGCCGGGAACTCTACCAACTGCGCCATCGAGTCTGTGTGTGTGGGGGGGGGGTAATGGTTCTATTGAACTACTGTAACACCGAGCTTAAAATCAAGTTCTCTTTACTCTCCAAAATATATGAAAATCTAAAGAAATATATAAAAACCTCAATATAATCAAAATGATAAAAAATTGATACAGAGGAAAAAAAAATGTACTTACACGCAAACTAACTAACCTATGAATAATTAACAAATGAAAAATACAAGTTAACAAATAATAAACAAACTATTTGAGATGGACCATTGCTGTCCATTTCAAAACCTCGGAAAGGACGCGTGTAGGCAGAAACGAAGAAAGAGAGAGAGAGAGAGAGAGAGAGAAAGAGAGAGAGAGGAGTGAGAGAGGAAGAGCGGGAGGGAGGGAAAGTGGGAGAAAGAGAGGGGAGAGGGGGAAGAGTGGGAGAGAGAGAAGAGAGGGAGAGAGAGGAGAGAGAGAGAGGAGAGAGAGAGAGAGAGGAGAGCAAGGAAAGAGGGAGGAGAGCAAGGGAGAGAGAGAGAGACAGAGAGACAGAGAGAGAGAGAGAGAGAGAGAGAGAGAGAGAGAGAGATAGAGAGAGAGAATTTTAAGCAATAGATAGCTCGGGACAGAGTACCTGGTATGCTATAAGCATTGCATCACCTCTGAGGAGAATCAAGCTTAGAAAGATGTGCTCTTTTTCGTGTTCATATTTCCATGAACGACAAAAAAAAACGAGGACATGCCTACAGAGTCCTTTCGAAAAGAAAAAAAATAATAATAATAAAAAAGAAAAAGTAAAGAAAATAAAAGAGAGGAAAAACAAGAAGATGTGTGCAGTGAAAGATTTTTCTTTTTTTCCCCTTTTTGACTCGAGATAAAATTGAGCGTGGAAGGCCGTGCATGGTCAATTTCCTATCAAAGGATTTCAAAAAAGGAAAATGATGGCACATATTTGCCCATGTTTTATAAAAGAAAACGGAAAAAAGTCACTTCTATACCTGAGTGTTCTCTTTTTCTGCATGGGGGGACGGGACGGCGGAGAGGGGGAAGGTCGTCGATTTAATGAAGCGGCCTTGCTGTGGATGTGCTGTGTCTTGCTGCATTGCTTCTGACCCAGGGAGGGGGCGAGATGCAGGGATGATCTCTCATCCAGGTGGAGTCAAGAAAAGAGGGTGGAGGGATGTGGAGTAAGTGGGGATGAAATGGGTGGAAGTGGATTTAAGCCTTTGACTTTGGCTACCTCCCTTGTAAGGGGGAAAAAGCCCTTGGTATATGTATAATGTATATACATATATATATATATATATATATATATATATATATATATATATATATATATATATATATATATATATATACACACACACATAAAATGGAAAATAAATTGCCATTCATTTAGTTTTTCATCATTCATTAGCCTTAGACAATGGTCAGTTCTTTTCAATTTCATTTCGAAAAAATAAATGTTTCCTCGTCATTAACCATCTTTTATTTCCCATTTTCTAGTTTCTCAAAACTTATTCACTGAACATGAGAATGGAGGAGACTGTAAGAGACCATAAGACCTACACTAGTTAGTTCCATGTCCCTTACCATCAGTCGTCCCTGTCCATTAAGTTATCTTATCTTCTCTTACAACAAACAATAGTCTACAGTGCTCGCTACATGATTACTAAGTCTATTCCATTCTGCTGGTAAACCAGTTCTTGTCTATTTCCTTCATAATTTTCAATTTAGACAATTTGTTTCATAGAAAGGTACAAATTTTCAATTTTGTCTCAGGGGGAATTACGTATAATTTCTAATTTCGCAAAGTTGATTAATCTTAGACAATCTGCTCCCTAGAAAAACTAGAAAAAATATAAAATTTGTCTCAGGACATCGTCCAGTCTTCGGTGGGGCTGGGGGGGGGGGGGCTGGAACTATGTAGAGGTTCTTATGTTGAGCAAGCAGCAGTTACTTTGCAAATCTTACTGTCTAATTTCTCAGATTTAATCAATTTTGCACATTGTTTTGTAGAAAGAAAGAATATATATAAAGTTCGTCTCAAGAAATTGTCAAACAAGCAGTAATACCTTTTATATCTTTTTGTCTAATTTCTCAAATTTAATCAACTTTACACACACAGTTTCCTAAAAAGAAACAAAATTTTAATTTTGTCTCTGGACATCGTCCAGCCTCTGAAAGGAACTATGCAATGCGTCTTGTATCGAGCATCCTTTTATATTTTATTTTCCAATTTCTCAAATTTAATCAACTTTGTACACACAGTTTCCTAAAAAAGAAAAGAAAAAAAAAATCAATTTTCTCTCAAGACATCGCCCAGTCTGTGGGAGGGGAACTATGTGATGTGTCTTGTATTAAGCAACCTTTTATATTTTGTTTTCTAATTTCTCAAATTTAATCAACTTGACACACTGTTTCCTGAAACGAAAAAAAAAAAAAAAAAATTTCTTCTCAGCACATCGCCCAGCCACTGGGAGAGGAAACTATGTAGAGCGTTTTGTATCGAGAAACCTTTTATATCTTATTTTCTAATTCCTCAAATTTAATCAACTTTGCACACACTGTTTCAAAAAGAAACAAAATTTCAATTTTCTCTCAGCACATCGCCCAGCCACTGGGGGAGGAATCTATGTAGAGCGTTTTGTATCGAGAAAGAGAAACCTTTTATATCTTATTTTCTAATTCCACAAATTTAATCAACTTTGCACATACTGTTTAAAAAACAAACAAATAAATTTTCTCTCAAGACTGTCCAGCCACTGGGGGAGGAAACTATGTAGAGCATCTTATGTCAAGCAAGCAAGAAGACGAGGAGTCGCCATCTGCTTCAGCAAGACTGACGACATTTTCCCTAAGTGAGCGGAAGACCAATATCGGTTTCTTAGGGACCCCGAGCGAGGCTAGGCGAGGTGCCGGACAGGGCCACCGCCATCTGCAGGAGTGACCAGATGTCTTGTCGCTTCCGGGGAGCATTTGTCCGGATGTACTGCCTCGTTCTGATATGAATATGTTATTTTTTAACCCGGAAGCTCTCCGGCTTAATGTGTGTGTGTGTGTGTGTGTGTGTGTGTGTGTGTGCGTGTGTGTGTGCGCGCGCGTGCCTGATTCACCACCACGGTCTTTGATCACATGTTGGACTCGTGATACACAGCTATTTCCCTCCCGGAAGAGAGCTCATAGCTCGTATATGACCGATCTATGGGTAATGCTGTGACCTTACACGCACACACACACCCCTAGCTCCCCATCCACGAGAGTTGGAGTAACGACTCGCAGCGCAGCGATACTGAAATTATTTCAGCCCTCGGGGGGATTTGAACCCGGACCGAGCGCCGTAGTGGCAGCCGGGAACTCTTCCAACTGCGCCACGAGTTGTGTGTGTGTGTGTGTGTGTGTGTGTGTGTGTGTGTGTGTGTGTGTGTGTGTGTGTGTGTGTGCGTTCTTGAGCAACATGAAAATATGAGATTTTGTTTTAACACAAGAACAATCCAGAATGTCATCCAGACCAAAGAATTTTGTTTCATATTTCAATAAAATAATTCCTTGGTGCTGTATCCAAACTGAAGAAACACCATTGAAAGGTAGCTTGTACAGAGAAAGAGAGAGAGAGAGAGAGAGAGAGAGAGAGAGAGAGAGAGAGAGAGTGGTGTCAAAATAAACGAATAAAAAATATTTTTTCAAAACAATTCAGGTATAGAATAAGCTCTGTGAAAAAGTGCCCATCTTCACACAAATGAACAAGAAAAAAGAAATATTGAAAACAAAGATTTTCCAACACAAGTATAGAGCCCAGGCAAGTCTTCCTCCATAAAGCAAATATAACCAATACACTATTCTTATTCCAAAGCATTGGCGAGATCAAAATATTTCTTTGAAATAATGAAATAATTTTGACTGAGTCATGGTTCGTTTCTCGGCACAAAAAACTCAGTCATAAAACAATTACAACCTAATTGACCTTGGGAAAGGTCAACGGGACGATGAGGTCAGACCATGACCTAGGGCACAGCTGTTCCCCCACGTTTCTTTCCGGTTTGTGTAAAATAACCGAAATACTTTTATTTCCACCTTTATACTAAATATTTTGAAAACTACGCTCTTCTTTTCAATTGTTTTTTTTTTTCCGAGCGCACCCCAAACAAGGGTAATTTTCAATTAAATATAAAGAAAGAGAACTGCATTGAGAGAGAGCGAGAGAGAGAGAAAGGGGAGAGGGAGAGAGAGAGAGAGAAAGGGGAGAGGAAGAGAGGTGAGAGAAGCGAGGGAAGGAGCGAGAATGTTGGGGAGAAAGGGAGGGAGAGGGAGAGAGAGAGAGAGAGAGAGAGAAGAGAGAGAGAGAGAGAGAGAGAGAGAGAGAGAGAGAGGGGGAGAGAGAGAGAGAGAGAGAGAGAGAGGTGAGAGGAGCGAGAGAAGGAGCGAGAATGTTGAGGGAGAAAGGGAGGGAAAGGGAGAGGGAGAGAGAGAGACAGGGAGAGAGAGAGAGAGAGAGAGAGAGAGAAGGGGTGAGGGGAGCGAGGGAGGGAGCGAGTGGTAGGGGAAAAAGAGAAGGAGGGAGGGAGGGAGGGGGAGAGAGAGAGAGAGAGAGAGAGAGAGAGAGAGAGAGAGAGAGCACAACACCTCTAGAATTAATATTAACTGAAACTCGCCCTTTCCGTGTACGTTCCGTATTCTTAGTTTCTGAACATCTAGATGACGACGACGACGACGACGATGACGACGAATACAAGGAGGCGCTCGTAAAGACAGACGCGGACCAACAAAGAAGAAGATGAACGCGATGCCGTCACGGTGGAACAATGGCGGATCACCCCCCTCCCCCGTCTCTCTCTCTCTTTGTATCTCACTCTCTCTGCATCTCCATTCGCCCCCTCCCTCTCTCTCTCATTCTTTCTCACAATCTCTCTACATTCACTCTCTCTCTCTGTCTATACATTCGCTCTCTATCTCCCATTCTCTCTATCTCTCTGTATCTTTCATTCTATCTCTCATTCGCGCTCTCTCTCTCTCTCTCTCCATTCACTCTATCTTCCTTTACATTCGCTCTCTCTATCTGCTGCCGGTTGCCTTCTTTAACTAACAAGTCCTCCTTCAATCGTTCTTTGGTGGAGGTTGAAGGGGGGTGGGGAAGTGGAAGAAGAGAGAAGGGACCCGGAAGGGAGGAAGAGAGAGGAAGAGTTGGAATGGGTGGGGGTGAGGGGGGTAAGAGGGGTTCTGGGGTGGGGAGGGGGAAGGAAGAGAGGGGAAGGGGAGGGGGGGACGAAGAGAGAAGACGTGATATGGGAGAGGGAGGAAGAGGTGGAGGGGTGGGGGTTGAGGAGTTGGGGAAGGCGAAGAGAGAAGACGGGACGGCGGTGGGGGGGGGGAGAGAGAGACGGAGGAGGTCGAGTTCTGGACAGCCAACCTCAAAAGAAAAAAGAAAAATAAATTAATAAATAAATAAAGAAAAAGAACCTCAAAAGAAAACCAACCTCAACAGAAAAAAGAATAAATAAAAAAGAAAAAGAAGAAGGAGAAGAAGGAGAAGAAGAAGGAAAAGAAGAGAAGAAGGAAAAGAAGAGAAGAAGACGAAGGAGAGGTAGAAGAAGGAGAAGGAGAAGGAGGAGAAGGAGGAGGAAAAGGAGGAGGAGAAGAAGGAGGAGGAGTAGGAGAAGAAGAAGAAGAAGAAGGAGTAGGAGAAGAAGATGAAGAAGAGGAAGAAGAGGAGAAAAAAAAAGTGTTTTCTTTGGGGGGGGGGTAGGTAGTTCGCGGCGATGGTAGATCTTATGGAGGCGAAATGGGATGTGAGGACGAGATTGATGAGGTCATCGGAGCGAGGCAGCGGCCTTAGGGTCAAAAGACGAGAGATGGAGGAAGGAGGCGATGGCCTATGGGTCTGGGTTGCCTAAGAGATCTGATGACGTGGAAGATGGAGCTGATGTTGGGCGGGTTAGGGTCCCCGCCAAAGAGAAATCCCTTTCGGAAATTCCTGAAAATTTATCTCAAAGTCGAATAGCGATGGGACGACATTGAATCTTTTTTATCGATTCCGATACGAGTCATCGATAATGTTCCAAACTTCCGATTCCGATACGAGTCCCGATACTGCTCTAAACTTCCGATTCTGATACGAGTCCCGATACTGCTCCAAACTTCCGATTCCGATACGAGTCCCGATACTGTTAATTAAAATAAGAAATAAATAAATTAAATAAAACAAAATAGAATAGATAAAAATAACAGACATCGCTAGTAAAAGTTGGACCTATAAAAAAAAAAAAAAATAATAATAATAATAATAATATATAATAATAATAATAATAATAAAAAAAAAAAAAAAAAAAAAAAAAAAAAAAGAGGACAAGAGTTCGAACTCCAGAGGGACCCAAAAGAATCTGTGTAGGAGGACGTCCAATGACTCGAAGTCCAGTTCGTGGAAATTGTGTCCTTCGGCCTCAGGTGGTATCGGCACGGGTCCAGAATGATGATCTGCGAGTCAAGTATCGGCTCTCTCTGGACAGACTCGAACTAGGGCGAGGAGGAGGACATGGAGGAGGAGGTGGTGGAGGAGAGGGAGGAGGAGGAGGGAAGGAGGAGGGAAAGAAGGAGGAGCAGGAGGTGGAGGAGGAGAAGGAGGAGGAGGAGGGAAGGGGGAGGAGGGAAGGGGGAGGAGGAGCAGGAGGGGAGGAGGAGCAGGAGGTGGAGGAAGAGGATCTTACTCATACACATTAAGACCCAACGAGGATTAGGCTAAGCAGATTCATGATGTCTCTTACAAGTAAAAGAACAGAAGGGACTAAGAAGGCGAGGAGCCTACACCAGGAGGCGCTGAGCAGGCTGCCACTTTGACCCTATAAGCTTTGGGGACTGTTGGACCTTTGCTGGGATTCGAGAAGTGCGGGACTCGAACCCTTGGCCATGATCTTTCTGGCTTTGGGAACTGTTGGACCTTTGCTGGGAATCGAGGAGTGCGGGACTCGAACCCGCGGCCGGGATCTTTCTGGCTTTGGGAACTGTTGGACCTTTGCTGGGAATCGAGGAGTGCGGGACTCGAACCCGCGGCCGGGATCTTTCTGGTTGCAGCTAAAAGGTTTTATTGATATGACGGAAAACGCCTCCTTCCCGCAGTGAGAGGATCTCTGAGAGGTAAAGGAAACTAGAGGGCGAAACGGATAACCAGGGAGGCGATCGTTGACCATCTTGTGCCAGTTCCATCCAGACCCGAGAGGAAATTTGGGAAGAAAAGGACTAAAGACGAGTTGGAAAGGGTCGATATTGGGTGAAAAAAAGGACAAGAAAGTTAGTGGAGTGAAAAAAAAAGACCCGAGTTGTGTGAAAAGGGACTTAAGCTGGGCGAAAAATTATTTTGAGTTTTGTGAAAAAGGACCCGAGTTGGGTGAAAAAGGACCCAAGTTGGGTGAAAAGGGACCTAGGTTGCGTGAAAAAGAACCTCAGGACTAAAAAAGGACCTAGGTTGCGTGAAAAAGGACTTAGGTTGGGTGAAATCGACCCAAGTTGGGTGAAAAAGGACGTGAGTAGGGTGGAAAAGAATCAGTGGGGTGAAAAAGGAGCTGAACTAGGTGAAAAAGGGCCTGAGTTGGGCGAAAAAGGACTTAAGTGAAAAAGGACCAAAGACGGGTGGGAAAGGACACTACTCAGTAGAGGCAAGACAAGGTCAATGTACAACATTTTGAATATCTATACGAAGGGAGCAACTGGCCACATGCCAAAACAGTGGAAAGAAGGGTAAGGGGTGTCACTTTGAAATTAAAAATAATAATGATAATGATAACAATAACAGTAATTATAATAACAATAATAATAAATGATAATAATAACAATAATGAAGAGACTATAGTAAGCGTGATTGGATTCAGGCGTGACTAACACAAGTGTTAAAAAAATATTCCCGAATCAGAATGAGTCTAATGTGGGTACAATGGAAGAATAATAAAACATGAAATATAACATCTACTTCCTCTACACACTATTTATATTGAACATAACTCGAAGAACAAAAATGAAACTACAAGGACAAAAATAACTGAAATAAAGCTCTGACTGGGGGGTCACGTGGCCAATATGTCCGGTGTGTCACGTGCCAACATGACTGGGATGTTACGTGGCCAACATGACTAGGATGTTACGCAGCCAACTTAACTGGCTTCCTGGGAAGGGAGAGACAAGGAGACGGAGATCTCTCGAAGGAGAGTCTCTGAGAAGAGTGAATTTCGATAGAAGCTGGTGCTCCTCATAAACGGCCACTGACCCCACGCCGCCATGACCCGACCTGACCTAATGCGGTCAACCGTCCTTGGCCGTTTCGACCATCTTCACCGCCAAAGTCGGGTCCAGTACCCCCTCACTACAAATGCATTAGTTCTGCATGTGGGCATGCGTGCATGATACAAGTGATTTTGTTTTTATTAGCAACTGGAGAAAAGGCAGAGAAACAACAAATACAAACTATAGTAAGCGTGATTGAAGTAAGGACTGACTTACACAAGTGATGGACTTACACAAAATATTTTGTATTAGTAACTGAAAAAAGAGAGATAGAATATAGTAAGTGTGGTTGGATTATGAGTTGACTTATACAGGTTATTTTCTTTTTAATAGCAGCTAGAAAAAAGATGAAAGACAAAAAACCGAAGAATAAGAGTGATGAAATACGTAGAAAGTTCAAAAGTCTTATGAAAAGGTAAGTAGATACCAAAAAGAGTCAAATACAAGACGGTAAATAGATAAAAAGATCTATTTCTCTATCCTCCTATGTCCCACGGATTTTTTCCCGTTCTAAGGAAAGTAGCCAAGTCAAAAGGCATGTACCCACTCTACTCCCTTTCACAAAAAGATACAAAAAAAGATACAGTAAAAAAAAAAAAATATGAAAAATATGATGTAATCAGAACGGAGACACAAAAAAGATTGATTGTGTCAATAGAGAAAGTCAGACAACGTTAAAGCCAAAGGGGGAAGCCTTAGTACAAAATAAAATCGGTTAATTTGAGCCAAATTGGATGGGAAGAGGGAGAGGAAGAACGAAAGTAGAAAAGGAACTTGCGAGGAACACAAACGGAGGGAGGAAAGGATAGAAGAAGAAGAAGAAGAAGAAGAAGAAGAAGAAGAAAAAGAAGAGACATGAAGGGGGAGTAGGAGGGGCAGAATGAGGAACAGAGGAAAGAAAAGCGGGAGGAGTGGAGGAAGAGGAAGAAGAGGAGGTAAAGCAAAAAGGAGGAAGAGGAAGCAAAGCAAGAAGAGAAAGAAAGGAGGAAAGAAGAGGGGGAGGAGGAGGAAGAAAAGGAGAAAGAAGAGGGGTAGGAGGAAGAGGAAGAAGAGGCAAAACAAAAAGAGGAATAAGAGGAATTAAAGGAAGAAGAGGAAGAAGAGGAGGAAGCAAAGGAAGAAGAGGAGGAAGAACAAGTGGAAGAGGACGGGTAAGAGAGAGAGTAATAAGAGGAGGCAAAGCAAGAAGTGGAGGAAGAAAAGGAGGAAGAGGAAGGGTAGGAAGAAGAAGAAGAGGAAGAAGAAGAGGCAAAGCAAGAAGAGGAGGAAGAAGAGGCAAAACAAGAAGAGGAAGAAAAGGAGGAAGAGTACGACTATGAACAACAGCAGCAGCAGGAAAAAAAAGCAGAGGAGGAGGAGGAGGAGGAGGAGGAGGAGAAGGGTACGAAAAAGCAAGATATGACGAAGGCCCGGGAAGTCAAAAAAGAGACATCAGGGGAGATGTAACAAGAGAATGGAAGAGAGAAAAGAGAGAGAGAGAGAGAGAGAGAGAGAGAGAGAGAGCGAGACTTGCGAGTGAGAATCGAACGAGAGAAAAGAAGAGGAGGAGGAGAAAGTAGAGAGTAAAGGAACGGAGACGACACGGGGGGCCCGAGTTAAAAGGAGAAACTAATTGAGAGAGAAAAGGTGACGGGAGATTCCAAAAATAAACGGCTGAGGTAAAGGAGCGGCGGGGGGGAGGAGGGGGTAGGGGGGAGGAGGGGAGGAAAAATTGCTCAGAAAAAAAGGGGGATATGCAAACTGATGCCACGTGCAGGAGGAGGAAGAGGAGGAGGAGGAAGAGAAGAAGGTGAAGGGGAGGAGGAGGAGGAGGAGGAGAAGGTGAAGAGAAAAAAAATGAGAAGGAAAAGGAGAGGAGAAGCAGGAGGAGAAGGCGAAGAGGAAAAAGAAGAGAAGGAAAAGGAGAGGAAGGAGGAGGAGGAAGAGGAGGAAGAGGAGAAGGAAAAGGAGAAAGAAAAAGGAGACGAAGAGGAAAAGGAGATGAGAATGAAAAGGAGTAGGATGAGGAGTTGGAGGAGGAGGAGGAGGAGGAGGAGGAGGAGAAGGAGGAGGAGGAGAAGGAGGAGGAGGAGGAGGAGGAGGAGAAGGAGGAGGAGGAGAAGGATGAGGAGAAGGAGGAGGATGATGATGATGATGTAGGGAGGTTCTCCAAACGCCTTCCGATGATACCAAGACACTTATTGACACGAACGAGTCCCTTGGATACAATTTACAGGATTCGAACGTGAAAATTTTTCGGAAACTCGAACCCAGGTCCTCGCCATTGCGATATCTTCGCATCACGACCGGCCTGGACTCGACTCTTCAAGTGCTTCTATTTATAAAACCTGTCTTTTCAGGTGCACGTATCCCTTTCTAATGGAGATAACTAGAATCAAAATAAATAAATAAATAAAATTATTTTGGAGAAAAATCCAAAAATGGGAAAAAGGAAGAAACTAGAATTACTTTCCAATAATCTGGAAATTAAACAAAAATAAATACATACATACATACATGCACAAATAAATTAATATATAAATACTTAAATCAACGAACAAAATATAAACAGATGAATGAATAACTAAGTGAAGAAATAAACAATTAGGGTGGGGGTAAGGGGCTGTTAGGGTGGTGTTAGGGTGGGGATAAGGGGGTGTTAGGGTGGTGTTAGGGTGGTGTTAGGGTGGGGGTAAGGAGGTGTTAGGGTGGGGATAAGGGGGTGTTAGGGTGGGGATAAGTGGGTGTTAGGGTGGTGTTAGGTTGGGGTTAAGTGTGGTGTTAAGGGGGTGTTAGGGTGGGGTTAAGGGTGGTGTTAGGGTGAGGGTAAGGGGGGGTGTTAGGGTGGAGGAAAGGGGGGTGTTAGGGTGGGGGTTAGGGGGATTAGGGTGGGGGTTAGGGGGATTAGGGTGAGGGTAAGGGGGTGTTAGGGTGAGGGTAAGGGGGTGTTAGGGTGAGGGTAAGGGGGTGTTAGGGTGAGTGTAAGGGGGTGTTAGGGTGAGGGTAAGGGGGTGTTAGGGTGGGGGTAAGGGGGTGTTAGGGTAGGGGTAGGGTGGTGTTAGGGTAGGGGTAGGGGGTGTTAGGGTGGAGGTGAGGGGGTGTTAGGGTGAGGGATAAAGGGTGGGGGGAATGTAATCTCCGCTGGCGTTGTGAGGTTAGGTGGTCTGTGGTCCAACTGTCCAATGCAGAGATGTGGTGGTTCGACGACGACCCACGGAAAGGTTTTGTACATTTCGGGGGAGGAGGAGGATAAGGGAGGAAGAGAGAGGAAAGAGGAGGAAGAAGAGGAAGAGGGGGGAAGGGGAGGAGGAGGAGGAAGAGGAGGAAGAAGAGGAAGAGGGGGGAGGAGGAGGAGGAGGAAGAGGAGGAAGAGGAGAAAGAGGAGGAGATCACGTTTATATATTTCGGGGAGAAGGATTGGGGAAGAAAAGAGGAAAGGGGAGGAGGGTGAGGAAGAGGAGGAGGGTGAGGAAGAGGAGGAAGAGGAAGAGGAGGAGGAGAAACATCACTTTTTATATACGAGTATTTAAGGGAGAAGGATTAGGGAAGAAAAGAGAGGAAGGAGAAGATGAGGAAGAGGAAGAGGAGGAAAACGAAGAGGAGGAAAACGAAGGAGAAGCAGCGGCAGCAGGCAGAGCAGAAGGAAGAGGAAGAGGAGGCTGTGAAGGAAACCAAGAGGAGGGAGGAAGAGGAGAGGAGAGGAGGAAGAGGAGAATGAGGAAGAGGAAGAGAAGGAGAAGAGAAGAGGAAGAGGAGGAGGAAGAGGAGGAAAGGAGGAAGAGGAGAGGAGGAAGAGGAGAATGAGGAGGAAGAGGAGAATGAGGAGGAAGAGGAGAATGAGGAAGAGGAGGAAGAGGAGAATGAGGAGGAGACTGGCTCAGAAATATTAGTTCTCAGCATGACTATAACTCATCACGATTATCAGCATGACCATCACTCAGCATGTTTAGACCTAAGGATGACTACCTCTTAGCATGACTAGCTCTCAGCATAACCACCACTCAGCATAATTAGACCTAATGATGACTGGCTCTTAGCATGACTAGTTCTCAGCATGACCATCACTCAGCATAATTAAACCTAAGGATGACTGCCTCTTAGCATGACTATCACTCAGCATAATTAAACCTAAGGATGACTGGCTCTTAGCATGACTAGTTCTCAGCATGACCACTCAGCATAATTAAGCCTAAGGATGACTGGCTCTTAGCATGACTAGTTCTCAGCATGACCATCACTCAGCATAACTATCTCTACGCGAGAACCGAACCCGCAATAGCTATATCTATTCTAGTTTATAGCCTGGGGTTCGTTGTCCCGGGAGTAATTCTTCTAAGCCCTGGGCTCTGTTGGAAGCCACAGTTACCGACATCGATGAACTGGGCTGCCTTACGCCGTGGGATAGAAAATGGACCACACATAAAAAATGGACCGCGGGGTCCATTCTTTTCCAGCAGCGGAAAATGGACTCCCCAATCAAAATATTATTTTTTACTCATTTATTTTTTTATAAACAGGTAACACACCAACATTTATTAATATGTATTGTTTATTAGAATACATAACCTAACATCAGTATTAATGACAACGAGTGGTATATTTTAGTGAGGGTCCATTTTCTATACGGGGGATCCATTTTCTGTTATAGAAAATGGGATTCGGGTCCAATTTCTGGAATGGGGGTTTCATATTCCATTTCACAACTGCATTATCGTCTTAACTCTTCCACTGTCAGAAACGATTTTTCAATTTTATCCTGGCTATTACCAAAGGATTTTATTCAACTGCAGAGACAACCAATAGAAGCGTTACATAAGAACATAAGAATGAAGGAGACTGCAAGAGACCATAAGGCCTACACTTGGCCTTAGGGCCGGGAAAAGGTTGGGAAACGCCACTGTAGAGTTGAGGCTTGATAATTCCGTGCCAATTCTTGGAGTATATTTATTCTTAGGTTTGAGTCGTATAGAGATAGAAAGAGAAGGAGAAAGGGCGAGAGAGAGAGAGAGAGAGAGAGAGAGAGAGAGAGAGAGCGAGAGAGAGAGAGAGAGAGAG
This sequence comes from Oratosquilla oratoria, assembly GCF_046742065.1. NCBI lineage: Eukaryota > Metazoa > Arthropoda > Malacostraca > Stomatopoda > Squillidae > Oratosquilla > Oratosquilla oratoria. The sequence continues at coordinate 11,249,672 of NC_134799.1, forward strand.
GAGAAATTTGAGAAGAGAGGAGAGAGAAGAGAGAAGAAGAGAGGAGAGAAGAGAGGAGAGAGTGAGAGGAGAAATTTGAGAAGAGAAGAGAACAGAGAAGAAGAGAAGAGAGGAGAGAAGAGAAAAGAGAAGAGAGAGAGAAGAGGGAGAGAGAGAAGAGAGAGGAGAGGGAGAAAGAGAGAAGAGAGAGGAGAGATAAGAGTGGGAAAAGAGAAGAGATGAAAGAGAGGAGATGAAAAAGAGATAAGAGAGAGAAAGAGAAAGAAAAGAGAAGACAGAAAGAGAGCGAGCCAGCCCGCAATGGACCCGACCCAGATGCTGCGACCCGATCAACGACTCTTGATTGGTTTGGACGAGTTTCAAGAAAGGATTCAGATCAGATTCAGCGTCATCATAACGTTCCGTTTTTTTTTTTTTTTTTAAGGGGTACCTCTTACTATCTTATGTACCAAGGTGCTTCTTCCCCTTTATAAGGGGGTAGCCAAATCGGGAGATGATATATGATAAATATGTGACCAAAAAGAGAGAAGAGAGAAGAGAGAGTGCGACGGTGCTCAAGTGTGATCGAGATGCAAAAACATCAATACCTCCTCTTCTTCTTCTTCTTCCTCCTCCCCCTCCTCGAGACGCTCCATTTCCGTTTTTTGGCTTCACACGTCATCGACAGCAAAACCACTGACCTGTAAACGAAAAAAAGAAAAGACGAGATTTAGCGCGAATACATTCACTCGATTCGGATCTAACAAGGTATACACAAGTCATCATACAAGCATTTCGACGGCGCCAAAAACCCAATCACGCTTCCATGTCACAGAGATTTACAGAAAATGCTTCATTAGCATACACAGGAGCACTGGCAAGGACGCTGGATTTTTCACGTTTCGAAACGGTATTATTACAATCATCAGCGAGAATCGCCCTCTCCGACCTAGCATAGTTTCCACCATAATTATTCTTTCTTTTTCGTGTAAATAACATTTCTGTTCATACACATAGACTCTCTGTTATATGTAGGACGCTTACGTACTCCGATAGAGCGAGATGACATAAAATCTTTTTCTTTCTTCTCCTCTTCCTTCTCATTTTTGCTCATCCGCTTCTTCTTCATCCATCTCCTCTTCCTCTTCTTCTTCATTCTTCTCCTCCTCTTCCTCTTCCCCCTCGGCTTCTTCCTCCTCATCCATCTCCTCTGTTTTCTTTTCCTTTTCCTCTTCCTTCTCTCTTCGTTCTCCTCCTCTCTTTATTCTGCTCCACTTCCTCCTCTTCTTCCCCCACCACTTCTTCCTCCACATCCTTCTCCTAATCCACTTCCTTCTTCTCCGCTTCTCCCTCCTCCATTCCCTTCCCCTCCTCTTCTTCTTCCCATCACAAACTTCACCCTATGCCAACACAGGTTCCTCCCCATTGACCGTTCTCCATTTCAATAACTTCTCCTCAGACTACTGACATCTGCATCTTCTGCGAAACGTCACCATTTAATGCCCAATGCGAGTTGCGTCGTCTGCCGTCGGGTAATTGGGACCGGAGAGCTGCAGAAGTCAAAGCGCCAGTGATGGATGGTCCGAGGCGATGTGTTGTCCAAATGGCCGGAATAGGATTACGAGAAAGAGGTTGTAAGGGAGACCAGCAGTTCGTCTTATCTGTGTAATGGGGGAGTGAGTTATGAGTGCGAGTTTAGGGAACACTAAACAGCAAACGCTGAAGCTATAATTTGTACTACATCCTTAATATAAATTTACTAATAGCCTAGCGTGCCATCAGATTCCTCCATTCTCTCTTTATGTCCGTACCCCATTTTCTATGAACATTTGTATCTTTCCTGGTTAAAATGTCGCTGTGATTTAGAACGGAATAAACAGCTGAACTGCGAGCTTCTGTTTCCAACTCTTCTGCGGCTTGACCAAGATCTTCGTGTCCTAGTCACTGACTACAATCCCGATGGTTATTAATTTCAATAAAACCTGCCTCCCTGAATCTTGTTAATTTTCAGATTGATATCAAATATATTCTGTTTCGGAAGGTTTAGGAAATGTTAGACCCACTTTCTGGCAACAGCTCTGGGTGGAGATGTTGCCTTATAAGGAGTTCAACTTTTATAAGAACTGAAGCATCAGTATAAATCATATGGAAAAAATATTAGTAAATATATATTCTATCAACAATATCTCATAATAGCTTGCTCGTGTAGTGGCTAATGTCGTGGGCTCCTATGTGTGAAGCCCCGAGTGTGTGTGTGTGTGTGTGTGTGTGTGTGTGTGTGTGTGTGTGTGTGTGTGTGTGTGTGTGTGTGTGTGTGTGTGTGTGTGTGTGTGTGGTTCACCATGGTCTTAGATCACGTGTTGTACTCGTGATCGGCAGCTATTTCCCTCCCGTAAGAGAGCTCAGAGCTCATGTATGACCGATCTATGGGTATAATGATATGACCTTTCACGCACACACACACAACTCCCCGCCCACGAGTTGGAGTAACGACTCCCAGCACAGCAAAAGTGAAATTAGTTCAGCTCTGAGCGGGTTTCGATCCTGGACCACCGTAGTGTGTGTGCGTGTGTGTGTGTGTGTGTGTTTGTGTGTGTGTGTGTGTGTGTGTGTGTGTGTGTGTGTGTGCGCGCACACCAAGATCACAGCACAACCCATACATCGGACTATACGAGGTATAAGCTCTCGTCCAAAAGGGTAGTAGCTATCAATCATGAGACCAGCACGTGATCAAAGACCTTGTTGAGCAATCTCCTCTTTGAGTCTATGGCATCTAATTACTTGCTAAGATTGGTTAAATGGTCCTTTTGGCCTAATTAGGCTAAATGAAAAAATAAAAAATCTTTATATCCTTCCTCCCTTCCCAGCTTCTGACGCCATCTTGGCGTCTTCATCTCCTCTTCTTTCCTCTCGACTTAGAGCGTCGCTACCTGTGGCGGAGGTCGAGGTGACGGGAGTTCGAACCCTGCGAGTTGGACCAAGGGCATGGTTTATCCCACGCTCCAAAGTCCTCTGTAAGGGGCACCGTCCTCGCCTCTTGATAGAGGAAGGTAGCGACGTTAAACCAAATCTTCAAATCCTCTTTCCATTCGATTTTTTTTCTTTCTTTTCAAAGTATTTTGAATTACTTTGAACCTCTTACAAGCCATCCCGCAAAGCTACCCGCCCTTCCTCTTAGAAAACTAATAACTTATTCAAGAATAATCTTTCAAACGGCGTAAGTATTTTTCCGAGAAAAAAGTCCATAAATCTTCAATATTCTTCATCACTTCTTGTATTACCCAGTAATTAATGTACATATATTCTGAATATGAAAACGATGATAAAACTGTTTGCCAAAGCGTTCGTGTCAAATTAAAATTATTTCGGTTCTCTGAAGGAAGTATTTAAGTCATTTATTCTCATAAAGACTTGGTAATTGGACTCGAGAAAGCGGAGGTGTGTTTCTGTCGCTCTACGCTTGCAAAATGCGCAAAGGAAATAGACAAGAGGAATCCAATCTACGAAATGACAACTTAAGTTCAATCGTGGTTACGGCAGAGGAAGGTAAAGAACGCCCCCTTAAAAAAAAAAAAAAAAAAAAAAAATCATAATAACAATAATAATAATAATAATAATAATAGTAATATATAATAATAATAATATATAATAATAATAATACATATATATATATATACATATATATCTTTGATACCTCCTCCTACTTACTAGGATGCTCGCTGGTCGAGCCGGATAGAGCGTCGCTTCTTGTGGCGGAGGTCGAGCTAGTTCAATCTCTGCCTCCATCGTGTTGGACCATGGGCACTTTTCATTCAATTCAACGCTACAAAGTCCTCTGTAAGGGGCACCGTCCTTGCCTCCTGATAGGGGGAGTTCGCGATATTTTACCGAATCATAACCACTCTTCACAGGCCATGACGTGCTTTACATACTTTCTTCTGGCATCTTCCGGACGAAATATTCTTCCAAGAGGATAAAACACATAAGGAAATAGGAAAAAAAAAAAAAAATAATAATAATAATAATAATAATAAAATAAATAAAATAAAATAAATGAAAAAAGAAAAAGAATAACACTTTACAGAAGTGGGAAGTGAAAAACCCCTGGTAGTTGCGGCAGGCCGTCGTTTCTCTTTGGCCGATGTCTGGGTCGCCTCCCCGCCTGGCTAGGGTTGTCGAAAACCAACGGGACATGCCACACAGCGGGTCCCTGGCATCAAACACACGACCACCCGCTCACGAGTCCGACAGTGTATCCACTGGTAGAGATTTCATAGTTCAGATGAGTAAGTTAACAGAGTATTCATTACGGGAAAACCCGTGAAGTGAGCTACTCTATTCAGTGACCCCGGTAAGGTCAACATCAACATGAAAATAGGTCAAAGGGAAATGTTACAGGTCATGTAGAATTCATTACTTCGCGCCAGTTACATTTATTATTCCTTCTGTGGGTTCAGCCTGCTTCAAGAATTCAGGAAATTAAGTTCCCACTTTCTTCCTTTTCTCCCAAAATGAAAATCAACGGCAACAAAACCTGAACAAGTTTGGTTAAAATCCTCTCCTTTTTATTTCATATTTCCTTCACTTCAACTCCCAGTTCTTCAACTCTCCTTTTAGACAGGAACTCTTTAACCCACAGAGTAGTTAATGAATGGAATAAACTTAGTAACCATGTAGTAGTAAGCGCTGAAACTATCGGTTATTTTAAGAGAAGATAAGATAAATTTATGGGTAGGGATGACAAGTGGTAATGAACATGGAAGTGCCGAGTGTAAGCCTTATGGTCTCTTGAAGTCTCCTTCGTTCTTATGTTCTTCTGTTCTTTGTATTTCCTGTTCATTCTTCGCTTAAAACAGTTTTGTTCTATTCTTCATCTTTCTACTCCTCTTCCACCTCCTCGTGTAGCTTTTTCTTGTGATTTAGTCGTGATTGGTACTACTACTATTACTACCACTACCATCATCACTACCAAAACATCTTCCACTACCACTACTACTACTACTATTACTACAATGCCACTACTACTATCACTACCAGAACTACTATTACTAATACCACTGTTAATCCTACAGCCACTAGCGCTACCAATATAATACCACCACCACCACAAACATTAAAGACAGTTTCTGCTTTTGCGTGACTACTACTACTGCTACTACTACTACTACTACTACTACGACTGGTTTTTGCCACCCTTGTATACCAATACTACTACTACTACTACGACTGGTTTTTGCCAGCCTTGTATACCAATAATACCACCAACAAATGGTAACAATGATAATGATGTCATTATCTCTGGAAGTCTTGTAACTACAACCACTTTTACAGCTCCCTCTGTTATTGCGTGCGTCCCCTGGCAGGTTTATATACATTAGACAACGTATAAGCCTCTTAAACGGCCTAAAATGCGACGGGCTGGGTCCTCTGGCTCTCTGGCTGCAGGCTCTCTTTCTTTTTTTTGTGGCTTTGTCGCCTGGAGCGGTACGTGTCTGGAAGGGGGAAAAGAAGGATGGAAGGGAGGGAGGGAGAGAGGGAGGGAGGTGGGGAGAGAGGAAGGGGGGAAGAAGAGAGGGAGGAAGGGAGGGAGAAAGGGAGAGGGAGGGAGGGAGAGAGGGGGGAGAGGGAGGGAGAGAGGGGGGGAGAGGGAGGGAGGAAGAGAGGGAGGGAGAGAGGGAGTGATGATAGGAAGAAGGGAGGAAGGAAGACAGGTAGGGAGGGAGGGAGGGAGAAAGGAAGAAGGAAGGAAGGGTAAGAGGAAGGGAGGAAGGGAGGGAGAGAAGGAGGGAGAAAGGAAGAAGGAAGAAGGAGGGAAGAGAGGGAGGAAGTGAGGGAGGAAGGGAGGGAGGAAGGGAGGGAGGAAGGGAGGAAGGAAGGGAGGAAGGGAGGGAGGAAGGGAGGGAGGAAGGAAGAGGAAGGGAGGAAGAAGAAGGAGGGAAGAGAGGGAGGAAGTGAGGGAGGAAGGGAGGGAGGAAGGGAGGGAGGAAGGGAGGAAGGAAGGTAGGAACGTAGTTAGGAAGGGAGGGAGGGAGGAAGGAGATAAGGGATGGAGGGAGGGAGGGAGAAAGGGAGGAAGGAAGGGAGGGTGGAAGGAGGGAAGAAACGAAGGAAGGAAAGATAATAGGCAGAAAGAAAGGAAAAAAGAAAAAGAAAAAAGAAAAAGAAACAAAAGAAAAAAAGAGAAAGAACGAAAGAAGGAAGAAAAAGAAGGAAATGGAGAAAGGGACAAAGAAACAAAAGAAAGACAAAAGGAAAGAAAGAAAAAAATACAAAAGAAAATATTGCCTCTCGAACCGAGTTTTGTCACCTCTAATGGAAACTTGTTTCGTTCAGGGAAACGAGGTTCTGGAAAGGTCCATTCCCCTTGGCGAACGTTCGAACCCCCAAGACACAACAAACCCAAACTTAACCACAATTGCAAAAGCCATGAATGACGTGAGCCGCATTTCCCTAAATTTTCTCCTTAAAATGACGATTATTTCGTGAAAAAAAAAAGTTTCTCAAATACCTCCCACCTTTGTGGACAAAGACGAAATAAAAATGAACAAATAAAAAAATAAAAAAATAAATAAATAAATAAATAAATAAAAAGGGCAAAGTAAATAAGAGAGAAAAGAAAAAGCTAATTTTGGTGGGTTAATATTTCCATGATTAAATTCTTTTTTTAAACATAACGTGTAAATAATTAGTTTATTATTTTCTAACAATTCAGAAAAAAAGATCATATATTATTTATATATATATATATAAATATATTACTAACAAAGAAATAAAAGAGAATAAGATAAACAAATGAAATAAAATAATAATAATATCCCATGCCACCTTTTTTTTTTTTTCAATCACACACACACACCTTTGTCAGATGAATGTTTTCGGTGAATTTGAAAGGCGTCACTCCAATCACGCCCTCTTCGTGTCACACAATGACACGCAAGGTCACGTGATGAGGTACATAATCAATAAACACGTCTTTGATCACGTTCAACAACACAGCCAAGCCAGCGATAAACAAAACATACGCAGAACATAGGCAGCTAATACGTATGAACTAGTGATGGGACGATACTGAATTTTCTAACGATTCCGATACAAGTGACGATACTGCTCTGAAATTCCGATTCCGATACAAATGCCGATACTGCTCTGAAATTCCGATTCCGGTATGAGTTCCGATATTGCTGTGAAATTCCGATTCCGGTGCAAGTCCCGATTCTGCTGTAAAATTCCGATTCCGATACGAGTCCCGATACTGCTCTAAACTTCCGATTCCGATACGAGTTCCGATACTGCTCCAAACTTCCGATTCCGATACTGCTCTAAACTTTCGATTCAGATAAACGAGTACTTTGCTTATAAGTATTTGTTTCCCAAATCAACTACCGAGCGTGAAAATAACCATGAATAATAACCACTGCAGGTATCGGAATCGGAAGTTTCGAGCAGCACCGAGACCCGTATCAAAATCGTTATAAATTTTTGGTATCGTCCAATCATTAACAAACACAAAATAAATGGGTTGGAGGACTTATAAAAGGAGACTGAGAGGGCGATCTTTGTCCGCTGTAACTAGTGTTGTAAGCCACTAACGCTGTGAACCACAGCTGTGCGTGTTGCTGCTGCTATTACTACTACTACTACTATTATTACTAGTTCTATTTCCACAGAGACTTCCATCCTTGTGGAACTGTGTGGTGAAAGCAGTTAGGATCTGTCTCCCACAGACACAGTTCATTAACCCCGCTCTCGCGAATGCCTGTGGTCGAGTTTCAACGACAGTCTGCTCAAAATCGAGGTTCTGTATGTGTGCTGATTTAGGGCGAGGGGACCTGGTACCTCCCAGGCATGGGAGAGCTGCACTTACTACTACTACTAAACTATTACTGTAGAATTATCTAGTGATCTTCAAAATATTGAGGACACTACTACTATTACTACTATTTCTACTACTACTATACTACTACTACAACCGTAGTATTATCTAGATCTTTTTCACAATACAGAGAACGCCTAATGTTATTACTATTACTACTACTCTACTAATGCTACTGCCTTTTCCATAAGGACACTTTCTGCTATTACTACTATTTCTACTACCACCACCACTAATAATAAATCTTTCATATAATAAACTACCTCCATCCTCGTGGAACTGTGTGGTGAAAGCAATCAGGATCTGTCTCCTACAGACACGGTTCATTGGCCCCTCTCTCACCAATTATTGTGGTAGACTACCCTTTTGTCTACTTCTACTACTACTACTACTACTGCTGCCACTACAACTGCTACAACTACTACTACTACTACTACTTCTGCTGCTGTTGCTGCTTCCGCTACTACTGGAGTCTTAACTAGTGATCTTCTTGACAACGCAGAGGACAATTCCTGCTCTCCATGTTCCAGGCGCCGAAAGAAGAGTCTCCTATTCCATCGAGGGACATCCAACTCTCTTGGCGTGCCCCAGAGGACCTGTCGGGACAATGACGAGTTCTCCTGCCCCTTCTCCTGAAGGAGGCAGAGGAGCGTCCTGGTCCAGGCGGAGGAAGTCCTCCAGTTGCCCTCTATCCTCGAACTCCTCATCACCCGGGGTTCACCCGGAGTTGCCCTCTATCCTCGAACTCCCCATCACCCGGGGTTCCCTCGTTGTTGTCCCTCGCATTCCTCCTTGTTATCACGTCAACACTGTCGACCTATGGAACGTTTCTATCATAGGGATTTTTGTTCCTCATCATAAATCCTCCTTACGTTTTTTGGGGGGTTCTTTTTTCATTATTACTATCTTCTAGGTGATGTATTTTCTTCTGTTTGTTGTACTAATGAAACTTCTCACACGTTCCTCTCATATGGATTATTTTTTTTATATAAACCCTCCTTATTTTTATTTTCATTATAACTACCTTTTAAGAGGTGTGATATTTTACGTTTTTGTACTGATGTAACGTCTCACACTTCTGTTTCTTCCCATAGGAACGAGTGTTATCTGTCTGACAACCTCTCTCATCCATAACTTGTTCCCTCAAAACTTATTCTTCACTATTTCCCTTTTCTTTTTTGTTTACTCTATTTTACCCTCCTCCATTTTTCCATCTTTTACTTATTTCTTCCGACATAGTCATCCTTCCACTTGTTGGCTTGTTTTTCCTTTCCTTTTCAACATTTCTTCTTTTTTTCTAATTCCTCTTTCCCGAGACCTCTACGGAAGGCGAACTCCGTTTCAGATCGAAGAGAGAAGAAGGAATGGAGAAGAGAAACTAAACAAAGGAGAGGACGGGAGGCGTGAACGAGAGGAGGAAGAAAGTGTAAGAAGAAGACGGACGAATAATCAGATACGGGAGGAGGTGAATATCAAACAGGGAGGAGAACGCGAGAGCTGCCAGACGTGGATGGGAAGAAAGGCGTGCACGACCGAGGGCTTCGCCGCTCGGACGTGAATTCTCATTTGAGCGAACGCCATTTCTTTGTCAGTTTTCTGTAGCTCAAGATGGACACTTCTAAGCTGAATAAACCCTCCTGGCTTTAGGCTTTAGCCAGAATAAGATCTTTAAATGGGATTTTGGACGTTAGTGGATTAATTTTATCATTTTCATAACGCACAAACGCCTTTGCGTTAGTCAAGGTCCTGTGATCACTGATCGATTCACTTTAACTTGGCTGAACAGTTGGCCAAAAGTTATCTAACATTGTTGAACCAAGACTCGTACTAAGATTGATAGAAATCAAACCCTTTCATTCCCAAGAGACTCCAACATAGATGAATAAAATAGTCTGACAACAGCAATAAAACAAAGAAAAGTACCATTTGGAACGAAATGTATTCAAGACTTAATCAAAAAAGCCACTAACATAACCTCATCTTATGTTGACCAAAATGCATCAAATGGTAAAAAAGAAATATAGGTTTCAAAAGAGAAAAGGAGAGAGAGAGAGAGAGAAAAGAGAAACATTCCTGACATAGAAAGGGAGAGAATCCACAACTGTATACAAATAGAGGCCCTAAGGCAGGTCTGAGGGGGGAAGTCAGAAAAAGGCGGCCGTCAATGGAGGTGCTGCCAAAAATCAACAACTGAATAAAGAAACAACAGAACCTGAAAATTGTAAATACACCGAAGGTTTTTGGAACGGGACACGCGTGAATTACACAAATAAATTGACAAAGAATGGAAGTGGTGAGAGAAAGAAAGGGGAGGACAGGAGATATAGATAGATGGAAAAAATGTATGTGTGTGTGTGTATATATATATATATATATATATATATATATATATACATACACACAAACACATATGAGGAAAGTGGAAAAAGAGGACACTGGTCTTGTTCCGAGTTTATTCCTGACCGGCTTCGCTTTGAGCTTCTTCATAGGAATGTTTTACAACTTCATCAGCTTGTCACAATGTCTCAACATATATATACATATATATATATATATATATATATATATATATATATAAATATATATATATATATATTAGCAGAGTGGGAAGGCTGCAATGATGGGGAAGAGTTACAAAAGGCGAAATAGCATGGGCAGGAGAGGAGATGAAGGAGGAGGAAGAGAGGGAAAAAAGTACAATAGGACAGGGACAGGGGGAGAGAGAGAGAGAGATATGGAGAAGGAAGAGCAAAACAAGAGAATTGCGATGATGAAAATATGTTAGAGACAAAGGAATTGGAGAAGAGAAGAGGAGGAGAGGAAAGAGGAAGAGTTATACATGGAGAAAGTTGAGGGGTAAGAAGAAGAGGAAGAGGAGCGAGGAGAGGAAAGAGGAAGAGTAATATATGGAGAAAGTTGAGGGGTAAGAGGAAGAGGAGGAAGAGGAGGAGGAGCGAGGAGACAAAGATGAGGATGACAAAGAGGAAAAGGTGGAAGGGCAGAATGAAAGAAAATTTAAAGAAGGACAAGAATGGAAGAGGGAAAGAGAGAAAACAGAGGAAGAAGAAAAAGAGAAAATAGAGAAGGAATAAATGAGGAATAGGAGAAAGGAGAATTTCTTGCCTTGTGTGATTGTCCTACCTAAGGCGGGGACCCTGTAACTGGCTTAAAGGGGTTATCACAATGGGCAATTTTTCCCCCGACATCTTACCTCCAACCTCCATTTGAATAACTAGAATATGACTTCGCTTACAGATATCTAGATTTTTCTAAGAACATTTCGACACTATGTCTAACATTTCTACAGGTTCACAATCTCTTAGTGTATCATTCAGCTTTGCTATATTTGGCGGAAAGGTAATTTGATATTTGGAAATTTGAAAATTCAAATATTGTAACCGAAGTCGTTTTTACTCAAACGAACTCGCAACGGTCGACGCTGGTAAAGCCCAGCGTGATAGCGTCTTCAGAAGGGTCGAGTACCCGGTACTCCAGAAACAATGACGTTCATCTCCCGCCTGACACAAAGAATACATCAAGTGGCTACTTCTGACAAGCAGAAACAGACAGGCATCCAAACAGATACGCAGCATAGACAGACAGATACAGAAGGCAAAAAAACAGACAGGCAAGCAGATAGGCAGTCTAACAGACAGATACAGACAGGCAGGCAGATAGGCAGCCTAACAGATACAGACAGACAGGCAGGCAGATAGGCAGCCAGGCAGGCAGATAGGCAGCCTGACAGGCAAACAGACAGATCCCGACTGAATGGGGGGGACCAGTGGGGCGTAAAGTAGTCAAGGAGGACAAGACAATGAGACAAGAAAGCGGACAAGAATTGAAAATCTATACATCGTGATGCAAAACAAAAACTGCAGAGTAGGAACAAAGCAGAGTAAAGAAGAGCAGAACAAAGCAAAGCAGAGCAAAGCAAACCAAAGTAAAGAAGAGCAAAGCAAAGTAAAGAAGAGCAAAGCAAAGCAGAACAAGGCAAAACAAAGCAAAGCAAGGCAAGGCAAAGCAAAGTAGAACAAAGAAGAGCAAAACAAAGCAAAGTAAAGCAAAACAAAGAAGAGCAAAGCAAAGCAAAGCAGAGCAAAGCAAGACAAAACAAAGCAAAGGAAACCAAAGTAAAGCAGAGCAAAACAAAGTAAAGCAAAGCAGAGTAAAGTAATGCAAAGCAAGGCAAAACAAAGCAAAGCAAAATAAAGCAGAACAAAATACAGCAAAAAAACATAAAAGCAAAGCAGATCAAAGCAAAGCATAGTAAAGAAAAGAAAAGCAGAGCGAAACAAGGCAAAACAAAGCAGAACAATGCAAAGTAAAGCAGGGCAGAGCAAAGCAAAGCAATGCAAAGCAGAGCAAAGCAGAGAAAACCAAACCAAACCCCATCGGAGAGAAGTAGAATAGATAAAATGAAAGCAAGCCAAGGCAAACTAAAGTAGAACAAAGCAAAGCATCTCAAAGCAGAGCTTTCCAAAAAGAGAAAGTGCCGAATCTCAAATTTCATCAAAGTCGAATGTAAGATGTTCTCGTCCATACAACGCTTTCGGAAGAGGAAGAGGAAGAAGACGAAGAAAAAGACGAAGAAGACGAAAAAGAAGACGAAGAAGAAGGCTAAGAAAAAAAGTAAAAGGAAAAGAAGACAAAGAAGAAAAAGAAGAAAAAAGAAAAGAAAAAGAAGACGATGAAGAAGAGGAAAAAAGAAAAAATCTCACTCGAACACGGAAGCATTTAGGTCATGTTCACACTAGCGGTTTGAACCGCGCGGAAACCACGACGGTGCTGCATAGTTAATAGAAAAACTGAGCGGTTGTGTGTGAAGGCACCCACTGACTTACTATATAATTCAACCGCAGCGGTTGAGGCCGTTAGTGTGAACAGGGCATCAAGCACAGAATGAGAACATCAGGAACTAAACCTGAATTTCAGTCGAATTACGACAGTACGTGTGATGTTACCATGTCAATTCGTATTATTACCAGTTAATTCATGAAATTACTACGTCAATTTGTAAAATTATTGGTTCATTCGTAATATGATCAAGCTATATTGCAGAACTGTTACGTCAATTTGTAATACGACCAAGTTATTTTGTAGTATTATCAGGTCAATTTGTAATATTATTACGTTAATTCGTAATATATCCACATGAAATGACCAATATGTTTTGGTCAGACACTAAGGTTTGACAAATTTAGGTTAAAGAAGGAAATAGGCAAGAATTGGTTTACTAATAGGGGTCAACGAATGAAATAGACTTAGTAACCATGTAGTGAGCGCTGAAACTATCAGTTGTTTTAAGAGATAATTAAATGTATAGGGATGACACGTGGTAAGAGACATGGAACTGCCTAGTGTAGGCCTTATGGTCTCTTGCAGTCGCTTCTATTCTTGTGTTCTTAGAATTAGTAACCATGTGTTAAGAGAAGATAGGATTATGTTATGGATAGGAATGATAGGTGGTCAGGGACATGGAACTGCCTAGTGTAGGCCTTATGGTCTCTTGCAGTCTCCCTAATTCTTACGTTCTCGTGTTAAGTCCTTTTCACGCATGTTTGGTTAGTAGAACCTACTTCCTCTTTTAATTTTTTTTTTAACCACCGTGACAACAAAAGAACGTTACAGCTCACTAATCTTTTTGTTTGTTTTTTCCAAAAATCGTAATAAATGCTCTTAATTACAAAATCCCATTATAACTCCACCCGGATATTTACGACTGACTGAACTTAATTGTGCCTTGATCATCGAGAAAGATTTTTTCTTTTACATTTTTTTTTTTATTTTTCGTGGAATTTTAACGAAGGCAGGCCTCCTCTCACCCTCACCCGCACTCATCATCGCGTCTCCGAAAAAAAAAAATCCTAGCTCAAATAGATTACCTGTTGATAATTATCAAGCTTCTGATTAGCCCGTCTGTCGTTTCTTCAACTTCTCTGTCGCCTCTTAAACTAAATAATATCTCAATGCGCCAACCAGAATAAAATATTTGAAGGAGGTTGTTTTGGATTCTACTACCTAGACGAAGTCTCCACTGGTAGCAAAAACGACTGGTGTCATTCTTAATTATATATATATATATATATATATATATATTTATATTTATATATCCAAGATAAGAGGGAGGGAGGAGGATGAATGGGAGTGGAGTATGTGGGGATGGAATGGGTGGGAGTGGATTTTGTGCCCTTGTTTTTTATTACCTCCCTTGTAAGAGGGAAAAGTCGTTGGCATATGTATGTATAAGTATATATGCCACACACACACGCACTACATGAATTTTAGAGTAGGTATAATAAATTGTCGAGTAGGAGACGGGACCCTACGAACGTGACTTCTTTCCTGTATGCTGGAATTAGGTAAATACACACACACACACACACACACACACACACCCGCCCAGGGCTCAATTTCAGTATCGCTGCGCTGTGGGGTGTTACTCCAACTCTCGTGGGCGGGGAGTTTGGGGTGTGTGTGCGTGTAAGGTGACAGTATTACCCATAGATCGGTCATACGAGCTCTGAGCTCTCATCCGGGAGGTTAATAACTGTCGATCACGAGTCCAATACGTGATCCAAGACCATGGTGAATCGCACGTGCACACACACACACACACACAAACACGAACACACACAAACGCAAACAAAATTCTCACATCTAACTTTTCTTTCCTCAACCTTCAAACTTTCCTTCTCTCCCTGTCCATCTCTCCGTCTGTCTGTCTACTTGGACATCTGATATAACATTTCCCCCAACAGACGAAGGCGGCTGCGGTGGCGGCTGCGGCTCTGGGCGAGCTACTACGGCCGCATCCCCGTCCGCGACAGCGGCCGCGGACAAAACACAATTTCCTCCTCGATGTCCCGCGGTTCCTTCGAGGCACCGCGGCCGCGCGGACAGAGGTCAACCGAGGTCGTTGTCTTTGTGTGGCCTCGGGGGGCCGGGGAGGCGCGATGGGGGCGTGGGACGGACGGGAGGGATCATAAGTGCGGTGGGGAGATTGGGACGAGGGGGTGGGGGTCGGGGCGGGGATGCAGCGGAGGCGGAAAGGAAGGGTAAGGGTGTGTGTGTGTGTGTGTGTGTGTGTGTGTGTACATGTGTGTGCGTGTATTTTATATTATATATATATATATATACATATATATATATGTGTGCGTGTGTGTGTGTGTGTGTGTGTGTGTGTATGTCATTGTCACAATTGGATTAACAAACTCCGCCGCAAGGACTCGAACAAGCAATGCACAGGTTCGAATCCTGTTAATCCATGTGTGTGTGTGTGTGTGTGTGTGTGTGTGTGTGTGTGTGTGTGTGTGTGTGTGTGTGTGTGTGTGTGTAGTGAAAGAGAGAGAAAGAGAGGGAAATGGAGTTACAGGAGAAGAGAGGAAGGAAAGAGTAGACGAACAAATAGCAGCAAAGTATCACAAGCGTTCTGTTAATTCACAGGGAACAATGAAAGATAAAGTCAGAACACAAAAGACAAAGGAGGTGGAGTAGGGGGGAGATGAGGGGGGAGAGACAGGGGAGATGAGGGGAAAGGGGCGAAAGAATGGAAAGCGTGAGAGTAGAGAAGTGAGAGGTGTGACGGTGGCGGCACACTAGTCTATCATGCTATTTGCTTTTGCTATTTTGTGAAGAAATGATTTCACTTACAATATTCTAGACTTCCGTAAGAACATCTCAGCTATGTGTCTAATATTCGTATTCTAGTTTTGATATCTCTTAGTTTCGTCATTCAGCGTCTCACTATGTGATCCAGGAGTTGCTTGAAATTTGGAATTTTGAAAAATAAAAGATCGTCACTGAAGAAGTTTCTACTCAATCGACGTACCAAAAGCAAGTAGCATGCTAGCGAAAAGTTCCTAGTGTGCCGCCGCCTTAAATGAAAATAGGAGGAAAGGTAAGTGAAAAGGGAAGGTATGGATAGGGGAGGTAGGGGAGAGAGAGAGAGAGAGAGAGAGAGAGAGAGAGAGAGAGAGAGAGAGAGAGAGAGAGAGAGAGAGAGAGAGAGAGAGGGGGTGGGGGGAAGAAGGAGGAGAGAGGGGGGTGGGGGGAAGAAGGAGGAGAGAAGGGGAGATTTGGAGAAAGGTATTTGGAGAGTGGGGATGGGGGAGGTCGTGGAAGGAGACTTGCATAGCGAAGAAGTATGAAGAGAGAGAGAGAGAGAGAGAGAGAGAGAGAGAGAGAGAGAGAGAGAGAGAGAGAGAGAGAGAGAGAGAGAGAGAGAGAGAGCGATGCAAAGCCCCTGTCACACTAACGCCACTTAAGCGAG
Source organism: Oratosquilla oratoria (assembly GCF_046742065.1). Lineage (NCBI taxonomy): Eukaryota > Metazoa > Arthropoda > Malacostraca > Stomatopoda > Squillidae > Oratosquilla > Oratosquilla oratoria. Next base: position 11,265,796 of record NC_134799.1, read on the forward strand.
TTCGTTTGAGTGGAAACGACATAGGTCACAATCTTTTATTTGTTCGAATTTCCAAATATCAAATCACCTTCGCGTCATAGACAAAGAAGCCGAACGACGAACTAAGAGGTTAAACCTAGAATACGAATATTAGACACATTGTTGAACTGTCCTTAAGAAAATCTAGAACACAGTAAGCGAAGCCGTCTTCTAGGTTTTATAAATTCACAACATTTGACAAGAATCTTGAGCGCGTGACGAAGGCTTTAAGGAGAGGGAAATGACGACAACGGTCGAGAAGATTTGGTGTGAGGGAGGAAGGAAGGGTGTGGAAACAGCAGGACGAGAAGATAAGGATGATAAATGTGAGGAGAGGCAAGTGGGATAAAGGAGAGGGGTGCAGAGAGGACTGATAAGAAAAGGGGGAAGAAGTAGAGGAGTTAAACAAACAGGGAAGGAGAGAAAGAGGGAGAAGAAGAAGAAGACAAAGCGAAGAACAAGTGAGAAGAGAAACGAGAAGCAACAGGAAAGGCACGAAGACACAAAGACGGTCAAGTAATACAGATAATCTGACAAGCACATAAGGCAAGAGAAAACGGACGGAGGTGTAGAGAAATGATTTAAGGAGAAAATGTACAGCTCCAAACAAAGTGTTCAGGGGACGCAAAGCAGACAAGCACACAAGTCGAGAGAAAACGGAGGTGTAGAGAAATTATGCTTAGAACTCAGAAAGAAAAGAACTTAGAAAAAACATGCTTAAAAATTATGCTTAGAACTCAGAAAAAACATGCTTAGAAATTATGCTTAGCACTCAGAAAGAACATGCTTAGAAATTATGCTTAGAACTCAGAAAGAAAAGAACTTAGTGAAAACATGCTTAAAAATTATGCTTAGAACTCAGAAGGAACATGCTTAGAAATTATGCTTAGAACTCAGAAAGAACATGCTTAGAACTCAGAAAGAACATGTTTGGAACTAAAAAAAAAAAAGTAATTTCATGGAAAGTACAGGATGACAAAAAAGTTCAGAGCCTCCTTTATCCTTTGAATGCCCTACTCGCCTTGTATATACACCCTGTAGCCAGGCGATGCAGGCAAGGTCATCATATTAAGACATCGGACCAGGACTCTTTGTAATGGATTTAAATTGGACAAATTTAGGTTTAAGAAGAAAATAGGCAAGAACTGGTTTACCAACAGAGTGGTTAACAAATGGAATAGACTTAGTAGTGAGCGTTGAAACAATGATTGGTTGTTTTAAAAGAAGATTAGATAACGTTGTGGATAGGAATGACAGGTGGTAAGGAACATGCAACTGTCTTCTGTAGGACTTATGGTCTCCTGCAGTCTCCTTCATTTTTATGTTCTTAGACTTAGTAACCATGTAGCGAGGGCTGAAACTATGGGTTGTTTTAAAAGATTAGATAACTTTATGGGTGTGGATGACAGGTGGTAAAGGACATGGAACTGCCTAGTGCAGGCGTTATGGTCTCTTGCAGTCTCTTCCATTCTTATGTTTATATCAAGGGAAAGTCTGTTTGGGATTCTCAAACGTATTTACAACATTGGGCAGCTTCACATTTGCAGATGTTCGCAGTGATGCACAACGAGACAAATAAAAGACACAAAGAAAGAAAAACTAAAAGAGAACAAGCAACAATGACTAGCAAACAGATGCAAGGGTGAAATGAGAGAAAATAGAGACAAAAGAGGAGAAAAGGGGAATGAGAATAATTGGAGAGGAATGGAGAAGCGGTGCCCAAAGAGAAATAGAAACCGAAAGAGAATACGACAGAAGGAGGGAGAGACAGACGACGAAAAGGTCAGTCGAGAAGGAAGAGGGAGAGACAGAAGACGAAAAGGTCAGTCGAGAAGGAAGAGAGACAGAAGACGAAAAGGTCAGTCGAGAAGGAAGAGGGAGAGACAGAAGACGAAAAGGTCAGTCGAGAAGGAAGAGGGAGAGACAGAAGACGAAAAGGTCAGTCGAGAAGGAAGAGGGAGAGACAGAAGACGAAAAGGTCAGTCGAGAAGGAAGAGGGAGAGACAGAAGACGAAAAGGTCAGTAGACGAAAAGGTCAGTCGAGAAGGAAGAGGGAGAGACAGAAGACGAAAAGGTCAGTCGAGAAGGAAGAGGGAGAGACAGAAGACGAAAAGGTCAGTCGAGAAGGAAGAGGGAGAGACAGAAGACGAAAAGGTCAGTCGAGAAGGAAGAGGGAGAGACAGAAGACGAAAAGGTCAGTCGAGAAGGAAGAGGGAGAGACAGAAGACGTAAAGGTCAGTCGAGAAGGAAGAGGGAGAGACAGTAGTCGAAAAGGTAAGTCGAGAAGGAAGAGGGAGAGACAGAAGACGAAAAGGTCAGTCGAGAAGGAAGAGGCAGAGACAGAAGACGAAAAGGTCAGTCGAGAAAGAAGAGGGAGGGACAGAAGACGAAAAGGTCAGTCGAGAAGGAAGAGGGAGAGACAGAAGACGAAAAGGTCAGTCGAGAAGGAAGAGGGAGAGACAGAAGACGAAAAGGTCAGTCGAGAAGGAAGAGGGAGACACAGAAGACTAAAAGCTCAGTCGAGAAGGAAGAGGGAGAGACAGAAGACGAAAAGGTCAGTCGAGAAGGAAGAGGGAGAGACAGAAGACGAAAAGGTCAGTCGAGAAGGAAGAGGGAGAGACAGAAGACGAAAAGGTCAGTCGAGAAGGAAGAGGGAGAGACAGAAGACGAAAAGGTCAGTCGAGAAGGAAGAGGGAGAGACAGAAGACGAAAAGGTCAGTCGAGAAGGAAGAGGGAGAGACACAAGACGAAAAGGTCAGTCGAGAAGGAAGAGGGAGAGACAGAAGACGAAAAGGTCAGTCGAGTAGGAAGAGGAAGAGATAGAAGACGAAAAGGTCAGTCGAGAAGGAAGAGGGAGAGACAGAAGACGAAAAGGTCAGTCGAGAAGGAAGAGGGAGAGACGACAGAAGACGAAAAGGTCAGTCGAGAAGGAAGAGGGAGAGACAGAAGACGAAAAGGTCAGTCGAGAAGGAAGAGGGAGAGACACAAGACGAAAAGGTCAGTCGAGAAGGAAGAGGGAGAGACACAAGACGAAAAGGTCAGTCGAGAAGGAAGAGGGAGAGACAGAAGACGAAAAGGTCAGTCGAGAAGGAAGAGGGAGAGACAGAAGACGAAAAGGTCAGTCGAGAAGGAAGAGGTAGAGACAGAAGACGAAAAGCTCAGTCGAGAAGGAAGTGGGAGAGACAAAAGACGAAAAGGTCAGTCGAGAAGGAAGAGGGAGAGACAGAAGACGAAAAGGTCAGTCGAGAAGGAAGAGGGAGAGACAGAAGACGAAAAGGTCAGTCGAGAAGGAAGAGGGAGAGACAGAAGACGAAAAGGTCAGTCGAGAAGGAAGAGGGAGAGACAGAAGACGAAAAGGTCAGTCGAGAAGGAAGAGGGAGAGACAGAAGACGAAAAGGTCAGTCGAGAAGGAAGAGGGAGAGACACAAGACGAAAAGGTCAGTCGAGAAGGAAGAGGGAGACACACAAGACGAAAAGGTCAGTCGAGAAGGAAGAGGGAGAGACAGAAGACGAAAAGGTTCAGTCGAGAAGGAAAAGGGAGAGACAGAAGACGAAAAGGTCAGTCGAGAAAGAAGAGGGAGAGACAGAAGACGAAAAGGTCAGTAGACGAAAAGGTCAGTCTAGAAGGAAGAGGGAGAGACAGAAGACGAAAAGGTCACTCGAGAAGGAAGAGGGAGAGACAGAAGACGAAAAGGTCAGTCGAGAAGGGGACCGAGTCGGAATCTTATTCCGCGAACGTGGGTGGCGACAAGACTCGGAGGGAAAAAAACAAATCGGAAGCGGGTTGGTGGGACTCGAAGGAATCGACTTTTGAATAAAAACAAAAATTGAGAAGAAAGAAGAGCTAGTGAGAACATGGGAGAAACGGACGAAGAAAGGCGAAAAAGAGAAACAGAGAGGGATACTGGGAGAGGTATATAAAGAGAGAGAGTGGAAAAGAGAGGGGGAGAGAGATAGAGAGAGGGAGAAAGTGAGAAAATATGTATATATAAAAATAGAGACATTTAAGGAAAGAGAAAGAGGAAATGAAAGAGACGAGGAAATGAGGACAGAAATAGAGAGAGAAATGAAATTAAAGAGAAAGAGAAAGAAAGTAATAGAAAGAATGTGTGCGACGAAAGTCCTAATGGATTGAGTGACGTCAGTGATTTGAGAGGTAAAGAGGAGAAAGAGGAGGAAAAAAACAGGAGATTGAGAAGAATAGGAGGAGGAGGAGGAATAGGTGAGATGATGGGATGAGAACCAGGACGAGGAGAAGGAGGACAAGAATGAAAAGTAGGAGGAAGAGGAGAAAAAGGAGGAGAACGAGAAGGAAGAATAGTAGTATGAGGAGGAGGAAGAGGACAGATGGTAGAATGACGATGAAAAGGAAGGTGGGGAGGAGGAGGGAGAGGAGTAAGAGGAGAAAAAGGAGGAGGATTACGAGAAGGAAGAAGAGTAGTATGAGGAGGAGGAGGAAGAGGAGAGGTGGTAGACTGACGATGAAAAGGAGGTGGGGAAGAGGAGGAGGAGGGCGAGAAGTAGTAGGAGAAGGGAATAGGCAAGAAGGGGATGAGAACGAGGGCGAGGAGAAAGAAGAGGAAGAGGAGGAGGAGGAGGAGAAATAGAAGAGATGGTAGGATGAGAAGAAGAACGAAAAGAAGAGGAAGAGGAGGAGGAGGAATAGGCGAGATGCTAGGATGAGAAGGAGAACGAGAAGGAAGAGGAGGAGGACGACGAGGAAAAGGAGGAGGAGCAATGGGTGAAATGGTAGGATGAGAAGGAGGAAGGAGGAGGAGGAGACGGAGGAAGAGAATTAGCAACAGGAGGAGGAAGATGAGGAGGATAAAAAGGAGGAGTAGGAGTAGTAGGAATAGCAGAGATGATCGGATGACAACGAAGAGGACGAGGAGGAGGAGGATGCGAACGAGGAGGAAGATGCGAGTGAGGTGTAGGAGGAGGAGGAGGAGTAGAAGGAATAGCAGAGATGATCGGATGAGAACGAGGAGGAGGAGGAGGAGGATGCGAACGAGGAGGAAGATGCGAGTGAGGTGTAGGAGGAGGAGGAGGAGTAGAAGGAATAGCAGAGATGATCGGATGAGAACGAGGAGGAGGAGGAGGATGCGAACGAGGAGAACGTGGAGGAGGAGGAGAAGGGGCAGGAGGAGGAGAAGGGGAAGGAGGAGGAGAAGGCGAAGGAGGAAGACGAGGAGGAGGAGGAAGAAGAGGAGAAGAAGTGGGTCAGAGGGAATGCAAGGGGAATATGGCAAACACGTGGTCGGGGACACGGGAGCTGGCGGGTGGCGGCGGCGACGACAGCGTCACAATCCAATTAGAAGGCATGACAATGGCGATGAAGAACGACCAGGGAGATGGGGTGGGGGGGAGAGAAGAGGGGAAAAAGGAGAAGAGGGGAATTAATGAAGAAAGGAAGGAAGGTAGGGGAAAGGAGGGGAAGGATGGAAGGATGGATGGATGGAAGGGAGAGAGGAAGAAAGGAAGAGAAAAAGGAAGGAAGGAGGGAGGGAAGGAAGGAAGGAGGGAAGGAAGGAAGGAGGGAAGGAAGGAGGGAAGGAGGGAAGGAAGGAGGGAAGGAAGGAGGGAAGGAAGGAGGGAAGGAAGGAGGGAAGGAAGGAGGGAAAGAAGGGAAGGAAGGGAGGAAGGAAAACAGGAAGGATGGAAAGAAGGAATGAAGAAAGGGAGAGAGATAGGAGGAAAGGAAGAGAAGAAGGAAGGAAGGGGGTAGGGAAAAGGAAAGTAAAGAGAAATAAAAGAAGGGAAGAAGGGAAGAGGGAAGGAAGGGAGAGGAGGAAAAGAAAGGAGGAAGTGAAAGGGGAAGAGAGGAAGAAAGGGAGGAAGGGAACAGGGGAGAAAGGAAGAGAGGAAGAAAAGAAGGTAGGAAGGGGAAAGGGAAGAAAGGAAGAGAGAAAGGAAGAACAAGAGAGGAAAGAAGGAAAAAGAAAAAGAAGAAAAAAGGAACGAGAGAAAAAAACCAAAGGAAAAGAAGACAATAATGGAGAGGCGAACAAGGATGGGAGGAAAGAAGGAAGAAAGGGAGAAAGAGAAAGGAAGGAAGGAGAAAGGGAAAGAGAGTGGAAGAGGAAGAGAATAAAGATGCGTGCATAAAAGAGAGGAAAGCCAGTGCGGAAGAAAGATAAAGAAGAGAGGAAAATGGGTAAGAAAAAGGAAATAAGAAAATAATAAAGAGGCAAACAAGGGAGGGATGGAGGAAAGAAGGAAAGGAGGATGAAAGGAAAGGAAGGAAAAGAGGGAGGGAGATAGGGAAAGCAGAGAGAGAGAGAGAGAGAGAGAGAGAGAGAGAGAGAGAGAGAGAGAGAGAGAGAGAGAGAGAGAGAGAGAGAGATGGATAAAGGGAGGACAGGAGAGAAGAAAAGAACGAGGAGGCAAACAAGAAAGGTTAGGACAGAGGAAACGACAGAAGGTAGAGAGGAATGAGGGAGAGAGGGAGAGAGAGGGGGAAGGAAGGAGGTAGGGAGTGAGTGAGTGAGTAAGGGCGGAAGGCAGGGAAGGAGGGAAGGAAAGGAGGTAGGGCGTGAGGGCGTGAGGGCGTGCGGGAAGCAAGTGCCAATAATTGGGATGTCAGACACGTTGGCCAATGGGCACGCAATCAAACGAAAAACTTTGCAAAGTTTTCAGAACCAATTACACGTACCATTATCGTCATGTACACCTTGGCCCCCCACTCCTTCCCCTCCTCTCCCCCCCCCCCCCTGGACACACTCCCAGTTTGATAAAGAACTTAAATACCTCATTATTTTTACCGTCGAACGAGTTCACCACAAAACTTTTAGGAAAACAGAGCCACAACTTTTCAAATTACATGCATTCCCAGGACTTGAGAATTCTCCTTTTCTTGTTTTTTCTCCCCTTTTCCTGAGGAGACTTTGGCTAAAACTGAGCAAGATTTACACCAGATTTGGAGGAATTTTATCAATCAAACTGAGCTTAGACTAGTTTTATTCTTGTTAAATCTAAGTTCTCTGACATAGCTACAAAAACCGAAATTATTTGAAGCTTAAAATATCTAAATTCACAGCTTCGTTACAATAGTGGCTGGTGCCGTATTCTCTTAGTTGTGGGTTCGAATCCCGCACTCCTCTCTCCTATTCTCAGCAGTAACTAATACCTGGCCTCAACCGTCCAAAAAGCGCATAATAGGTCAAAGGTGACGGCTTCGGCCGCAGCTGCTCAGCGCCTCCTGGCGTAGGCTCCTCACCTTACAATGAACGGCCCACAAGAAGTTGAAAGTTGAAAATTAGAGGAATTGTTTGCTGGAGTCGTGGAACAGCTCTCGCTCTCAGCAATCTAGAGCAAAAGGTGGAAATGAAGTCTAGTGCGTAGGTGCTAAACGGGCTTATAAGAACAGAAGAACATGAGAATGGAGAAGACTGCAAGATATACGGCATAGGCAGTTTCATACCCATAGCCGCCTGTCTTCCCTATCCATAAAGTTATCTCGTTATCTCTTAACACAACCCATTGTTTCAGCACTCACTAAATAGTTACTAAATATATTCCATTTTCTTCCCTAACTCGCTGGTATCGAGGACCCCCCCCAACAACAACAACAACGACGACGATAACGACGACAAAAATGAACACCTTGGACCCCAAAACGATCTCTAGTTAATGCAATAAGTGCTAAGGGGTTATAAGGAAGAAACAGGTGAGGAAAATTCCAAGGTACTGGAAAATGAGACGAAGGAGTCAAGATTATTAGAGGAAGAGAGGCAATGTGAGATTTCAATAGAGACACAATGAATTGGGTGTAGTGGGAGTCAGACAGGCAGGAAGAGGTGAAGGTAAAAGAGAGAGGAGAACTTTGAAGTGCCTTTGGAAGAAAGGAGGAGGAAAAGGAAGAGGAGCAGGGGGAAGAGGAGGAAGAAGAGGAGGAGGAGGAATGGGACGATCGGCGAAAGCTCCCGGTTTGGTGTTGCGGAAGGAAACACCAAAGGAAGATAAGAAGAGGAGTTAACATAATTGTGATAAATGAAGAAGGAAGAGATGAAGGAACAAAAAGGAAATTGGAGAGGGGGGGAGGAGAAGAGAGCTGGTGGACTGAGAGAGTAGAGTCTAGGCTTCGGTGTGTTTCTTTAATGAATGTTCAGCTTCACATTCTGAAATCGATTAAAATTCTTTCTTGAACCCAAGTAAATGAATTGCAAAGAAAACATAACCAATGAATGAATAAACACACACACACACACACACACATATATATATATATTGAATTTTTAAAGAGTAAAAATTTCCAGACGCACTTTTTTTTGGTGTTTAAGACACAAACGTGTACCAAGTTCATACGTATTTCTTTCTGCGTGAGTTGCTGTCATCTACAAGGAAGAGGAGGGCGAAGGTAACCGTCTCACGGTGTAATTAATGGTCTCAGAAATCTCACGAAACTTTGAGTCGGAAGTGAGACTCTTCCTGGGAAGTGAAGGACCGGAACAGAAGGGAAGGAAGTAAGAAGTGGATGAAGGGAAGGAGGAAGTGGATTGGCAGAGGAAGAAGAAAGGATAGGGGGGAAGAAAGAGGAAGGGGAGGGGGCTATGGAGAGAGAGAGAGAGAGAGAGAGAGAGAGAGGAGAGAGAGAGAGGAGAGAGAGAGAGAAGAGAGAGAGGGGGAGAGAGAGAGAGAGAGAGAGAGAGAGAGAGAGAGAGAGAGAGAGAGAGAGAGGCGAAGGGAAAGGAATGGAAGAGATGACGAGAGAAAAGGAGAATTAGAGGTTTAAAGAGAGTGACAGGAAGAGAGCGGGTGAAGGAGAGGGAGACGGAAATGAAGAGGGACAGCGAGAGGGAGAGGTAGAAGGGGAGGAAGAGTGAGTGAGAGTGGGAGAGGGAGAGGAGATTAAGAGAGGGAGAATAAGAGCGAGAAGATGAGATCAAGAGAAAGACAGGGAGAGGGAAAGTTAAAAGGAGGTGTGAAAGAGAGAATAAAAGAGAACGAGGGAGATAAAGAGAGAGGGAGGGAGGGAGAGGACGAGATAGGAGGAGAGCGAGGGAGAGATACAACTAGAGACAGGGAGCAGGAGAGAGAGGGAGAGGGAGAGAGAAAACTAAAGTGAGAGAGGGAGGGGAAAAGAGGAAGAGTGAAAGAGTGAAAATGAGAGAGTGAGAAGAGAGAGAGAGAGAGAGAGAGAGAGAGAGAGAGAGAGTGAGAGAGAGAGATGAAGAGGGAGAAAGAGAGGGAGGATGAGAGGGAGAGGGGGAGGGTAAAAGACGGATAATGAGAGTAAAATGAGAGAGGGAGAGAAAAAAGAGAACTATAAGAAGAGTGAAAGAGAGAATGAGAGAGGGAGAGGGAGAGGGAGAAAAAGAGGGCAAGGAGGTGGGTAAAAGAAAGAGGATGTTATTAAAAAGGGGATTTATAAAAAGAATGAGAGAGGGAGTGGGTAAGAGAGAGTGAGAAAGAGAGAGAGGAAGAGGGAAATTTATACGAGAGTAAGAGAGAGGGAAAGGAAGAGGGAGAATGACAGGGAGAGGGAGATGGTGTCAAAAGAATACGAGGAGGGAGAGCAAGACAGAGAGGAGAGGGGGAGAGGAAGGTGGAGATTGAAAGTAAGAGAGAGAGAGAAAGAGAGAGAGAGAGAGAGGAAGAGATGGATAGATAGAGAGGGGGGAGAGGGTGTGAGGGAAGGAGGGAGGGAGAGAACAGAAGAGGGAATGGGAGAAGGAAAAGGAGAGGAAGACGGAGAGAGGGAGAGTGAGGAGAGGGATAGAGAGAGGAAGAGGGGGAGAATGAAGGAGGAGAGGGAGAGAGTAAGAGTGAGAGAGTGAGGGGGAGGGAGAGTGAGAGGGAGAGACTGAGGAGGAGGGAGAGGGAGATGGAGAGATTGAGAGTGAGAGTGAGAGTGAGAGAGTGAGAGTGTGAGAGTGAGAGTGTGAGAGGGAAATAATGAAGGACGCATTATGACGATCTACAAATGCAGCATGAAGCGAAGAAAGTAAAGAAACAAGCACTAATCAAAAACAACAAAAGTCAAAATTGACGAGAGGAACGAAAGAGGAAAACTGCCTCATCACAAATTAAAATATAATTTCATTGGAAAGTGTAAACAATGATTAATTAACATTGGATATTTGTTCTTTTGCAAAATATTTCATTTCGCATTTAATGATGTAATTTTGAATTGTACGTTTAGAAAACACTTTTATTTGGGATTTTTTTTTTTCGTTTTACTCTTATTATTGCTCTAATGATTATACACAATGGACAACATTCAAACTCAGACCACAATATAGCAGACCTATGGAAATGTGTTCTTTGTTATTTCGTTGATATATATATATATATATATATATATATATATATATATATATATATATATATATATATATATATATATATATATGATCTTTTTTAGTTTATTCCTAACCGGTTTCGCTCTATGTTTCCTCTGAAGAAACATAGAGCGAAACCGGTCAGGACTAAACTCAAGAACTCGGAACTAGACCCGTGACTTCTTTTTCCACCTTCATCAACTTGTCACTTTGTCCCAGCATATATATATATATATATATTATATATATATATATATATATATATATATATACATACATACATATGATGAAAACAACAAAATATTTGTGGGTCCTGTGTAGTACTAGGTTTTAATCTTTCTTCTTTTTTCATGTTAATCTATAAAGCAAAGCTAGATCTGAAAATGATCAAGAGACAAAGGAACTAAAACGTTCAAGGAGAGGAATTGCAAGAAGAGAAAGAAGAAGAGGAACACATCGATGAGGAGACGCTGACGTTCAGCACCAAGAAATTTACCTTCCTTTGGCGCTTTCAACAACTATGACGTCACAGACCAAAGAAGAGGAGGAGGAGGAGGAGGGTGATATGTTGTAAGATGAAGGAGGAAGGTGAAAGAGATGAAGCAATATGAAGAAGAAGAAGAGGAGAATGATGTTCAGGTGAGAGAGGAAGAGGAGGAGGAAGGGAAAGAGGAAGAGGAGGAGGATGGGAAGGAGGAAGATGTCCAGATGATAGAGTAAGAGGAGGAAGACGAGAAGCAAGAGGAGGAGGAGGAGGATGAAAATGTTTAGGTGAAAGAGTAAGAGGAAGAGGAGGAGGAAGAGGAGGAGGAAGAGGAGGAGGAAGGGGAGGAGGAAGACAAGGAAGATGATGTCCATGTAAAACAATAAGAGGAGGAAGACGAGGAGAAAGATGTCTAGGTAAAAGAATAAGAGGAGGAAGGAGGAAAATGTTTAGGTAAAAGAGTAAGTGGGGGAAGAGGAGGAGGAAGAGGAGGAGGAAGATGTCTAGGTAAAAGAGTAAGAGGAGGAAGAGGGGGAGAAGGAAGAGGAATAGAAAGAGGAGGAGGAGGAAGGGGAAGAGGAGGTGCAAGAGGGGAGAAGGAAGGGGAAGAGGACAAGGAGGAGGGAGAAGAGGAGGAGGAAGGGGAAGAGGAGGTGCAAGAGGGGGAGAAGGAAGGGGAAGAGGAGGAGGACGAGGAGGGGGGAGGGAGAAGAGGAGGAGGACGAGGAGGAGGAGGAGAAGGAAGGGAGAGGAGGAGGAGGAGGAGGAGGAGGAAGAGAATCTCGTTGAATAATTCCCGTCACATTACACCTAATTACCCAAATAATTACCCCAATTCTCCCCTCAACTCCGTTTCTATTCAACCCAAAACTCGTACAACCATTGGGTGACGCCAAAGCATTATACACACCACATCCTCCCTACCCCATTGCTTAAGGGAGACAGTGACGGCATGCCCTGGTGTGATGCTTTACAACATCCTTACGGCGATTAATCTTTGTTCCTTCCAGGTGGCAGCACATGACGTTAAACACTATATCAGCAAGTCGTGTTTGTGTGTGTGTGTGTGTGTGTGTGTGTGTGTGTGTGTGTGTGTGTGTGTGTGTGTGTGTGTGTGTGATTAACCATGGTCTTGGATCACGTGTTGGACCCGTGTTCGACAGCTATTTCCCTCCCATATCTATGGGTAATGTTGTGACCTTACACGCACACACACACCCAACTCCCCACCAACGAGAGTTGGAGTAACGACTCGTAGCACAGCGATACTGAAATTATTTCAGCTCTGGGCGGGATTCAGACTAGGACTGCTGTAGTAGCGGTTGCGAACGCTATCACTGCGCCGTCGTGTGTGTGTGTGTGTGTGTGTGTGTGTGTGTGTGTGTGTGTGTGTGTGTGTGTTTTTGCGAGTCCACACGCGCACACTGCATTTTTCCTACAAGCAACAGTTCATTCATCTTTCTTCTGTTTCTAAAATGTGTAGAGAATGGAACCATACATGCTAAAGAGAGGTGAAGAAACAAGAAAAGAAAGGTATATGATAAAGAGAAAATAATAAATAAAAACCATGCCAGAAATGACTACAATTATAAACACAGATTAAAAAAACTGAAGAAGGGTAGAAACCAGACACCACTGATAAGGCAAAAAATGAAAAATTAAATAAATAAATAAAGATAAACAAAAATTAATTACATAAAAAACAAGACTAAAATAAGCAAATAAATAAATAAATAGATAAACACGAATTAATTAAATTAAAAAGACTAAAATAAAAAAGACTTAAATAAACAAATAAATAAATATAAAATAAATAAAATAAACAAATGAAATAAAATAAATCTAAATAAATAGATAAAACTATATGAATAAAAATTATTAAGAGAAATAACGGAACTAAAAAAAGGTAATAAAAGGAAACAGGCCAACGTGTAAAATCACAATTACGGTAAACGAACAAAAGCGAGAAAGACGAAAGACACTTGGACGCGAAGGGAATCGAGAAAGAATGAACGACGAGACAGCGAGTTCGTGATGGACGAAGATCAAAAAGACAAAAAACGGATTGTCAGAGAACCGAAGCTTTGGAAATTGAATAAAAAGAGTGAAGAACCTCGTAAAAAAAAAAAAGAGCCGAACAGGGAACAAGAAAAGAGAAGTCCACCAAAGAGAGCAGAAAAGAGAAGAGAATAATGATGATAATACGAAAAATCGGGTTTCTTCAAATGGATAGATAGAATGTCAGAGAATAAGAGACAGCAAGATAAGGAGAAGGCGAGCTGTTGTTGATGGGTTCAGAGGTAGAAAGACGGAAAAGAAAAAAACATATACGAACCGAAATGAAATATAAAACGGAGGAACGAAATGACCTGGGAAGAAGCGAGGGAGGAAACCTGGACTAAATGTTGTAAAAGAAATTAAAAAGTCGTAAAGAAAATGTAACTTTTTTTAAGATGAAAGGAAAGCCATCTTTGACCTTGAGGGCCTGTTCAAACCGCGGCGGTTCAATTACAGTGGAAGTCAATAGAGGCGTTCTCACACAACCGCGCCGTTTTTTCCTCGACTATGCGGTACCACCGTGGTTTTCGCGCGGTTCAAACCAGTGTACACAGGGCTTGATAGTTACAAGGAAGCAAAGATGTTGTGGGGGGGGGATGTGGAGGAGGAGGAAGAGGAGAGGGAGGAGGAAGAGGAGGAGGATGAGGAAGAGGATGAAGATGAGGAGGGGAGGAGGAAGGGGAGGAGAAGAGGAGAGGAGGAGGAGGAAGAGGAAGAAGAGGAGGATGAGAGGAAGAGGGGAGAAGGAAAAGAAGAGGAGGAGGAAGAGGAGGAGGGGAGGAAGAGGAGGAGTAGAGGAGGGAAGGAGAGGGAAGAGGAGGGGAGGAGAGGGAAGAGGAGGAGGACGAAGAGGAAGATGGAAGGAGGAAGGATGGAAGGAGGAAGGAAAGAGGAGGGGGAGGAGGATGGGGATGAAGTGGATGGAGAGATAGATGTTCTTGGGTATTTGATTTCCGAATGAGGACGTGATTAGAGGATGCATGACCTTGTTCAGGATGAGAAGGTCAACTAAGGTCACCAGTTATGTAGCGCTGTTACATACAAGTCACTCGCAAATGGGTATGAAACCCAAATCTTAATCACATAAGTTTGTGTCAATTGACATTTGGAATTAAACTCTTCTGCTGGGATTCGAACCCTTGCCTGAGCGGCTTGCGTCTTTACAAGACAGGATGGCGTAGTGGTACGGTCCTTGTCTTGTAAAGACGCAAGCCGCTCAGGCAAGGGTTCGAATCCCAGCAGAAGAGTTTAATTCTTAATCACATAAACACACTTTATTTCCATATCGAGATGCCTTGATCTGAAGACATAGACGAGTCTCGATGTCTTTGGTACCAAGTGTCTTTGGAGAATCCTGGAACATTGCTGGAATGACCTCGTATCAATCCAGAGACTGTACCGTGAGGCTCAGTCTAGACCAGTTACCTTCAGCATAATTCGTAAACGTCTACTCTGGCTATATGGGCATCATGTGGCCCGTTTCCCTGATGATGTTGATCCTATTCAGCGTTGTCTCCACAAGAGACAACAACCCTCGATGAACGAGTACTGCGAGACTCTGTCTAGACAGTTACCTTCAGCATCATTCGTGAACGTCAGCTCTGTCTATATATGGGCATCATGTGGCCCGTTTCCCTGATGATGTTGATCCTATTCAGCGTTGTCTCCACAAGAGACAACAACCCTCGATGAACGAGTACTGCGAGACTCTGTCTAGACAGTTACCTTCAGCAGAATTCGTAAACGTCAACTCTGGCTATATGGGCATCACGTGGCACGTTTCCCTGATGATGTTGATCCTATTCAGCGTTGTCTCCACAAAAGACAACAACCCTCTATGGAGTAGGAGACGAAGAAGGGAACGACGCCCACAAGAATTCATGACTGTGGCAAGTTGGTCGAACCTGCCGAGGTTTGTTTGGAGTGGGATGGAATGGTGTCTGCATGGGAGCTTGCCTGCTCGGAGAGACCGTGAAGGGGACTGGCGCCGGCGTGTGAGTGAAGCAACGCGTCCCCTGGCGTATGCACCCGATTGATGATGATGATTTTCGTACTAATTCTGTGTGCTCCGTCTTGGGCCTCAGCAGCTTACAGACTGCCGGAGACGCGGCACTTACGCGAGTGGCGGCCAGCGAAAGAGAGCAAGAAAGAGAACGAGAGCAAGAGTTAGACTGAATGCAAGAGAGCGAAGGTGTGAGAGGGAGAGCGAGAGAGAGCAAGAGAGGAGGAGGGAGAGAGAAGGAAGGAGAGAAGGAGAGAGAGAGAAGGGAGAAATATATGCCAATTCGGCATCATCAGAGTTGTCACGTACATCTCTGCGCACGATGAAATAGTGTTGGAAGACGATACGGTTATGTATTCTAACTTGTTACTGCCTTTAAAAACAAATTAAGTTTACTGCGGACTTTATGAAGATTTGTTCTCACATTCATGCAAGATCTCCACACGATATAACGGAATACTGTATATTCGCTAGTATGAATGGACTTCCATAATCGATCACAAAAAAAATAAATAAATAAATAAATAAATAAATAGATAAACAAATAAATAAGTAAATGAAATAAAATAATTAAAATAAATAAATAAAATAAATACATAAAAAAAAAATAATAATAATAATAAATAAATAAAATGGTCGCTAGTTTTCGCGATGATTAATATCCCTCAAATATTGGTAACAAGAATACAAATTTCGATGAATGCGTTTATCATCTATTGGTTTATAAGAGTCTAATCATGACTTACTTCCAGGTATTGATATGTCCCGATAATAATGCAATTTTCCTTTCCAAGAGAAAGAGGAAGAGAAGGAAAGAGAGCAAGAGAGCGGGAGAGTGAGATGGGAAAAAAGCAAGAGTGAGAACGAGAGAAAGAGCAAGACTGAGTGCGAGGAAAAGAGAGCAAGAGTGAGAACGAGAGAAAGAGCAAGACTGAGTGCGAGGAAAAGAGAGCAAGAGAGCGGGAGAGAGCGAAAGTGTGAGAGGAAGAGCGAGAGAGTAAGATAAAGAGAGAGAGGAGGGAGAGAGAGGAGAGAGAGAAAAGGGAGAGAGCAAAAAAGCGAGAGGTAGAAAGAGAAAGAATAAAAGAGAGCGAAGGAGAGAGAGTGACAAAGAGCAAGAGAGGGAAAGAGTAAGAAAGAGAGAACGATAGTTAGACAAAAAGAGAGGTAGAGTGATCAAGGGTAAATGAGAGCAAGAGAGGGAAAGAGTAAGAAGGAGAGAACAATAGCTAGAGTGAAAAAAGAGAGAAAAGGAGTAATCAAGGGCAAGCGAGAGCAAAAGAGAGATATAACGTTAAGAGAGATAAACTCAAAGAGCATCTACATCTTCAGTATTTTCAAGATGGGACCGTAACTTTCGATAAAAATCAGAGAAACAGAACAATAAACTCTTGCTTTGTCAGATCAGATTCCAGTCAGAATTATGGACCTTTCGTTCCGTGACGCATGGCCTTGCGTCCAGCTATATATATATATATATAAAAAAAAAAAAAAAAAAAAATAAAAAAAAAAAAAAAAATGCGGGTCATGAACCTCAGCTTGCGGCCTTTAATGGACCAAAATCATTCATTGTCTCGTTCGTCATGTCACTACGGCATCGTCCTCACATCCATCTCCTCTCCACAGTCATCATTTCACCGCCATTTTTCTTCTCCGCTCTCTTCTCTATTTCTCTCTATCTGTGTCATATTCTCTTTACCACGACTTTGTCTCTCTCAGTCTCTTTCTTCCTCTCTCTTCTCTATCTACTCTCTTCTCTCTCCCTATTCTCTCGCTCCCCCTCTCTCTTCTCTCTTCCCTCTCTCTCTTCACACTCCCCTCTCTCGCTTCTCTCTCCCCGTCTCTCTTCTCTCTCTCCCCTCTCTTCTCTCTCTCCCCTCTCTTCTCTCTCTCCCCTCTCTTCTCTCTCTCCCCTCTCTTCTCTCTGTCTCCCCTCTCTCTTCTTTCTCTGTCTCCCCTCTCTTCTCTCTCCCCCTCTATCTTCTCCCTCACTCCCCCTCTCTCTTACCTCCTTCAATCTCCCCATTTTCTTTCCCCTCCTCCTGCGTTATTTCTTTATTTTAATTCGTTTCATTCTTCAATTCTTTAATTTTGTTCTCCACCTTCTCTCCTTCCTTTATTTTCTTTCCCTTCCTCCTCTTCTATTCATTTTTGTTCTCCTCTTTCTTCCGTTTTTTTTTTACTTTCTTTCTTCTCCTTGTCCTTCCAATTTCTCCATTTTTCTTCCTCTCTTTCTTGTCCAATTTCCTCAAGTCCTTTCCTCTTCCGCTTCCCTCATTCTGTTCCCCCTTCCACCTACTCCACTTTTCCTCATTCTGTTCCCCCTTCCACCTACTCCACTTTTATCATTTACTTTCCCCTTCTTCTTCCCAAACTTCTCCTTCCCACTTCCGCAAGACGTCTACTGCAGTTTCCTGACTAAGGTCCCGTCCTCTCCTTAACCTTCTTCCTCATCTTGAGTTATTTTCCCTCTTCATCTGGCTACCACCAGGTTATTTCATTCATTTTCGTGATTGTTATCGATTCCGATACGAGTTCCGATACTATTCTAAGCATCCGATTCTGATAAACGATTATTAAATGCATCGGATTAGTAAAATATTTGTTTCCGACACCCATTGCAAGTCTGAAAATAACCATGAACTATAATCATTGCAGGTATCGGTATCGGAATCGGTATCGGAATCGGAAGTTTAGAGCAGTATCGGGACTTGTATCGGGATCGTTTAGGTATCGGAATCGGAAGTTTAGAGCAGTATCGGGACTCGTATCGAAATCGGAAGTTTAGAGCAGTATCGGGACTCGTATCGGAATCGGAAGTTTAGAGCAGTATCGGGACTCGTATCGGAAGTTTAGAGCAGTATCGGGACTCGTATCGGAATCGGAAGTTTAGAGCAGTATCGGGACTCATATCGGAATCGGAAGTTTAGAGCAGTATCGGGACTTTTATCGGAATCGGAAGTTTAGAGCAGTATCGGGACTCATATCGGAATCGGAAGTTTAGAGCAGTATCGGGACTCGTATCGGAATCGGAAGTTTAGAGCAGTATCGAAACTAGTATCGGAATAGTTAAAAAAAAAAAAAATGGTATTGTCCGATCGCTAGACTAAGGAATGGAATACATACATTTCACTGAAATCCTCCCATACAAGAAAGAACTTAGTTATTCTATTTTGGTTGTCGCCACCTCTCTCGACTCTCAAGTTCTTGATCGAACTACTCTCGACTATTTTCATTCTTACTTCCTTAGGCCGGACACACACGTGCAGTTTAAACCGGCAGTTACAACTGTTCAGTTATAACTGTCAGTTGAAACCGCACATGTGTGGGATCTCAGTATCAGTGAAATACCCACACACGTGCAGTTTCAACTGACAGTTATAACTGAACAGTTGTAAATGTCGGTTTAAACTGCACATGTGTGGCCGGCCTCAGTCCTCTCTCAGTTCCGCTACTCCTCACCCCCCACGCTTCCGTTTTCCAATCCTTCCTTCCCTCATCCTTACCGTGATAAAAATTATTTATTACTTTCATCTCTACTGACTCGCAGAAGTCCTGCTTCATCGAGCCACTCTCGACTGTTTTCATTCTTACCTCCTTAGTCCTCTCTCAGATCCGCTACTATTTCCCTTCCCAATCCTCCTTTCCCTTATTCTCACAGAAATGAAATTTGCTGATAGCATTCGTTAAGAAAAAAAAAATAAAATAAAATAAAATAAAATAATAATAATAATAATCCCGTGGTCTTTTACCACCTCATTTCGACCACCATTTTTATTTACTTATTTATTTTTGTCATAAAAAAGCGAGAATAATTCTCGGGCCCCAAGTCAACGTTCTCATTATTGAAAAAAGTAGGAGAACAAGTGGAAAGTCTTACATGAGGTAAAGATTGAATAATTCATGTTTTCTTCTGTAATAACCTGGCTTTCATGCTAAGTAATACAGGTTTGGAAATAAAGGCTTCTGATTCACTGTATAATGTGAACACATTAGTATCTGACCAAATTTGGCATACGTTACCAAGGCATTATCATGGCGTTGGTACTAAGAGCACAACAACGATCCCCTTGACCTTTGTATCTCGATGTAGACAAGGTCACTGTGACCTTAGTTCTCGATTGATTGCACACCATTTACTTAGACCAATTTTGTTGAAGATGATTCTACTGTCTATGCTTATCATCATTATCATTATTATTGTCATTTAATGAAGTGGCCTTGCTGTGGATGTGCTGTGTCTTGCGACACTGCTTCTGACCCAGGGCAGTACACAAGATGCAGGGATGACCCGTCATCCAGGAGGTGCCAAAATAAGAGGGAGGGAAGAGGGTGGAGGGGAGTGGAGTATGGAGAGGATGGAATGGGTGGGAGTGGTTTCTATGCCTTTGTCTTTTGGCTACCTCCCGTGTAAGGGGAAAAACCTTTGGTATATGTATTATTACTTATTATTAGTTATCATTACTAATTATTACAAATTTATTATCACTTATTATTATTTATTATTACTATCAATCATTATCATCTTCATTATTATAACTATTATCAATATTATTATTATTATTTCAATTTATTTTCTTTGTTGTAGATGGTCTCTTCAGTTCTAACTATTCGCCGTAGTGGAGGGTCTAATTTCTGTAGAACTTGTGCGTAGGCGGTCATAATCTCCAATCCGGATTTCGGCTCAACCGAGCCTTCTTTTACAACTCATTCTCCTCACCCGACGCCTGGTAAGGTAATCTCTGTCAGCTACCGGACCTCGTCCCAACGATTTTTCTCCATTCTCTCTCTATTCTGACATTTTTCCTCTCCTTCCATCAATTGCACATCTCCTTTCCTTTCCAGCACTCCCCCCCCCACACCGTCAATCCATCTATTTCTGGGTCTACCAATTGATCTCCTTTTGTTAGGTTTCCATGTCAGTACTCGTCTTGGCAGCGTCTCCTGGTCCATTCTCATGACGTATCCGTACCACCTAAGTCTGTCTGTTTCTATAATTTCGATAATATCCGATATTCCGAGTTTCTTCATTATTTGAGGTTAAACAGTAATGATGGAGTTCACATGTAAGCTGGAAAATATTAATCATTTGTCTTACGGCACTGCTTCTGACCCAGGGCAGTGGACATGATGTAGGAATGACCCGTCATCCAGGAGGTGCCAAGATAAGAGGGAGGGAAGGGGGTCGAGGGGAGTGGAGTATGTAGGGGATGGAATAGGAGTGGTTTCTATGCCTTTGTTTTCTGGCTACCTCCCATGTAAGGGGGAAAGAGCCTTTGGTATATGTATGTACGAGTAAATATACTTCAAGTACAAGGATCAATATGTAATATAAGATTTCCATCTGCTCTGGCTTCTGGTCTACCTTATGTCCTATGCTGGGTAGTGCTAATGAATGGAGTGCTTGTAGATATATTTAACAACTCTTGACTCCTCATCTCTCTAAGAGTCGCCCATACTTTTTGTGTTTCACTAATTTTCTCTACTAAAATGTGACCACTCTTTCCTTGTGTATCTTCATTTTTTTTGTCTATATACCACTGCTGAAGAACAGATCTTAGAAGATTACTGTATATCTTCTTGAACAAAATTCTCAAAACGTGTAATGACTTTAGTTTTTGTAAGACCGTCTAATTTTTTTATGTGGCCCGATTACATAACTACAATGTCATCCACGAATTGTCGCAGACAGGACTCGAACTAAACCGAAATTCTCAAAATAACCCAAAAATAACAACACCCTTTCAGCTTCTCCCTGTTATTTTTCACTCTCCTTCACTTCCCAATAACTCCCCTCTCCCTTCCTCCTCCTCCTCCTGTATCTAACCTAACTTCCCTGTTCCAATATTTCCAATACTTGGCTACCGACACAAGCCCCAAAATCCTCTTCAAACTTGTCGCTTTCTTCAACCACCCTTGCTGTCGCTGCCGGACCGCTAGTCAGTAGAAAGTTAATCACTTTCTAATTTCCGTTTTCTTCTTGGTGGAATGCCTCTCTCGGTTGCTGGTGATACTTTGGTTGGTTGATAATGACTATTCCAAAGTTGCAAAAACTTCCTCACTCTTCTCCATCTGGTATAAGATTTCCGTTTCCTTCTTGCTGGATTGGCCATCTTGGTTGCTGGCGATTCTTTGGTTGGTTGATAATGAGTATTACAAAGTTGCCTCCTCACTCTTCTCCATCTGGTATAAGATTTCCGTTTTCTTGTTGGTGGATTGGCTCTCTCGGTTGCTCTGCGATTCTTTGGTTGGTTGATAATGACTATTTTGCACAAACACGGCAAAGGAAACATGGACTGGAAGTGACGCTTCTATTCCTGACGTTTCGTCTACTGACTTTCTCAAAGGAATGAGCATACTGGATACGTTCAGTGTTCACATACACCCTTATGTCCATTCCTTTGAGAAAGTCAACAGACGAAACGTCAGGAACAAACGCTTCACTTCCAGTCCTCCATGTTTCATTTGCCGAGTTTACGTAACTTGTTCACATGGATTTTTCAAATGACTATTTTAAAGTTGCCTCCTCATTCTTCTCCATTTGGTGTAAGAAATCGATATAGTTTTTGTGTTTGTGTGGTTCATTGGTCTATTTGCGTCAACCCTGATACGAGTCACTGCCCATCAGGCACCAAACCTTTACAACAATTTGGACATTAATGACAGACATTTCAATTTGGAATTAGGTCTAAGCCCGTCATACGAACGCATTAAACTGAACAACGGATATACATTTCAGCTGGGATTTCTGCAAATCTTCGTATATCACATAATTCATATCTAATCTGAGCTCTGCATTATCTTGCTTTTAAGACTTTATTATCTACATATCAAAGATATATTACCGTATGGTAAACCCAATCCTTGCCTTTGTATATAATTCATATCTGATCAGAATTCTACATTATTTTGTAACCAAGACAAGGAGGTATTTCTGTATTGCAAACACGATACCCTGAGGTACTCCACTCGTGACTCTTTTGTAATCTGACCTTGGTTCAGTACTCCCGATGAAATATGCCACGTTCCACTTCGTTCGACTTACAGCAAGAGAGGAATGCCTGTTGAGTAGGTAAGGGAGAAGGCAAGGGGTTCTGAGAAGCGAAGGTGAAGAGCCAACGCCAGGAGGCACTGAGTAACTGCGGCCGAAGCCATCACCTATGCCCTATACACATGGACTGCTGAGGCAGGTAACGGTCACTGGAGTGAATCGGAGAGAAGCGCGGGATTCGAACCCGCAACTTCCTTTGCTATATGTTTAGTCACTTGCGCACCAATATATATATACTATATATATATTACTGTTGGCCGAAAGAAAAGATTTAAGAATTTTTAGTTCTACATATTCCTTTATAAAAACGTAATAATGACGATAAAAAAAAAACTACAGAAAAGTATTCATTTCATTTCCAAGAACAACGGATTTGCATAACTAAGCTGAGGCAGGATTGTTGTTGAAATGTAAATTAATACAATACACATGAAACAGCAGAGGCATTTCCATGAAATATAATAATAGGTTGCAAACCGCATCGCAATCTTGATAATCTCGTTTTAAAGACATTACGAATCGTTCTCGATCCTGGGACCGTTATTTCCGTTAGATTCACAACAATTACAAACACGCAAACTCTTGATCCTGGTCGGTCGCAGTTGTTGACTTCTGCGATTCAAATAATTATGGAATTAGTTTATTATTGTTACTATTCTTATCATTATCATTACTACTATTATTATTTGTATGCAATTAATAGTTAATGACGACTATCAAAAGAACTACTATGTAATGATAGAGCCTATATTAGTACGAAGTTTTACTTGTTAGGGCTATATCAAGTACATGTACTTTAACATGCAAAAAAAATTCTTATTATTACTATTATCATTATTATTATTATTTCAGTAGATGAGGGTGAAAAAGACATCAGTAAAGAAAAGTAGAAGGGTTAAAAAAGATGGATAAAAGTGTGGATTCAAAGTACATTGCGGTTTGAGTACAAAATATAAATTCCCTATCGCCCTTCTCTTGACTGGATGACATTCTTCCTCATCTGCCTGTATATGTGTATGCAGTGTGTGTGTGTGTGTGTGTGCGTGTATGTATGTGTGTGTGTGTGTGTGTTTCACTTTGGTCGTTGGATCACGTGTTGGAACTCGTGATCGACAGCTAATTCCCTTCCGGAAGAGAGCTCAGAGCTCGTAGGTCCGATCTATGGGTAATGCTGTGACCTTACACGCACACACTCCCCCAACTCCCTGCCCACGAGAGTTGTAGTAACAACTCGAAGCGCAGCGATATTGAGATTATTTCAGCCCTGGGCAGGATTCGAACCCGGGCCGCCGTGTGTGTGTGTGTGTGTGTGTGTGTGTGTGTGTGTGTGTGTGTGTGTGTGTGTGTGTACGCTCGAGCAATCGTAAGCATATTTCAATCCAGTACAACTTTGAGTGCGTGGCATGGACCACGGCTTTCAGTGAGTAAAGAACTCATTCCGCTCCCAAAGACCCAACGTAAACAAAGCGTAGGAGAACGAAACAAACTCTTGTCTTGTACCTTGAAGAAAGCTCGGCGTTTCCGCGTATAACACGCACCCGCGGCGTTTCCGCGTATAACACGCATCGCGGCGTTTCCGCGTATAACGCGGCGTTTCCGCGTATAACACGCACCCGCGGCGTTTCCGCGTATAACACGCACCCCGGCGGTAAAACGATCCATCACAAAGGGCAGAACCTGAGAGTGGAGCAGACACCTTTATCTATTCAGCCGATCTCTCCACGAAGTAGTCACTTCGTGCCGAATGAAATATGTCCCTGCGAAGGAAAGGGGGCGAGAGAAATACGATCTCACGAGGCTTCAAGAGGACCATGTAAGACGTCTCAGGAGGAGGTTCCCAGCGGCCATAGGGGGCGTGGCTGCAGACGAAGGATGAACAGGAGGATGGGAGTGGAGAAGCTGAGTGGAGTTCGAGGGCGCTCCAAGAGGTCTGCAAGAAGAATGGCTACTGAAGGAAGTTTCCACTGTCGGGGAGGTACAACTCTTGTATCTGAAACTTGCTAAAAATCTTCTTCTTTTAATAGGAAGAGAGAAAGAGAGCAATTAGTTTTATTAAGCGAATAACAGTGGGTCGAAGAGAGTGATGACGTCAGCGGTCTTATGGTTACATAAGACTTTGGCTCCGTTTTCATCGCTTTGGTAAACAAGACGACGTGACGTCATAGATAAGGCGTTCCATAACATTCTTATTTTTCCTGTGAGAATGATCTTATGCAATTAAAGAGAAGAGAGCCCGGAGAGAATGAGAGGAGAAAGGAAGAATAAGAGGGGCAGAAGGGAGTGTATAAAGAGAGCAGGTGGGTGAAAAGATAATAAAAAAAGAGAGAAATACATATCTAGGAATGAGGAAAGGGAGAATAAGGTGACGACTGAATGGAGAAGGAGAAGGGACTAACATCTAACGAAGGCGAAGAGTCGATAAGAGCGGAATAAATTCAAATTTATTTAGATACAAGAACCTCCACGGTGTAAGCTCAAGTCTGGCTAAATATATTCTGTATTTCAGTAGCACGCTTTCACATCTCCCACAATAAAATATCTTACATAGCTTGAAAAGCTTCAATATAAACTGAGCAATAACTGCGCTGCTGTAGAATTCAAATCTTCATAGTATATATATATATATATTATATATATATATATATATATATATATATTATATATATATATATACTGTATATATATCACATATATGTACACACGACCCAATTCAGACATATATTCGTTATGCCAAATATAAAACGCAGGCGAATACATATATACGTCTTGGGCAGATAGTGACTCAGAGACCCGAGCGAGACCAAGATAAAGGACGCTCTCGTCCACTATAGTGCAATTGCGTTTTGCGGTAAATTGAAGAATCAAATCGCGCCGTAAAGTCTTACGAGATATGTGGAGCGGCGTCGCACAGCGATGGACCAAGTTGGTTCACGAGAAGGAACGGACTTGGTAACCATGTAGTGAGCGCTGAAACTATCGTTTGTTTTAAGAAATTATAAGAACATAAGAATGAAGGAGACTACAAGAGACCATAAGGCCTACACTAGGCAGCTCCGTATCCATCACCACCTGTCATCCCCATCCATAAAGTTGTCTAATCGTTTCTTAAAACAACTGATAGTTTCAGCGCTTACTACATGGTTACTAAGTCTATTCCATTCGTCGACCACCCTATTTGTAAACCAATTCTTGCCTATTTCCTTCTTAAATCTAAAATTGTCCAGTTTAAATCGGTTACTGTGAGTCCTGCCCTGTTGTTTTAATATGATGACCTTGTTTGCATCACCCTTTGCATTATTAGATGTGGTATAAGGATGACCGGTGGAATGGGCCATGGAACTGGCTAGTATAGGCCTTATGGTTTCTTGCAGTCTCCTCCATTCTTAGGTTATGGGAATGATTGAGAACAGGAATATAATTAATAACAGTAAGAAGAACAACCACTAGAGCAAGCGGTCTCGCGCCAACAGCAACAACGAAGGGCGTAGACAGGTACGTCATGGTGTCGTGGCGGAGAGCAATGCCGAAGTCGAACGTCTTCCCATACAAGAGAATCTTCTTGCTGGCACTGTGTAGTGGGATTGCTTAGCACAGTGGTTCTCAACCTGTGCTCCATGAAAGCCTATTGAGCCACGGCAGTTCACAAGTGGGACCGCCAACCGAAAGCCGCTAGGAGTTAGTGGATGCGGAGGGATTAAATTTAGTGTTGATGTCATCTCCAGGAGGTTAAAGAATAGCAATTCATAAGTACGGGTTATACGTGAAAATAGGTGGAGAACCCTGGGCTTAGCACAAGTGAGCGCGAAGGGGCGACGGGTGATTCAATAAACGTAAAAAGACGCCAAGAGTCACTGAGCTCTTGTGAAGACGACGAAGTTGTCTTTTGGGGGATAAAGTTTCTTCGTTGTCTGCTGGAGATACGGGCGTGTCTCACTTGGGCCGATTCATCCCACTAAGTGATGTCCACTGTCTGGGTCCCATGACTTACAGTTTTCTTCTTTTTTTCTTCATCATTATCTTTCTTCTTCACCTATACCCTTATCTTTTTTTCCTCTTCTTCCCTCTGTACTTCTTCTTCTCCTTCTTTTCTTCTTTCTTTTTCTTTTTCTTCATCCCACTAAGTGATGTCCCCTGTCTGGGTCCCATGACTTACAGTTTTCTTCTTTTTCTTTTTGCCCTTGTCTTTCTTCTTCTTTTTCTTTGCCATTATCTTTCTTCTTCACCTTTAACCTTATCTTTTTTTTCTCTTCTTCCCTTTGTACTTCTTCTCCTCCTTCTTTTCTTCTTCTTCATCCCACTAAGTGATGTCCACTATCCGGGTATCTTGACTTCCAGTTTTCTTCTTTTTTCTTTTTGCCCTTGTCTTTCTTCTTTTTTCTTCTTTACCCTTATCTTTCTTGTTCTCCTTTACATAAGAACATAAGAAATAAAGGAGTCTGCAAAAGACCATAAGGCCTACACTAGGCAGCTCCGTATCCATCACAACCTGTCATCCCCATCCATAAAGTTGTCTAATCGTTTTTTAAAACAACTGATAGTTTCAGCGCTTACTAAATGGTTACTAAGTTTATTCCATTCATCGACCACCCTATTAGTAAACCAATTCTTGCCTATTTCCTTCTTAAATCTAAATTTGTCCAGTTTATACCCATTACTGCGAGTCCTGCCCTGTTGTTTTATTATGATGACCTTGTTTGCATCACCCTTGTTATAGCCTTTGATCCACTTGAACACTTCTATTAGATCACCCCGCACTCTGCGTCTTTCCAGAGAGTGTAAGTTTAGGTGCCTAAGCATCTCTTCGTAAGGCAAATTTCCGAGTCCTTGTATAATTTTGGTCATTCTTCTCTGTACTGATTCTAGTGAATTTATGTCCATTCTGTAGGACGGAGACCAAAACTGTACCGCATAGTCAAGGATGGGTCTAACTATCGCTAGATAGAGTTTAATAATTACCTCTGCACTTCTATTCGTTACCGTCCTAGCAATGAAGCCTAATGTGTTGTTAGCTTTATTTCTGGCGCTAATGCACTGCTTCTTGGTTTTAAGGTCCGGACTCACCAGAACTCCCAAGTCCCTCTCACACTCAGATTTTTCTTTCTTTTTCCTCTTCCCCTTATACTTCTTCTTCTTTCTTTTTCTTCTTATTCCATTTGATGGTGATACAAAAAAGAAAAAAAGGAAGAACAAAATTAAGAGGGAAGAACAAGAAATAGAAGAAAAGAGGAAGAAAATTAAGAGAAAGAAAAAAGGAGAACAGGAAGACGGAGAGAAGTAGAAGCAGAAGACGACGAAGTACAAGAAGAAGACTTTGTGTACGACAAAACAAAGGACACCCCACGGCGTGCCACTGTCGAGCCTCCCCACGGCGCTGCCGCCAAGGTGCAAAGACTCAAATCACAAATCCCTTCCAGAAATGTCTTGCTCTTATTAATGGCGTCACACGAGAATGATCTGGATCGATTTAGCCAATTTGTTACCTGCACATTCACCGCTCCCAATCCATGCAGACTATTTTTGGCCTTCCCTGCTGATTTTTCGGTTTCAGAATTTGCTGCGCAATCCAACATTCTGGGTTTTTCATTATTGGCTTCCAGTCTCCCCCGAATGTCCACAACGTTTGAATATTTCCATTTGCTCGGTCTGGAATGAGTCTATGTATGTCAAACAATCACCGAATTTCTTTTTTATGGTTTATTCATGATTGCATACGAGACACTTTTTCCATAGGAGACTATTTCCATGAAATCACTTATTTTATTGTGTTACCTTACAAAAATAAAATGAAATAAAATAAAGTAAAAATAAGATGAATGAATAGAATACACACACATTTTATATATATATATATATACATATATATATATATATACATATATATATATATATATATACATACACACAAAAAAAATTGGAATAATAAAATATCTAGGCTCCTCTTTAATACAATATTACTTTCAAAGTACAAAAGTATTTATAAATTGTATATTGACAAGAAGACATTATGGGTGGACGGCCTAGAACTCTGTTGGGCCAATCAAACGCTCAAGTAGTTTAGGAATTGCAATTTGTACGAACAACACTCCATAAGGCAATTATGCATTCCCGTCAACAAGTGATAGTTCCTGATGCCACAAACCAATGACAGGTATCGAAACAAAGGAAGGCCGTACGTAGCCCAGTGGATACCATGACGAACTCATGACCAGGCGGTCGTGAGTTCGATTCCCGGGACTCAATAATACGGACTAGACCTGGGAGGCGACCATATCACCGGTGTATTAAAAAAAAAAAAAAAAAAAAAAAAAAATTATATATATATATATATATATATATATATATAAATATATATATATATATATATAGCGTGCCGCAACTGACAGGACTTGACCTATCAGAGGTTTCTCACTTACCACTTATTGATTTTTTATTGGCAGAGATCATTTAACAATGACACACCTGAAGACCATAACAATGAAATCATGAACGAGTCTAATAGTAACATTAAAAGACTATAAGAGACAAGATCTGTTACCAAAACCTTTTCACATTCCTACCTCGCCCCCCCCCCCAAAAAAAAAAAAAAAATCGGGGAACATCCTAAAAGCTCGATGCAAAGTTTGTATAAAAGAAAAAAGTAGGTCAGAATGCGTCATACATTCACGAGCACCTGAAAGCGGCAGAAACGCGTGGGAGAGAGAGAAAGAGAGAGAGAGAGAGAGAGAAAGGAGAGAGAGAGAGAGAGAGAGAGAGAGAGAGAGAGAGAGAGAGGAGAGAGAGGTTATTCGTGGCCAGCGGCGTGAAGGAGGAAGGCAAACGAAAAAGTGGGCTGAACATGCCGAGAATGCAATATGCAATTGCAGAGAATAGGTCTGGCTGAAAGCGTTTCACAGCTGACAGTCATTACCACAAAACACTTAAAACGTGTGAAAGATGCTTAACAATTTTAAAGTTTGAGTGATACTTAAATTTTTTAAAGTTTGAAAACGTGTGAAAGATGCTTAACAATTTTAAAGTTTGAATGATACTTATTTTTTTTAAGTTTGAAAACGTTTGGAAGATGCTTAACAATTTTAAAGTTTGAGTGATACTTAAAAAAAATTAAGTTTGAAAACGTTTGAAAGAGGCTTAACAATTTTAAAGTTTGAGTGATACTTAAAATTTTAAAAGTTTGAGTGATAATTTTTTGTTTGTTTGAGTGATACTTAAATGTTTATGTCTGAGACTTAAAATTTTAAACGCTTGAGTGTTACTTAAAATCTTAAGTATTTGAGTCATACTTAAATCTTTAAAAGTTGGAGTGACACTGAAAAATTTACAGGTTTGGGTGATACTTAAAACATTAATTGCTTAGATGATAGGTTTTTTTCTAAGTTTGGATACTTAAATTTTTTCAAATTTGAGTTATATTGGAAATTTTAAATGTTAGTGATACTTAAAATATTTACCATTAAGTGATACCTAAAAATTTAGGCGTTTAAGTGATACTTAAGAATCTAAACGATTGATACTTTAACTTCTAAAAGATTGAGTGAGATTAAACAATTGAATCTTGAGTCATACATAATAATTTGATTCAAGTGATACTTAAATTTTTATATGATCGAGTGATACTTGAAATCTTAAATGATTACGTGATGAGCATTAAAATCTTTGAAACTTAAAATTTTTAATGGTTGAGTGATAAACAATTGAAAACTATGAGTGATGATTATTACATGTTTAAGTGCCTTACTATATTTGCATGTTTATCCTCCTAGCTACCTATGGAATTTATTCAGCGAAGTGGAAACCTCCACGCCCTGATTTATCCAAATTAAATCTCTCAGTCATTTACTCGAATTGTATATTGTTTTCTCTTGGGTGGAAATGCGGCCGGCTGAGGCTACGCCAACGATATTGCGTTGAGAGCAACTTAGGAATTCTGCCCCAACAAATACTGGAAATCAGCGAAAGGAAATGCAATTCAAATCGCAGGTAGACAGCGGACGTAATTACTTGCATCATTAGGGTAAATCAAGTAAATAAACGTCGTTTGTCTGGGTTTTAACATAACAATAAACACATGACTCGGAAACGATGGCTGTCAGAGTAAAGGTTTCGGTGTTAGTGGTGCGGAACAGTAAGAGTTTATATACATTATTGTTACTGTCTTACGATAAATATTGTATATGAATACCAAACACCACAACAGCGTCTAAAACTGAATCTAAAAAACATGTTCGCAGTAAGAATCAAGTAAGAGGTTGTATGATCTTCGTTTTACTTTATCAACTGAACACATTTTGGCTTAAGAAATAGATAAGAACTGGTTTGCCAAAAGAGTGGTTAATGAATGGATAGACTTAGTAACCATGCAGTGAGCGCTGAAACTATCGGTTGTTTCACGAGAAGATAAGATTAACTTTATGGATGAGGATGGCATGTGGTAAGAGACATGGAACTGCCTAGTGTAGGCATTATGGTCTCTTGCAGTCTCTTTCATTCTTGCGTTCTTATATCCTAAGAATGACTTTAGGAAAAATTCAATGACGAAATCTATACACAAATTGCAGAGCATCAGTCATTGGGTTGTATAATAAGGGAGCGAATAGGTAACATGAATATTAGTACCAAGTCTAACAGAAGTACTCAAAATAATACTAAAACCAACACACACATAAACCTACACTAGCATAGGCACTCGTATTAACATACATACACACACACAAACACATGGCCACCCTCAGGAAAACATACTAAAACTAGCACTAACCAATGAAACTATGCACGCACGCACACAAACACGCACTGATTCTGTCAGTTAAACACTAAAACTAGCACAATCAAACGAATAAACACACACACAAGCCCATACATGCACAGACACTATCAGTAAAACATTTAAACTAGCACAATCAAATGAACAAACACACATGCACACACTACAAGTAAAACACACTAAGACCAACAGTAACAAACATACATGCACGTGCGCACACAAACATACACAAACACATGCACAGACACTAAGTAAAAAAAATCAGCACTAACGAACATACACACACAAACATACACAAACACATGCACAGACACTAAGTAAAAACAAAATCAGCACTAACGAACACACACACACAAACACACACCATCAGTAAAACACGCTAAGACCAACAGTAACAAACGTACATGCACGTGCACACACAGACACGCGCGCACACACACAAGGGCACCCAAAGACGCGGCCAAGAACCACGAGAGGAAAAAAGTTGTTCCGTTTGTCTTGGGAAGTCTCTTTTCACATTTTATCTTGATTTACTCACCGATACGACTCTGCCCCTATTTCTGCCTCACACGTCGTAAATAGGAGCGGCCGGACAGTAAGAGAGATATAGAGAGAAGGAGATACGGGAGCGGGGAGAGGTTCATGATGTATAAGGAGAAGTGGCCGGGGGTCCTGAGTGCTGAAGACTCACCTGACAAAGAGGAAAATATGAGGAAGAGTGAAGATGTAATATACGAAAGCGCTCTGCTTCGTTTAGTTCCGAGAAAGGGAAGTGGCCGGGGGTCCTGAGTGCTGAAGACTCACCTGACAAAGAGGAAAATATGAGGAAGAGTGTAGATGTAATATACGAAAGCGCTCTGCTTCGTTTAGTTCCGAGAAAGGGAAGTGGCTGGGTGTCCTGAGTGCTAAAGACTCACCTGACAAAGAGAAAAATATGAGGAAGAGTGAAGATGTAATATACGAAAGCGCTCTGCTTCGTTTAGTTCCGTGAAAGGGATGAGATTAATGCAGTAGTAAAAATAAGAGGTTTAAAATGTTTGTAAATATGTCTATCATGTGAAATTCAAGGCTGATTTTGATCATACTTGAAGTCTTTTGCAATCAAATACGAAAGATATAAGATTACTGGAATAGAAATATAAGAGGTTTGAAATATCTGTAAAAATGTCTATCAAGTAAAATTCAAGTTTAATTTTGACAATGCTTGATGTCTTTCGCAATCATATACGACAGACACAAGGTTAGTGCAAAATAAATAGATAAATACATAAGACCTTTGGAATATCTGTAAAAATGTCTCAAATAAAATTCAAGACTAATTTTGACAACAATGCTTCAAGTCTTTCGCAATCAAATACTAGACATAAGACGATAAAGATAAGTCTAAAGACGAGACTTAAGAAGAAAAAGAAGAAGAAAAAAAAGTCTTGTGAATGAATGGATTCAGAATTGAAATTCAATTCAGGCACAAAGAATTTGTCCAGAATTAAGGCCCTAAACTAAATGGAGGTCAAAAAAGCCACGAAAAAAAAAACTATTCGCAAAGGTATTTGGAATTGAAAGCGATGGAAGGCAAGGGTCCTGGCCGCAAGAATTTTGGATTAGAAATAATGGCAGAGTCCAGGAGGAGGACAAAAAGGACGCCTCAGTGAATGCAAGCCCAGTGGCTATGGATTTTATACAAAAGAGAAAAGGGATAATGAGAGGAGACTAGAATGTGGAAGAGGAAGGACAGAAAGCCTCAGCTATGTGCGGTCGTTGCGAAGCAATTTCCGAAAATTCCTTTGGATGGTTTTCACTATACTGGTGGTCATCAGCTTCAACATTTGCGAACACACAAGGGCACTAGACTAGACTATGTGATTTTTTATTTATCTATTTGTCTTTTTTTTATGATCGCCATTTTCCACAGTTGATAATACCAGACCAATTCATTGGACAACGTCACGTTTCAAAATGTATTTTTTGGGGGGAGGGAGGGAACACACTATATTTGCACATATGAAAATACCTCGGCTATAAAACAATACAGGATAATATATACATATAATTTACTAAAAATATATTTCCAAAGTGTAAAATCCATGAAATGACTTAAGATTTTCGACAAGAATTATAAGAGAGACAGATAGAGGACCGAAAATGACTAAATTGATGCTTTAAGAGAAACAAAAGTAAAAGTTTATACAAATAACTATAAACTAGTATGCAAACGGACTTGAATTTTTTTTGGACACGTTTTGTTCGGTGCGATCAATACCTTACTAAAGCCAATGGCGGATGACGCGTGTTATATTTGGGTAACCGCGTTGTTAGGTTTGCTTAGAATGATCAGCTTCGTACTTTGCAGCTCGAAGCAAAACAACCCCATTCATTAACAAAGATTAAGTGCTCTAGCCCTGGCGTTCTAGAGACGGTTTACAGGGCTAGATGAATAACGAAAGATGACTTAAACATTTAAATCTGCAGAGAGAGAACACTGTACATTGTTTTATATATTAATGATTAAATGGTGATTAAGATTATTACATATTGGACCGTTTGATATCCATTGTATTTTTAATTAGTCTTAATATATTACCATTCCGTTTTCTGTGTCAGGTTAATGAAGGTACGGGTCGATGGTCCGATGGCTCTCAGGGTACGTAGAAAACGGGAAAGAGGTCGAGAACCCATGCTCTAGATAATCGTTTGACGATTTTCGTTGAGCCATGAACGATCATCGTTGAGCGACAATCTCAACGAGCAAAACGTGCGTTACGGCTGAATTCAAAGAACAAAATTAGACACGAAACATGTTAAAGCGTACAAACACAACGGCTCAAATTTCACCCGACGCAACAAAATGAAAAACTCTAACGCAAATTGGAAACCTGGACGAAGCAGAATGACAAGTCTTGTGATCACAGCGGGCAAGAATACATCAATCAAGGTGGGTTCAGGCATCGCTAAGAAATTCTAAACCAAAATACCAAACTGAGAAAGAAAAATATATAACAAACAGAATTGGCCTAGAGCAGGGGTGGGCAACCTTTATAAGTGTGGGTGCCAAAATCAGCCAAGTCTTTAATACAAAAATGTTCTCACGTGACAACAGAGTAACATAAAATATAGGCCTACATACGAGTATGGGCTTCTTCCCTTCACCTTCTAATGCCCCAATCCGCCGTCCAGCACAGCATGTGGTTAACAATGGTCATACAAAAGAATTTAGAGATTTGTTAATTAATTGTTTTAAGGTGAACTCTGGGATTCGCGTGCCGGAGAAAAAATCGTTGGTGTGCCATATTTGGCACGCGTGTCAAGGGTTGTCCACCCCTGGTCTACGAGGCGAGGGGTGACGTAATAATAAAGTTTAGTAAGCAATTGAATTTCTGAACGAGAAAAATCGGCAGAAGGATATAGAAAGACAAAGGAAATGTTACAGAGACGCGAAAACAATGAACAAAATCCTTCATGAATTTTTCGAAAAAATGAAAATAAAAAACAAATAAATAAATAAAGAAGAGAATGTCTTAGACTAGTGGAAAGCAATAGTCACGGTAACCAGAAAAATGGAAGACAAATGTCGAGAAATGTGTCTGCTGAATGTGTCACAGTTGTGGAACAAGAAGAGAATACTGGGGGAGACAGTGGATAGAACTGTGAAGATAATAGTGATACGATAGATACAATAGTGAAGGGAAATTGACCAAGAATTAGGAGTGTCTAAATCTGGCATCCAAACTGGAACTCTGAATATTTTACGTAGGAAATACGAGAGATATGTATGTCGATGAACCTAAAACAAACAAATAATAGAGAAGACATGAAGTTGTTGTGGGGAGCTTTGGCGAGCCAGACTTAAAAAAATCAAGACACGTGTGCGATTTTACAGAAAAAACGGATTGGCTTTATGATGAGATAGATCTGTGTGTGTGTGTGTGTGTGTGTGTGTGTGTGTGTGTGTGTGTGTGTGTGTGTGTGTGTGTTTAGGGTTAAGAGATAGTGTAAAAGTGTCCTATGAACTTCGAACTTTCTGTTAAACTGCGAAGTGTACATCAGTCCACACGTCTCGACGAACACAACAAAACTATTCCAAGAATAATACATAACTTCTGACACATCAAATCCTTCTGCTCCTTCCCTTTGAAGGTAGCATGTTACTTCCATCAACTGGAAACAAGGACGAGAACTTGAAGACCTGGAAGGCTTTCCAGATACTCCAGTGCATATTCAATTTGTTTCACCTTCAGTAGTTCTTGAAGTTAGATGATTGCTTCTGTCAAGAGTATTTTGATGTCTTCGTCCTTCTGGTTTCTACCACCGCCCGCAGAAGTGTTTCTTCTGGTCACAGAGTCCAAGACGCTCTCTTGGGTTTCGCTCGATGAAAACAAACTCAAAATTTCTTGAAGGATTTCATGCTCCGACGACTTCCGTTCCAGGAGTTTCTGGTCTGGCTGAAGCTCTTTGACGTATGTTGACGTCAAACGTGTTTAAACTCGCATCTAAATGAAAACAAACTTTCGGAAAGTGATATCTTTGGTAGCGTAGGTAACCTAGAGAGTGTTTGTTTATCTTCCACAAATTCATACGACAGTTTCATTCATCTTAGTTACCAGAGCAACTTGTATTCCCACACTATATATGTTCTCCATTTTTACAATCTAATATCTTTTATAAGAACATAAGAATGAAGGAGACTGCAAGAGACCATAAGGCCTACACTAGGCAGTTCCATCTCCATTACCACATATGACCTTATCTTTTCTGGCCGAGCGGGTTTGAGCGTCGCTACTTGAGGCGGAGGTCAAGGTGATGGCAGCTCGAACTCTGCCGCCGACGAACTGGACCATTAAACTCCACGCTACAAAGTCCTCTGTAAGGGGCACCGTCCTAGCCTCCTGATAGGGGGAGTTCGCGAAGTTAAACCGAATTATTTCCTCTTTTCTGATCAGTTAGTAGCGACCTCCGCCCCCCCCCCCGGGGTCTTCCTATTTATTCTAAGAGATTTGTGTTCCATGACTATATACATGATCATGATTTAACTAGCAAAATGAAACGAAACTAAGACCTAACTAGATAAACTAAGATCAAACTAGCAATATAAAGGCTCCATTCTCATATGTCTCTTCTTTTGGTTAACATCAAGAAGCATTTTCATTCATCATGTCTCGAACCTTTTCAACAAATTCACACATTTAATTATAAAACAACTATATTCACTCGGCTTGCAATGGTGGCATAGAATATTCCTTGTGTGTTGTCCATATGTATTTGCAACATTGTTTATTTATTATTTTATATTTAATGTATTATTGTGAGAACCAAGCGTTCATAATAAGCGTGTATGTTTTTCCCGCCAAGTCTGAGCTTGGTGGCGTGGTTTGGCGTCAGAGTCAGTTTCGATTACTCTTTGAGAGCGTATGCATGCTTGTTTCTGTAGTGTTAAATCATATATACATATATATATATATACATATATATATATATATATATATATATATATATATATATATATTTCAATTTTGTTTCATTAGCTACCCAATACAAGCTAAAATGGAAAGATCAGTCATAGAAGCAGCTACAAAAACTGCCAATGGTTTATTTGAGCTCCAATGGCATTCCTGGACAAAAAAAAATGTACCGTTTGATTTCCTGGTTTGATGAACAGCGCATAGAAACTATTGCTAGCTCCCTAAAAACATTCCTGTTCGCATAAAACATTCCTTGGAAGCTGTTGAATTTATACAACCCTAGAACAACACTTAGTGTGCTCAAAAAGAACATAGGAATGGAGGGGACTGCAAAAGACCATAAGGCCAACACTAGGCAGTTCCATGTCCTTTACCATCTGTTATACCTATCCATAACGTTTTCTCATCTCTTAAAACAACCTATTGTTTCAGCGCTCACTACGTGGTTACTAAGTCTATTCCATTCGTTAACTACTCTGTTGGTAAACCAGTTCTTGCCTATTTATAGATACCAGGAAGCAATGTAGGTGTTAAAGGGGAAGCAAAACTGTGGAAAGTGACCTCAAAAAAGAGAGAGAGAGAGAAGAGAGAGAGAGAGAGACCCCTCCCCAAGGTGCTACTGGATACCAACGACGACACCGAACCCCATAGGGATCGTTTTCTTTGGCCGGAAGTGAATTCGATCCTGCTCAAGAGGCACCCTGTCCAACCCCGACCTTGCGTGACCTAGGACGAAAGACATTTGACCCTTTCCGTACCAAATGACACGACCCTTTAAGCCTCGTTGGCACAGGACTCGTTTAGTAGCCGCTAACGACTTGTTAACTACCCATCTTCTTACCCAATGTCAACATAAAGTTAGTAAACTTGACTCTAAACTATCCTAGTGTGAACACAAACTTGCCGGGTAAGTTAACTTGCAGTAAGCACTAGAGGCTACTAAACTAGCCCCGTGTCAACAAGGCTTTACCCTAACACTCCTTCAAACTAGCAAACCTATTTGATATATCTGTGGAGATCTTCCATGAGTATGAGAACAACTCCACAAGAAGTCCGTAATGAACTTAATCTGCCTTAAAGGCAATAACAAGTTAGAATAATTGGATACTGGTATGTTATAACACATTTGTAAATGTTCACTACAAACCCACTATCGGAGAAATAATATCGGAAGTACAGGGAAACTGTATATTTCGACTACTATCTGTAGTCCTCTTCAGCAGAAGGATTCTGCTGAAGAGGACTACAGATAGTCGAAATATACAGTTTTCCTGTACTTCCGATATTATTTCTTCGATAGTGGGTTTATAGTGAAAGTTAGAATAAACAACTGTATCCTTGCCCAACACTATTTCACCATACGCAAAGACGTGCGTGAGAACTTGGATGATGCCGATATCGCACACTGTTGGTCAGTCACGTCACGACTCGTGTTTGGGCCACGTCCACGGCAGTCTGTAAGCTGCGAGGCTGAAACCGGATCCCGCAGAATAAGTACGAAATATAACGTGTTTATTTGTTCAAGATCTGCGGTTTCGTTACCCATTTACGAGTAACTTGTATGCAGCAACGCTACATGACTGGTGACCTCAGTTGTTGACGTTCTCATCCTGATCAAGACTGTAGGCTCCAAACCAGCTCACGCAGAATTAGTGCGAAAATATATTGTATCTTTTATTCTTTGGGTCTCATTACCCATTTTAGAGTTATCTATATATGTAGCAACGCTATATAACTGGTGACTTTAGTTGTTGACGTTCACATCTTGATCAAGGTAAACTCTAGGCCGGAGATTATACAGTACAATTAGTGCGTAATACAGTGTATTTGGTTATCAAGATTGTGATTTCATTACCCACTGACAATATCTAATATGTAGCAACATTACAACCCCGTGGAACGTCCTTGGCAGCGAAGTCGTTCCCACCTACATTCGTTTACCTCTTCTGACCCGGGACGGAAATTTCCCTGCCGTCCCGGCTACGACCAGATACTCCCACGAAGTGGGAAGTGAGAAACCTCTGTAGGGAGAGCCTCGTCAGTTGTGCCAAGCCTCCCCCACCCCCCCACCTTTTTTTTCTTTTCTTTTTTTTTTTTGCCGATGTTTGGGTTGCCTCCTGTTCTGACCAGGACTGTCGAGAAGCAACGCAAGAAACCCGCAGCGTGTCCCGGGAATCGACCTCATAACCGCCTGGTCACGAGTTCGACACGGTATTTTCGTGGTACCCTGACGATAGCAAAAGAGAAGTGAAAAGGCACTCGAAGCACCTGGCATCGTCTCCAACGCGGTCTCGTGTTCGTCCCGCGGACAGCGGCACTTCTTCATCCGAGGAAAGACGAGAAAACAAAAGAATTGCTTCCATGAGGTCGTTTAAACCAATGATTCTCCTTGGCCTTGTGCGATTATGAATCACGGGCTTTTTCGCCCAGAACCGCTGGAGTAACGTGGTGTGGTCTCGACACACGTGTTGTGTGTGTGTTTGTGCTTGTGTGTGTGTGTGTGTGTGTGTGTGTGTGTGTGTGTGTGTGTGTGTGTGTGTGTGTGTGTGTGTGTGTGTGTGTGTGAGTGAGATTCACCATGGTCATAGATCACGTGTTAGACTCGTGATCGACAGCTATTACCCTCCCGGAAGAGAGCTCAGAGCTCATATATGACCGATCTATGGGTAATGCTGTGACCTTACACGCACACACACACCCAACTCCCCGCCAACGAGCTGGAGTAACGACTCGCAGCGCAGCGATACTGAAATTATTTCAGCCCTGGGCGGGATTCAAACCAGGACTTCCGTAGTGGCAGCCAGGAACTCTACCAACTACGCCACGGATTTAGTATGTGTGTGTGTGTGTGTGTGTGTGTGTGTGTGTGTGTGTGTGTGTGTGTGTGTGTGTGTATTTTGTATTGGTTGACGTCATAAGGCTTTATTCAGCTTGGGTAAACTTCTTCATACAAATAAACAAGGTAGACTGACGATGCGGGAAGAGACGACAATTTTCAATCGGGCACTACCGTAGTGGACCAATTTGTTATTTCACACATGACATGGACATGAACACAACATATACAGGGTGGAGGATCTCTGACGGGATCTCATGAAGGAGACCAGATTATTAATGTCATGATCCCTGAACGCCATTGGATACTCTTAAAACAAAGGTTCTCAACATTTTTCCCGTTTTCTACGCACTCCGAGAGTCCTCAGACCATCGACCCGTACCTACATTAACCTGACACAGAACAGAAACGGTAATATATGAAGACTAACTGAATATACAATGGTACCGCAATGGACATCAAATAGTTCAGATTGTAATGACGTTTGTTTGTTAATCATTAACATAAAAAAACGATGTACATTTTCCTCTCTCTGCAGATTTAAATGTAATATTTCCCTGACCTTCTAAGTATCCCCGTAATCCAATCTGTGAAGCCCAGGTTGAGAACTCCTGCTCCAAAACAACAGCTTCTACAACAACATCGTTAACAACAATAACGTCATCAACAAGAACTACAACAAAAACAATAACGTCAAAAACAACGGCAACAATAATAGCAATGTCAACATTATCGACATAGTTAACAACAATAACGTCATCAACAAGAACTTCAACAAAAACAATAGCGTCAAAAACAACAGCAACAACAATAATAGCAATGTCAACATTATCAACATCAACAATAACGTCATCAACAAGAGCTACAACAAAAACAATAACGTCAAAAACAACATTAACACTAACAATAATAGCAATGTCAACATTATAGACATCAACATCAACAATAGCAACATTATCAACAAAAGAGCAACAGGAACATTATGAACAACATCAATTTTAACATTATCATCAAAAGAGCAAAAGGGACAATATCAACATCAATTGTAACATTATCAACAAAAGAGCAACAGGAACATTATCAACATCAATTGTAACATTATCATCAAAAGAGCATTAGGAACATTATCAACATCAATTGTAACATTATCAACAAAAGAGCAATATCAACATGATCAACAACATCAATAACATACGATTCTAATCCAGTAAGAAGTGACCCCCGGCCCAGAAGACTCCCTGGTATGTGAAAACTACGTTCGAGTCAGACCTCGACCAATCACAATGAAGCCCAGGTAGGTTTAACCAAAACAAAACGGCCTCGGAGTGCCGTGGCGCTGAATGGGTAGAATGGAAGTTCAGCAGAAAAGAATCTGGAAGGGAAGGGGACAGAGAGTCTGGAAGTCTGGAAAGTTATCATTGGAAAAGAGGAACGAGGGGGAGTCTTGAAAAGGACTGTAAGTGGACGAAGGGGGGTGGGGGGGAGGAAATGGAACACACGACCGAGTTATGAAAAAATAGAACAAATCTAGAAAGGATAGAATAGAAGAACAGAGAAAAAAGGAAGGGGTAGAGGAAGAAAGAAAACGGGAAGGAAAGAAGAAAAAGGGAGGAAAGGAATGGAAGAAAGGAGGAAGAGGAGAAGGGAGGGAGGGACTGAGAGACGGAAGGAAGTAGAAGGTAGGGGAAGGGGGAAGGGGGCAGTGTGAAAAGAGAAAGGAAGGAGGGGGGAGGAGGGAGGAAAGAGAGAACAAAGAGATGGCGCAAGGGCGGGAAGGAGGTAAGGAGGGAAGGAGGGAAGTTGGTACGAGAGGGAGGATAGGGGACGGGGAAGAAGGGAGGGAGCGACAGAGAATGGGAGGAAGGAACATAGTATGGAGTGAAGGAAGGAATAAAGGAAGGAAAGAGAGGAGGAAGGAAGAAGGAGGAGGAGGAGGAATAAGGAGGGAAAAGTGGATGAAAGATGGAAAAAATTAAAGAGAAGAGGAGGGAAGAAGTGGAGGAAGGAAGGAGAGGAAGGAAGGAAAGAAAAGTTATGAGAGAATAAGGGGAGGAAGGAAAGAAGGAAGAAAGGAAAGAGGACGAGAGAAGAAGGAGAGGAAGGATGTAAGGAATGGAAGAGAGGAGGAGGGAAGAAGGGGAGGAAGGAAAGAAGGAAGGAAGGAAAGAGGACGAGAGAAAAAGAGGAGAGAGGATGGAAGGAATGAAAGAGAGGAGGAGGGAAGAAGGGGAGGAAAGAAAGAAGGAAGGAAGGAAAGAAAGAGGACGAGAGAAAAAGAGGAGAGAGGATGGAAGGAACGAAAGAGAGGAGGAGGGAAGAAGGAGAGGAAGGAAAGAGGACGAGAGAAGGAAAGGAAGGATAGAAGGAATGAGAGAGAGGAGGAGGGAAAAAGGGGAGGAAGGACAGAAGGAAGAAAGGATGTAGCAAGAGAGTGGGGGAGGGAGGGAGATGGGGAGGAAAGGGGGAAAGGGAAGAGGTAAAAGGAGAGGGAGGGAATAAACAAAGGTGATAAAAAAGGGGAAAGGGGGAAAACGGGGAGGAAGGAATGGGGAAAGGAGGAGAGATAAATAGAGACGTGAGAAGAGAGAGAGAGAGAGAGAGAGAGAGAGAGAGAGAGAGAGAGAGAGATAGAGAGAGAGAGAGCAGAAAAGAGTGAGGAAAGTGTAAGAAGAGAGGAAGGGAATTTAGAGACAGAACAAAGATGAAAGAGCGCAAGGAAATGAAAGTGAAAGAGAAGAAGTAAAGGAAAATTATGGAATGGAACCAAAAAAAGGGTGATTGGAAGACATGAATAAAAGGGAGACAGAAAACAAGGACTAGGAAAAAAAAGAGGACTCTTTGTGACAAAAGAAGAGAGTGGTGGGGAGGAGGAGAGGAGGAGGAGAGGAGGCAATGAGGGTACTCATTCAGGTCCAAAAGGAATCTGGGTTGACATTCGAAAATAAAGATGCAAAGACACAAGAGGAGGAGAAGTGGGTCAGACTAAAGTTCTGTAAATGCGATGAAAGGAAGAGAAAGACGATCAAGGTTTTTTTTTTTCTTCTTTTTTAATCTTCAAAGAGACTGGAGGATAGTGTCCGGTAGGGAAGGACTATTTAGTGGGAAAATGTTGAAGCTTTAGAAGACGAGGAAAAAGAGGTAGATGAAAAAAAAAAGGAAGAACCAGAAAGAAAATAAATATGAAGAAGTAAAAGAGGAAGAAGAACCAAAAGGAGGAAGAACAAAAAGAGGAAGAAAAAGAAGAAGCAGAAAACGAAGTAGAGGAGGAAAAAGAACCAAAATAATAAAAAAGAGAGAACAAAAGTAGTAAAAGTAGAAGTCCAAGAAGAAGATCAATAATAGAAGAATCAAAAGAAGAAAAAATGATGAATAGAAGAAACAAGAGAAAGAACAACAACAAAAAGTAGAGGAAGAACCAAAAGAAGATGAAGCAGAAGTAGACGAAAACGAAGATGACAATGACGACAATGAAGAAGAAATATAAAGAATAAATCGAAGAAAAAAAGACTAAGTGAAATAAGAGGAAGAGAAGGAAAAATTAAGAGAGGAGGAACAAAGTAAAAAGAGGAAGAATAAAAGAAAAGGAGGAAGAACAGGAAGAAGAAGAAGAAGAAGAAGAAGAAGAGGAAGAAGAAGAAAGAGAGAAAGATCATAAATACAGATGAGAAATATAAAGAATTAATCGAAGAAAAACAAGACTAAGTGAAATAAGAGGAAGAGAAGGAAAAATTAAGAGAAGAGGAATAAAGTAAAAAAGGAAGAATAAAAGAAAAGGAAAAGGAAGAAGAGGAAGAAGAAGAAGAAGAGGAAGAAGAAGAAAGAGAGGAAGAAGAAGAAGAAGAAGAAAGAGAGAAAGAGGAAGAAGAAGAAGAAGAAAGAGAGGAAGATCATAAATACAGATGAGAACCTCGCTGCACCTCAGGAGGGCAATACAAAGAACTTACAAGAGTGATAACAGAAGAGATACGAGAACATAACTCCAACAGAAAAGCAAAGCTACGAAAAAGGGGGGAGGAGGGGGGAGGGGGAGAATGAGCGACCAAGAACAGAAAGAACATAAAACAAGAAAAATGACACGATAAGAAAGTGGTGAATGAATACAATGAAAAGAGAAAGTAGGAACAAAAGGAGGAAAAGGAGAAGAATGAGGAGGAGGAAAAAAAGGAGATGAAAGAGGAAGAGGAGGAGGAGAAGGAAGAGGAGGAGGCGGTGGAAGAGGAGGAAAAGGAGAAGCAAGAGGAGGAGGAAGAGGAGGAGGAGAAGGAGGAGGGGAAGGAAGAGGAGGAGGCGGTGGAGGAGGAAAAGGAGGATGAGAGGCAAGAGGAGGAAGAGGAGGAAGGAGGGGAGGAGGAGGAAGAAGAGGAGGAGGAGGGTGAGAAGCAAGAGGAGGAAGAGAAGGATGGAGGGGAGGAGGAGGAGAAGGAAGAAGAGGAGGCGGTGGAGGAAGGGAGGAGGAGGAGGAGGAAGAGGAGAAGAAAGAGGAGAAACAAGAGGAGGAGGCGGTGGAAGAGGAGGAAAAGAAGGATGAGAAGAGGAGGAGAAGGAGTATGAGAATCAAGAGGAAGAAGAGGAGTATGAGAGGGAAGCGGAGGAGGAGAGGAGGAGGAGGAGGAAGGAGGAGGAAGGAGGAGAGGAGGAGGAAGGAGGAGGAGGAGGAGGAGGAGGAGAGGAGGAGGAGGAGAGGAGGAGGAAGAGGAGGAGGAGATGAGGAGGAAGAGGAGGAGGAGGAAGAGGAGGAGGAAGAAATGGAGGTAAATAGGAGAAGACACGGTTAGTAAAAATTGTAATTCCATCACAGAGAGGGGAAGGGAGACGAAAGGAGGGGGAGGGAGGGAGGGAGGGAGAGAAGGAAAAGGAAGGTAATAGAAAAGCAGAAGCAGAAGAAGAAGAAGAAGAATTTTACTACGAGTACGAAGGAGGAGCACAGAAAAGGAAACGATGACGATTGGAGATAGGGGGAAGAAAATGAGAAAATAATTGGGAAGGGGGTAACTAACGAAAGGTAACAAAAATACAAAGAAGAAAAAGAAGAAAAAGAAGAGGAAGAAGATCAAGAAGAAAAATAAGAAGGAAAATAAAAATAAAAAGAAGATTAAGAAATAAACGAGAAAATAATTGGGAAGGGGTTAACGAAAGGTAACAAAAATACAAAGAAGAAAAAGAAGAGAAAGAAGAAGAGGAAGAAGATCAAGAAGAAAAATAAGAAGGAAAATAAAAATAAAAAGTAGGAGGAGGATTAAAAAATAAACGAACAAATGAGAAAATAATTGGGAAGGGGGTAACGAAAGGTAACAAAAACACAAAGAAGAAAAAGAAGAGAAAGAAAAAGAAGAGGAAGAAGATCAAGAAGAAAAATAAGAAGGAAAATAAAAAGAAAAAGTAGAAGATTAAGAAATAAACGAATAAACGAGAAAATAATTGGGAAGGGAGGTGATGGTAAAGAAGGTAGCAAAAATACAAAGAAGATCAAGAAGAGAAAGAAGAAGAAAAACAAAAAGAAAAAATAAGAAGAAAATAAGAAGAAGAAAAAGAAGAAAAAGAAGAAGAAGAAGAAGAAGGGATCAAAGTAGTGAAGGAAAGGTCAGATGAAGGTGGAAGAGAAACAAATACAGAATGGAAAACACGAGAATGAAAAGATGAAAAAATAATAGAAGAGAGAAGGAGGTAGGCATACAGGGAGTATGGGAGGAAACAAATGTAAAATGAAGAATGATAGAATGTCAGAGGAGGGGAAAAGGAGGGGGAGGGGGAAGAGGAGGGGAGGAGGAAGAGGAGGGGAGGGGGAAGAGAAGGGCGAGGGTGAAGAGAAGGGGAGGGGGAAGAGAAGGGGGAGGGGAAGGGGGAAGAGAGGGTGAAGAGGAGAGGGAGGAGGAAGGGGGGGAGAGAAGGGGAGGGGGAAGAGAGAGGGAGGAGGAAGAGGAGGGGGAGGAGAGGAAGTGGGGAAGAGGAGGAGGGGGAAGAGAGAG
This sequence comes from Oratosquilla oratoria, assembly GCF_046742065.1. NCBI lineage: Eukaryota > Metazoa > Arthropoda > Malacostraca > Stomatopoda > Squillidae > Oratosquilla > Oratosquilla oratoria. The sequence continues at coordinate 11,310,708 of NC_134799.1, forward strand.
GGAGGAGGAAGCGGAGAAGGGGGAAAAGGAGGAAGAGGAAGGGGAGGGGGGAAGGGGAGGGGGGAGGATAGAGGGTAGGGAAGAGGAGGGGTAGGTAGAGGAGGAAATGAAGGGGAGGGGGAAGAGGAGGGGGAGGGTAAGAGGAGAAGAAGAAAAACCGTCAAAGATAAAGGAATTAGAAAAGTAGGGAGGAAGGGGGGAGGGGGAGAGACAGAGTGAGGAAGAGAGAGAATAAGCGAGAGAGAGAGAGAGGAGAGAGAGAGGAGAGAGAGGGGGAGAGGAGAGGGAAAGAGAGAGGATAGAGAGAGAGACGAGAGAGGCAGAACGCAGAGAGAGAGAGAGAGAGAGAGAGAGAGAGAGAGAGAGAGAGAGAGAGAGGAGTGAGAAGGAGAGGAGAAAAAGAGAAAGAGAGAGAGAGAGAGAGACAGACCGACGCCATTCAGTGTAACACAAGATTGAATTTCCGCCCAAGTCACCCTCCTCTGTCCCTCCTCTTAACTTACCAATCATTACATTGGTCCTTCCACGAACACAGATGGAGTCCTTGGAACGTCCTTGTCCTCTATGACCCGTCTGACCAACTCCAAATTCCCCTCTATGCTAGTAACAACTAGTGAACAGGACGATAAAAAAAAAAAAAAAAAAGTCCCGATACTTCCGATTCCGATACGAGTCCCGATACTGCTCTAAACTTCCGATTCCGATACGAGTCCCGATACTGCTCCAAACTTCCGATTCCTATACGAGTTCAGATTCTGCTCTAAACTTCCGATTCCGATACGAGTCCCGATACTGCTCTAAACTTCAGATTCCGATACGACTTCCTATACTGTGCTCTAAACTTCCGATTCCGATAAGACTTCCTATACTGCTCTAAACTTCCGATTCCAATATGAGTTCTGATACCGCTCTAAACTTCCAAATCCGATACGAGTTCAGATTCTGCTCCAAACTTCCGATTCCGATACGAGTCCCGATACTGCTCTAAACTTCCGATGCGATTCCGATACTTGAAGTGATAATTATAATTCACTATTATTTTCAGGCTCGGCAGTTGGTTTGGGAAACAAATACTCTATGAACAAAATACATTTATTCATCATTTATCGGAATCGGAAGTTTAATTAAAGCAATATCGGGACTAGTATCGGAATCGTAAACAGTTTTGGTATCGTCTCATTACTACTGATAACATATTTCTAAACATTCATCTAGCCTTCTCTTACAGCGCTTTCTTTCTCTCTCTCTCCCTCTCTCTTCTGGTTGAATATGTGACAAAGTATTGACAAAGACAGTCTTTCCAATCTCTCTTCCAGATTTTTTTTCTTTAACCACAAATTTCCTCCGACACATTTTTCCTCGCTACAATTTTCCTCCGACATATTTTTCTTCACTACATTTTTCCTCACCACAATTTTCCTCCGACACATTTTTCCTCACAACAATTTTCCTCTGACATTTTTCCTCCCTACAATTTTCCTCCGACATTTTTTCCTCCCTACAATTTTCCTCAAACACATTTCTTCACAATTTTTCTCCGACATTTTCCTCACCACAATTTTTCTCCGACACATTTTTCTTCACAATTTTGCTCCGACACATTTTTCCTCACCACAATTTTGCTCCGACACATTTTTTCACAAACAATTTTCATCACCACAATTTTCTTCATCATATTTTCCTCAAGACACATTTTTCCTCACCATTCAAGACACATTTTCTCCCCATTTTTTCTCGGACACCTTTCCCCCTCCGCCACCCTCCACTTGTGTGGCTTCCCTTTATCTTCCACCTGCCCAAGAGTTTGACGCCTCTTTCCGATATTTGCTCCAGCGTCGTTCGATTCTTTTCCCACCTCTCCTTCCGTTCTCATAAGGCTCTCAGCTTTCGCAGAAACACATCTGAATAAATTTTTTCTTTTATAATTATCAATTATTATAGTTTATTAATTATTATTATTATTATTATTATAATTATTTTTTTTTTTTTTTTTTTTTTTTTTTTTTTTTTTTTTTTTTCCCTAAGGGTACAAACATGGACTTTCGCCACTGTCAGAACATTCCACTCAGTTAAGAGAAGCTTCTGGCAGTCATAAGGTTAAAAACTTTCTCGGTTAACTTGGCTTTAATCTACTTAACTGAGCCCTCGGGAGTTGGAGGGTTATCGAATACTCTTCAGGTTCTTCCAGAAGGAACCAGAGTTATTTTCTGTTACTCCATCTCTCAACCAATTGACGACACTTCTCTACTCTCTATCCATCCATTCATCGTTGACCTTTCTCCACAGGTTTTTAAAACCTCGACTTTTTCTTTTTAATAAAGTTTAACGTCACAAACTCCTCCACATAGGGAGGCTAGTACGGTGCCCCTTACAGAGGACTTTGTAGCGTGTAATATAATAAACCATGTCCTTAGTTCACCTTCGCCGGTGGCAGGGTTCGAACCGCCATCTCCTCGACCTTCGCCGAAAGTAAAGACGCACTAACCCGCTCGGCCAGCGACCTTCCTATGCATCTCGCGTGCATAACCCGATTAATACTTAGAAATCATTTCGTATAATTTCTAAAAAATCACCCCAACTCTTCTTAATCCTACCAAAACTCACTTCTTTCAGCTCTCTGATCTCACGAAGTTGTTTCCATCTTGATAATACGATTGTTTGACCGAAGGTGAAGAAGGATATGAGAGTCCTTCATAATAAGTATATTAAGACAGAAGGACAGGACTCGTAGTGATGGATTTATATTAAGACAAATTATATTCACGAAGGAAATAGGCAAGAACCGGTTTACTAATAGAATGGTTAACGAATGGAATAGACTTAGTAACCATGTACTGAGCGCAGAAACTGTTTTAAGAGAAGGTTAGACAAATTCATGGATGAGGATGATAGGTGGTAATGGATATGGAACTGCCTAGTGTAGATCTTATGGTCTCTTGCAGTCTCCTCCGTTCTTGTGCTCATAAAACATACTTTCTTCAGTTCTTCAAGTTGACGTAGTTTCCAACACGATTGTCTGACCGAAGGTAAACGAGGTCATGGGAGTCAGTGATTAACTACAGGTAAATGATTAATCCAATCAGGTGGTAAGGAGCCTACGAAAGGAGGCGCTTAGTGGCTGCGTCCGAAGCAGTCACCTTTGGCCTGTTATGCCTTTCAGGGACTGTTGAGACCGGTAAAAAGAGTCATTGCTGGAAATCGGAAAGGAGTGCGGGATTCGAACCCGCAACGAGGTGAATGCGAGACCATCACGCCTCCGGTTATGCCAACAGCGGTGATCTTTTATTCTTTTATTATGGTTAACGCTAAGCTGTTTTATTAAAATCTATCTTATCCCTGGTAAGAATGAGGACGGGGTTTTCTGACCTTAATCGTAAATCCCTGTTGACCTTGACCCCTGCTCAGGTCACTGAAGACAAGAACATAAGAATGGGGGAGACTGCAAGAGACCATACGGCCTACACTTGTCAGTTCCATGTCCTTTACCACCTGTCATCCCCATCCATCTCTTAAAACAACCAATTATTATTTCAGCGTTCACTACGAAGTTACTAAGTCTATTCCATTCTTTAAACACTCTGTTGGTAAACCAATTCTTGCCTATTTCCTTCTTAAACCTAAAGTTGTCCATTTGAAATCCATTAGGATTCTTGCTCTGGTGTCTTGATATGATGACCTTGCTTGTATCACCCTTGAAGGGAACGTGAGGGATGGGGAGGCGACCTCAGCAAAGTGTTTCAAGGAGTTTGTTAATTAGGGGTCATCAGATAACGGCCCGCGAGGTCAGTAAAGAAATATGTTTTGTATAATATTGGTAAATAAATGTTGGTTGTCTTTATTTTTTGTGCTTTCACTGTATGGCATGGGTTAAGCGGGATACGCTCGTTATTCTCTCGATTATCTGACAAGCAGTAAAAAAAAAAAAAAAGAAAAGAAAAAAAAAAAAAAAAAATAATAATAATAATAATAATAATAATAATAATAATTATGACCTTTGGTGACCTCTTGATAAAATCCCAAGACGCCCAACCTCATGGTTGCCATTCCGTCTTTAATGACAATTCCCCCGATGATACGCGAGACACTATCGGCCACGAACTCACAGAAGACATCAGGAAGATCAACAAGGGCCAATACTAAAACCAGGTGCCAATTCTGGAACAAGTTGAGGTCGTGAATATTGACCCTCTGCTTCATCACCAAGGATATCACAAATTCCACATTCGTAAAGGAATGAAAAAAAAAAAAAAAGTTTCAGGAATTCATGTCTCTTAAACATTCGATATTCGTTTAGTATATAACCGAGAGGAAGATGGGGCCAAGAGGAGGAAATGGAGGGTTTTGGTGCTTTTCCAGTGGTAGGATTAGAAAAAAGAAGGAAATGGAGAACATAATAAAGTCCAACAGCTTTGCGAGTGCCTGGTTTAGTCGGGAAGAGATGGGTCCAGGAGGGAAAGATTCTGGGTTTTTCCAATGGTGGTGGTGGAGGAGGAGGGAGAAGAGAGAAGGTGAAGGAGGAGAAGGTGGAGAAGAAGAAAGAGAAGAGGAAGAAGAAAGACATGAGGAAGATGAAAGAGGAAGAAGAAAGAAGGAGGTGAGGGAGAAGATGGAGAAGAAGAAAGACAAGAGGAAGAAGAAAGAGAAGAGGAAGAAGAAAGAGAAGAGGAAGAAGAAAGAGAAGAGGAAGAAGAAAGAGAAGAGGAAGAAGAAAGAGAAGAGGAAGAAGAAAGAGAAGAGGAAGAAGAAAGAGAAGAGGAAGAAGAAAGAGAAGAGGAAGAAGAAAGAGAAGAGGAAGAAGAAAGAGAAGAGGAAGAAGAAAGAGAAGAGGAAGAAGAAAGAGAAGAGGAAGAAGAAAGAGAAGAGGAAGAAGAAAGAGAAGAGGAAGAGGGGGAAAATAAAAAAGAAGAAAAAGAAGAAAAAACAAAATTAAAGAAGATAAATAAAAAGAGAAAAAGAAAAAGAAGAAAAAGAAAGTACATAAAGAAGAAGAAACTAGAGAACATAAATTCGAACAGCTTAGCAAGTGCCTGGGTCAGATGGGATGAGATGAGGAACAAGTTCCTGCAAATGTACGAAGAAGAAATAAGACTTCCGGGTCGGCAAGTAGTTCGAAGGCAAAGATCCAGAAGACCTCACGAACCTAAAAGGTGAAGACGTCGCTTACTGCAGACACGAAGTGATGAAGAACGCTTTACAGCTACTAGACGAAGAAGAAAGAAGACTTCCGGGTCGGCAAGTAGTTCGAAGGCAAAGATCCAGAAGACCTCCAGAGCCTTGAAGGTGAAGACGTCGCTTACTGCAGACACGAAGTGATGAAGAACGCTTTACAGCTTCTGGACGAAGAAGAAAGAGAACTTCCGGGTCGGCGAGTAGTTCGAAGGCAAAGATCCAAAAGACCTCCAGAGCCTAAAAGGTGAAGACGTCGCTTGTTGCAGAAACGAAGAGATGAAGAACACTTCACAGCTTCTGGACGAAGAAGAAAGAGAACTTACGGACCTCGGGAGAACCTAAATGGTGAAGACATTGCTTCCTCCAGACGCGGAAGACTTTCCAGCTACTGGACGAAGAAGAAAGAAGACCTCAGGATCCAGAAGAGCTCGGGAACCTAAATGGTGAAGACATCGCTTCCTCCAGACGGGAAGAGATGAAGAACCCTTCCTGTCTGGGAAACGCTAGATGAATTTTCGAAAAAGGGGGAAGAACGAAAGATCAGTTCTTTGAGGAAGACAACACCGATGACGGACGATTTCTGAAGAGAAAAACCAGAGTCGGGTAGAGTTCATAGCACCTTTAACAATATATATATATATATCCCTCTCTGTGTGTGTGTGTGTGTGTGTGTGTGTGTGTGTGTGTGTGTGTGTGTGTGTGTGTGTGTGTGTGTGTGTGTGTGTGTGTGTGTGTGTGTGTGTGTGTGTGTGTGTGTGTGTGTGTGTGTGTGTGTGTGTGTGTGTGTGTGTGTGTGTGTTAACCTGATAGAAAGTGCCAAAGGGCGAGATACAGATATATTAATACAGGAAGAGCAACAAAGAGAGATATTGAAAGAGGTAGACTGACCGACAGATATACGAGTACAAAGGGGTGGGTATAGGAGGAGAAGGAAAAGAATTACTCCCACAAGTCATCTTTTCCAAATTTCGACTTTTCCTCTGAATCGCTAACAGCACCAAAACCCTTCTTTTATCAGCACACTATCGTCCCAATCATAGACAATCATCTCGAGGCCTGGCACTGTTATCTCTTTTTTCAAAGCAAGACAATAATGAAGAAGTTGAAGCACTGATCAAGTATTGTACCCAATGATTCTCGTTCGGTCAATGTCCTTACCCTTTCCCCCTTCTCCTCCTCCCCTCCTCCTGTATTCCTCTCCTTATTCTCCTTCCACTCCTCCTCATCCTCCTTTTCATCCATCTCTTCCTTTTCCCTCTCTCCTCCTCGCCCTCCTCCTGTTCTCTCCTCCTCTTCATCCTCCTTCTCCTCCATCTCTTCCTTTTCCTTCTCCCCTCCTCCTCCATCTCCTATTTTTCCCCTTCTCCTCGCCCTCCTCCTATACTCCCCATCCTCTTGTCCTCTCCTCCTCCTTTTCATTCTCCCATCCTTCCTCTCTCTCCCTTCTCCTCCTATCCTTCCTTCTCCTACTTCACCTCGCTCTCCTCCCCTCCTCTTTTCCACTCCTTCCCCCTCCCCTTCTTTCCCCTCCTCCTCTTCCTCTTCTTCTTCCTCCTTACGAGTCCGCACCAACACCTTAATCCATTTCCTAAGAGACCAAAGGTCAAGTGGGTTCAACTAAGAAAACCTTACGCAATCAGCCTCACCAAATTGTACCATGTCAGTGTATCACCTAAAACAAGAAGTAGTTTCTTCCAAAGTTTTAGGTAAACTTAGAAATACATGGTGCACTATCAATTATTTTATTCTACTAAAAAGGTGAAAGAGAATGAGAAAGAAAAAAGTACACAATTGTCTTCACCCTTCATCTTAACTGATGCGATCCGCATTTTAAGGAAACACTGATCGGTTTTGTACGACTTATTCTATTTTGTTCATTTATTGTGTGTGTGTGTGTGTGTGTGTGTGTGTGTGTGTGTGTGTGTGTGTGTGTGTGTGTTTGTGTGTGTGAAATGGATCGCCCGTGACAGGTTTGGGTAAAAAAAAAAAATTATATTATATATATATATATATATATATATAAATATATATATATATATATATATATATATATAAGGATACAAACATCCTCCAGACTCTGTTGGACCTCGACTCTAATTATTCATGAAAAATAGTTGGGGCAATTCTGGACAAGCATATATTTCACTCCTTTTTCAATTAAGAATACCAATTCCTTCACGCAATGTCTGATTCCGATCAAATGGAATGTGTATAGACTCTACCTTGACAATAACGTAAATCACACGCACACACACACAAGGAGAGAGAGAGAGAGAGAGAGAGAGAGAGAGAGAGAGAGAGGAGAGTCAGATTGTCAGACAGGTGTACAAATAGGTTCATCGAGGTATACACGAGCCATGTGTTCCCTTTCCCCTTACCACCACCATCACTAAAATACCACCACTATTACCACAAACACTACTACCAACACCACTTCACCATCACCAATGACACACTACTATCACTAAAATACTACCACCGCAAACAACACTACTAACACCATCACCATCAACACCACCACAAACAGGAACAACACCACTAACATCAACTACTTCCACTAACAACAACCACTACAACACCATCATCATCATCACTAACAGACTACCACTATCGTAACCACACTACCACTACAACCACCATCACTAACATCGACACCAACACCACTAACACCACCACCACTAGCAGCAACACTAACGCCACAACCATCATCACTAACATACTACTACGACTACCACATCCAACAACACCAAAACCAGGAACATAAACACCACTAACGTATTACCACATCACCAGCACACTACCACTACTAGCACCACCCACAACACCACCACTAACACTAACAACCCCACGACCACGCCACTGTGGCTGCAAAGCGTCATTGTCTTCTAATGAGCGTCTGGAGAGGACGGAGACTGCGAAAAGTGGGCCTATTGTCCAAACCCGCTGACAACAAAGAATACGACACCTCCCACGGTTTTTAAGAACAGGAGAACGTAAGCATGGAAGAGACTGCAAGAGACCATGAGGCCTACACTAGGCAGTTCCATGCCCCCTTACTACCTCTCGTTACTATCCATGAAGTCATAACATCTTCCCTAAAAACAACCAATTGTTTCAGCGCTCGTTACGTAGTTAGTCTATTCCATTCGTTGGCCACTCTGTTGGTAAACAGGTTCTTGTCTATTTTCTTCTTAAAACTAAATTTGGCACTTTTAAACCCATTACTACGAGTCCTGGTCTGATGTCTTAATATGATGACCCTGCCTGCATCACCCTTGTTCAAGCCCTTACATTTAAGCACAGATTCCTGGCGCCAGTCGCCGCTCATAGCAAGTTCATTCTCTTGTGGAATGGAGCGCTTGGATGGACGTCTCCAGATACACTGAATTTCAGTGGGCAGGGGAGAAGCTTCGGAATCAAGCGATGATGTCATCGTCGAACAAGCGACGGAGACTCATGATGGAACAAGAGAGGGACCTCATACACAAGAACTGGTTTACCAATAACGAATGGAGTAGTCTCAGTAACCCTATAGTGCGAGCTGGAACAACTGGTTGCTTTAAGAGAGGGCGAGAGAACTTTATGGACAGGAATGACGGGTTGTAAGGGACATGGAACTGCCTAGTGAAGTCCTACAAAGGATTACAAAGGCGGAGCATGCCGACAGGAGACCTTTTGGTCCATATTTAGGTCGGATGCGAAAAAATCATAATAATGATAAATGAATAAAAATATAATTATGTAAATAATATATAAAATACATGAATAAATGCATAGGTATAGTTAGATAATAAATAAATTGGTATGGTTTCTTGTAGTCTCCTCCATTCATATGTTCTTAAAATTGCTTCCGGTTGAGCTGGAAGCCTACCCAGAGTTCCCCAGACAATCAAAATGGCAACACCGCAACACCAGCACAGAATCTCCCCCAGAAAATCACTATGGCCTCATCGCAACACCAGATCTGAAACAAAATCACCCACGATGCAAGAGGGAAATGAACCTAGCTATGTCAACACTTACCATTCTGATCCGTTTACCGACAAACCCACGTTTACAAACACGAACAAGTTCTTGACTTGGTCTGGGATGAGGTCATGTTCCGAGAATGTGTTTAAGAACATCTCACGGAGGAAATGTGCTTATTACTGCAGATGCCGAATTGAAGAGGTTTGTTTGATAACCGGGGTTAATCAAGCCAGTTCACGCTTTGTTTGGGTTTCATTATTAACCAAGTATGCTTGGCAACTGTTTATTGTTGATCTTTTCTCCCAAAATGATGAAGTTCCATTCGCATCATATCGGACCGCTATACGTCGTTTTCAACTGTAAGCAATAAATGACCCATGACTTCACTCAGTATTGACAAAGATCAATCAATCAATCGGCCATTTCAAGTCCACTACTAACCAGAGGCCTCTCCCATAGTTAGCAACACTGCGCCAACATCTGCCACGTCACTTCTGCAAACTTCCCTATCTCGTCATTCAAGATACAATGGAAAAATAAACAGTGTTAGAGATTAATGCGGGCGAATAAGTGCGCGAGGCAATTACGACGCTATGATTGAACTAATAGGCAATAACCTAGGTCTATCCATTCAGGCAACGCTTTCGATGAGAATCTACTCTATTTTCTTTCTTTTTCTCCTGTGGAAACAACAATAGGAAAGACCTAAACAAAATTTATCTAAATAAACGTGTCTTCTTGTGTACATGATGTTTTTTTTTTAAAATGTACATGAATGCTAACCGAAGCAGTGAGGTTTGCACACACATTATATATATATATATATATATATATATATATATATATACACATTACATTTTTTCCTGTGGAAACACCAATGAGAACGGCCTAAATAAAACGTATCTAAATAAATACGTCTTCTTGTGTACATAGTGGATTTTTTTTCAATTGTATATCAACGCCAATCGACGCGTCTCAGTAGTGAGGCTTTCTTGTGTGTGTGTGTGTGTGTGTGTGTGTGTGTGTGTGTGTGTGTGTGTGTGTGTGTGAGAGAGAGAGAGAGAGGGGGAGGGGGCAGAAGAATCCCAGTCAATGCATCAGTAACAGTGGTGAGGCATGTAATTTTATTTTTAGTAGCTTCGTTGTGTGTGTGTGTGTGTTTTTGTTTTTGTTTTTTGGGGGGGGGGGTGAGGGCAGATCCCCCTTCGTTCCAGGCAATTTAATTTCAACGAAGAAGCCTCCTCCTGACCACGGGACGCTGTCCAGACATCTTTGTACCCAAATATTCAAACTTCCCGTTTTCATTGCGTCGCAACTAAACGCCCACCGTGTGTAACGAGCCACTTAGAAAACGTCTTTGTGTTCAAAAATGTGTACCAAATTGGTATCTTCCCTCCTTCAAGAGGCTTCCTACATGCAACCACTCGCCTAAAAGGGGTCTACCTCCCTTGCTCTGAAGGCTTCTATTCAAAAAGGCATTCTCCTCTAGTCCCGGAGATAACTAGCCCGAGTTTTAACCTGGTTGTAGTGAAACGAGGCTTTATTTTTTTTCGTATTATGTAGGTAACCATCATTGTTTTGGTGATTCTGGAAGGGTAGAATTTTTGTACACTTCAGTGGGAAGAGATGGTGTTGGGGCAGAACAAAAAAGGAAATTTCGTGAGGACAAGAGGAGGAAAGACAAGGCAATTTGGGGGAACGACACAACTCTGTGGGTGGGGGAGGTCGCCAATTAAATTTGTTTTGAATCCGTACATGAGTGTGCTTTCTCTATCTTTCTCTCTTCTCCCCCCTCTCTTTATCTATTTATTTCTCTCTTTGTCTCCATCTTTCTCTCTTTCCCTCTCTCTTTCTTTCTCTCTCTTATCCTTCGACATGCCTTTTTTCCTCCTCCATCTCCCCATCGTCTTTTCTTCCTCTTCTTGTCTTTCTCATTCTCCTCCTTTCCTCTCCTCTTCCTCTTCCTGTTGCGCTCTTCTTTCCGCACGTCTTTATCTGTCCCTTTCCTTCGATGCAAGTTTTAAAGAAGAGAAAAATAGACTGAAAATCGTTGGGTCATTTATTCCAATTTCCTTTGGTAAAACATTCGTGGAATGTCCTCTTGCAATACTGTGGAGTTACGCCCGTTTGTCCGTTGGTGTCCGCATTTGGTTGTTCATAACCTCAAAAAGCACTAAATGAAATGCAGATAAACAAGACATTTACTGTACTGTGCTTTTGGTTGTGCTCACAAAGTGAGATATCCGAGACCTGTCCCAGCGCTTTTGGTGCAAAGGCGTTTTACCTCGGGCTAAAGCGTCGCTGCTGGCAACGGAGGTTGAGGTGACGGCGGTTCGAACCTTGCCGCCAGCGAATTGGACCAAGGGCATGGTTCATTAAATTCCACGCTAAACAGTCCTCTGTAAAGGGCACCGTCCTAGCCTCCTAACAAGAGGGTGGGGGGTCGTGACGTTAAACCGAATTAAACAAACTGAATGAAAACAAGAGGAAGAAGTTATCTCAGTGAAGAACAGAAAAGAATTTTCTTGAGGCACATTTGGGTTAGTTTCCCCACCCCCCGAGTTGAATAAAATCGCCTGACGGCAACAAGAATCTAGCATACTACAATGGTAAACGTCTGTCTGTGTGTTCATCGTGTCAAGACGACCAATTGGTAACCGAAACAGTAATTACATTTTCGATCATTTATCTACTTATGTCTATATTACCAAGGTGTTCTTCCCACTTACTGTACAAAGGAGGTTACAAAGTCAAAGGCACACAATCCTCTCCCACCCACCACCCTTGCTTTCTTCTCCCCTTAGCTCCTCCTGGATGAAAGGGTCATCCCGGTCTCCTGCCCACTGCCTGGGTTGGAAGCAAGGCATTTTTCGATCACTCTAGGTATGAAGAAGAAGAATAAGAAGGAGGAGAAAAAGATGAAAAAGAAGGATAAGAAAAAGAAGAAAAAGAAGAAAAAAAAAGAAGAAAAGGTGAAGAAAAGGAGAAGAAAAAGAAAAGGAGAAGAAAAAGGAGAACAGGGAGAAGAAAAAGGAGAAGACAGAAGATTAAAGAAGAATAAAGAAGATGAAAGAAGAAGAAAGAAGAAGAATGAGATGAAAAGTGCTTAGAGGGAGAAAACAAAAATAGATAACGTGACTCTCCTAATACACACATTCTAATCACTCATAATATCTTATTTCAAACCAGTGTAAAGGTGCTTCCATTTGTGACTTGAAAATTCTCACATATAAATTAAGCAACACTACAACAAAGGAATAACCTTGTCTAGACACACTGGACAAGTATTTAGTATGAGTGTTTATCTACATAACAATAACATACTTCTCTTTTCTGTAGTTATTTTTAGTGACATGCACAGTTTCAATAAAAAGAGACGAAGACGAACAAACGCATCGTTTCTTACAACAGGAGCCTGGCTATGATTTCCTCCAGTCATTTATTCACATGGCAGAAGAATGTGAAGAAGAAAAAGAAGAGGAGGAAGAAAAAGAAGAGGAGGAGTAAGAAGAAGAGGGAAAAAAGAATAAGAAGAGATGACGTAGAAGAAAAAGAAGAAAGGAAGATGATGATGAAGAGGAAGAAAAAGAAAAAGAACAAGAGAAGACGAAGAAGAAAATGAAGAAGAAAGTGAGGAAGAAGAGAAAAAGAGTATGAAGAAAATGATGAAGAAAAAGAGAAGAATATGAAGAAAATGAGAAAGAAAAAGAGAAGAAGAATATGAAGAAGAAAATGAGGAAGAAAAAGAGAAGAATATGAAGAAAATGAGAAAGAAAAAGAGAAGAAGAATATGAAGAAGAAAATGAGGAAGAAAAAGAGAAGAATATAAAGAAAATGAGAAAGAAAAAGAGAAGAATATGAAGAAGAAAATGATGAAGAAAAAGAAGAATATGAAGAAGAAAATGATGAAGAAAAAGAAGAATATGAAGAAAATGAGGAAGAAAACGAGAAGAAGAATATGAAGAAGAAAATGAGAAAGAAAAAGAGAAGAATATGAAAAAGAAAATGAAGAAGAAGAGAAGAATATGAAGTAAGTGAGGAAGAAAAAGAAGAAGAATATAAAGAAGAAAATGAGAAAGAAAAAGAGAACAATATGAAGAAGAAAATGAGGAAGAAAAAGAAGAATATGAAGAAGAAAATGATGAAGAAAAAGAGAAGAAGAATATGAAGAAGAAGAAGTGCTATGACCCTCCAAATCTCTCGAGGGCCTATAGATTCGCTGAAATCCTCTTCGAGGAACGAAGAATTGGGATAGATTGACCAATTAATTATAGTTTTTTCTTCCCTCGGGAGCCTAGAACTCCCATTACATAGCCAGTTAGGAATTTCAGGCTCACATATTGCCAAGTATCTAGATTCTAATGCTCATGTATCACCGAATTACAACTTTTCAGCCATCTATTCCTCCTTAATGTTAAGGTGGCCAACCGAACAAGATTGTTAGTTCTTCGTCTGTTATAAATCTAGTCTCTCTCACTCTCAGTTCCTTGCCAGGTTATAATGAATGGTTTCTTGTAAGATTCGTGTGATGTGTTTATTCTGCAGCACTACTTGGTTCTTTGGTGCTAAGTCTTGCTTCTTTTTGTTCAGTGGAACACACACACATACAGAGACAGGGAGAGAGAGGACACACACACACACAGAAAGAGAGGCAGAGAGAGAACACACACACACACAGAGGAGACACACATACACACACGTGTACATACACACACACACAGAGAAACCCTTACAAAATACATTCATAGATTCATAGACTACATACTTTTCCCTGGTGCTAAATAAATGCAAAGCTTGTACAGTTTATTCATGTCGAAAACGCGTTTCGGGAAAATATGCATTGCCCCAACTCCTCTGGCAAGATGTAAAAATATGCATCAAGTCTCCGTGTAATATTTTTTCCTCCTAATATACTAAAAGAAGTCACGTTCTAGTTATGCAGGTTTGATAAAAAAAATACACTATGGCAACAGAACCAACCAATTAGCCAAACGCCGATTTTTTTTTTTCGGATCTTCTGAAGAAGGCATATTACATTATCTATACCTCTATTATAAGATATGTCAGAAGAATATATACATGTATATATATATACACACACACACATATATATATATATATATATATACATATATATATATATATATATACACACACACGTTACTATATAAATTGGACATTAATACAAATACAAATAGTTTCCTCTATCGAGAATTCCTAAAAGTAAAATATTTTCATATTCATCATTAAAAGGCTTTTCAAAAGAAAGTTTTAGTGTGCGTTTCTAGTAATAAAAGTGTTCCATATTTTAAAAGTGTCTGGTTTTGAATACTAGATATTCCTAAATACTGGAGATCCCAATATAGAGATCTGTATATAGGATGATGGCTGGCCGAGGGGGTTAGAGCGTCGCTACTTGCGGCGGAGGTCGAGGTGACGTCAGTTCGACCCTGTCGCCAGCGAGTTGGACCTAGGACATGGTTTATCAAATTCCACACGACAAAGTCCTTTGTAAGGGGCATCGTCTTAGCCCTCTGATATATGGGGTTTGCGATGTTAAACCGAATTGTATATGGTTATTATACAGGCTTTTTTAAACATGACACTGCTTGCATTCATGCATTCGAAAATGAACTACATCGATTTGGTGTATACAAGAGTGTTCTGTGAGTCACAGAAGAAAGTTTTGAAAATATTCTTTTAGATATTTCGTCCATTTAGCCCACTTCGGCCTCCTAGCAGGGTTCCAGAAGTCTAGAGCACTGGCTCTAGACAACACTAGGATCTAGGTAATAGGACACTGGCTCTAGACAAGACTAGGATCTAGGTTCTAGGACACTGGCTCTAGGCAAGACTAAGTTCTAGGTTCTAGGACAATGGCTCTAGGCGAGACTAGGATCTAGGTTCTAGGACACTGGCTCTAGGCAGGACGAGGCTCTAGGTTCTAGGACACTGACTCTAGGCAAGACTAGGATCTAGGTTCTAGGACATTGGCTCTAGGCAAGACTAGGCTCTAGACATTGGCTAGCAAGACTAGGATCTAGGTTCTAGGACACTGGCTCTAGGCAGGACGAGGATCTAGGTTCTAGGACACTGACTCTAGGCAAGACTAGGATCTAGGTTCTAGGACATTGGCTCTAGGCAAGACTAGGCTCTAGGTTCTAGAGCACTAGCTCTAGACAAGACTAAGCTCTAGGTTCTAGGACAGGCTGTAGGCAAGAATAGGCTCTAGGTTCTAGGACATTGGCTCTAGGCAAGACTAGGCTCTAGGTTCTAGGGCATTGGCTCTAGGCAAGACTAGGCTCTAGGACATTGGCTCTAGGCAAGACTAGGCTCTAGGACATTGGCTCTAGGCAAGACTAGGATCTAGGTTCTAGGACACTGGCTCTAGGAAGGACGAGGCTCTAGGTTCTAGGACATTGGCTCTAGGCAAGACTAGGCTCTAGGTTCTAGAACTCTAGCTCTAGGTTCTAGAACACTAGCTCTAGACAAGGCTAAGCTCTAGGTTCTAGGACATTGGCTTTAGGCAAGACTAGGTACTACGGAGTCGACCCCGCCTCCACCAGGGACAAGCCATTATGGTTGATGAATTAAGAGGCGTTAGTGCAGAACCTGGCGACCGGAAAGGGGTCTGTCTCAAGTCGAGGCGGGCGAGGGCGAGAGGGACAAACCCAGTGACTCAGCTGGGAGGAAAGGTCCACGAAGGGCACAGGCAGGGAGAAGAAGAAGAGGAGGAGGAGGAGGAGGAGGAGAAGAAGAAGGATTAGGAGAAGAAGAAGGATTAGGAGAAGAAGAGGAAAAAGAAGAAGAAGAGGAGGAGGATTAGGAGCAAAAGAAGAGGGAAAAGATGGGGAAGGAGGAAGAGGAGGAAGATTCGGGACAGACCCAGACACTTAGCATGGAGGAAAGGTCCACGAAGGACAGAGGCAGGGAGAAGAAGAAGAAGAAGAGGATTAGGAGCAGGAGAAGGAAAAGATGGGGAAGGAGGAGGAGGAGGAAGAGGAGGAAGATTCGGGACAGACCCAGACACTCAGCATGGAGGAAAGGTCCACGAAGGACAGAGGCAGGGAGAAGAAGAAGAAGAGGCTTAGGAGCAGGAGATGGAAAAGATGGGGAAGGAGGAGGAGGAGGAGGAGGATGATTTAGGACAAGCTCAGTCACCCACAGGAGGAAGGAAAGGAAGAAGGGGATTAGGAGTAGGAGAAGAAGGAAAAGATGGGGAAGGAGGAGAGGAAGGAGGAAGAGGAGGAGGAGGAGGAAGATTTAGGACAAACCCAGTGACTCGGCAGGGAAGAAAGGTCCACGAAGGACAGAGGCAAGGAGAAGAAGAAGAAGAAGAAGGGGATTAGGAGCAGAAGGAAAAGATGGGGGAGGAGGAGGAGGAGGAGGAGGAGGAGGAGAAGGACAAACCCATTGACTCAGGAGGGAGGAAAGGTCCACGAAGGACAGAGGCAGGAAGAAGAAGAAGAAGAAGAAGAAGGGGATGAAGAGCAGAAGAAGGAAAAGATGGGGAAAGAGGAGGGGGAGGAAGAGGAGAAGGACAATCCCAGTCAACCAGGAGGAAGGAAAGGCCAGGAAGAGCAAAGGGTAGGAAAGGAAGAAGTGGATTAGGAGTAGGAGAAGGAAAAGATGGGGAAGGAGGAGGAAGGGGAGGGGTGAGAAGGAGGAGGAAGGGAAGGAGGAGGAAGGGGAGGAGGAGGAAGGGGAGGAGGAAGGGAAGGAGGAGGAAGGGGAGGAGGAGGAAGGGGAGGAGGAGGAAGGGGAGGAGGAGGAAGGGGAGGAGGAGGAAGGGGAGGGGGGTGAGGAGGAGGAGGAAGGGGTGGGGGACTAGGAGGAGAAAGGGGAGGAGGAGGAGGAAGAAGAGAAGGAGGAGGAAGGGGAGGAGGAGGAGGAAGGGAGGAGGAAGGGGAGGGGGAGGAAGGGGAGGAGGAGGAGGGGGGAGGAAGAGAGGAAGGGGAGGAGGAGGAGGAGGGAGGAGGAAGGGGAGGAGGAGGAGGAATGGGAGGAGGAAGGAGGAATGGGAGGAGGAGGGAGGAAGGGGCGGGGGACTAGGAGGAGGAGGAGGAGGAGGAGGAAGATTCAGGACAAACCCTGTGACCCAGGAGGGAGTAAAGGCGTGAAAGAGCAAAGGGAGAAGGAGGAGGTATAAGAAGTGGATTAAGGGCAGAAGGTGAAGGAAAAGGAGGAGGAGGAGGAAGATTGAGGACAAACCCAGTGACACAGGAGGAGGGAAAAGCGAGGAAGAGAAGGAGGAAGAAGAGGATTAGGAGCAGGAGGTTAATTGAGAAGGAGGAGGAGGAGGAGGAGGAAGAGGAAGATTTAGGGCAAACCCAGTCACCCAGGAGGAAAGGGAAGACGAGGAAAAAGGAAAAGGAGGAAGCTGTGAAGAAAAAGGAAGAGGAGGAAGAGGATCAGGAAGTGAAGGAAATTAAGAGGAGGAATAGGATCAAGACGGGTAACAGTAGAGGGAAGAGGAGAACGAGTAACAGCAGGAGGAGGAGGAGAAAGGGGAGGAAGAAGATATGGAAAAAGAAGAGGAGAAAAGGGAAGAAGGAGAGGATGGAAGAAGAGGAGAAAGAGAGGGAACAGAGGTAGGAGGAGGAGAGGAGAAAGGGGAGGAAGAAGAGATGGAAGAAGAGGAGAAAAGGGAGGAAGAAGAGAGGATAGAAGAAGAGGAGAAAGAGAGGGAACAGAGGGTTTCATAGCGGCAATACAAAGAGGAACAAGAGAAGGAAAAAGGAGTAAGAAATGGAAGAGGAACAAAAGATTAGATAAATAAATTAACAAATAAATAAGTAAATACGTAAATAAATATATGAAATAAAAATAATATCAATAATAAAAAAATAATAATAATAAAAATGATAGTAATAATAATAATAATAATAATAATACATACACCAAAGGCTTCTTTCTCCCTTACACGGGAGGTAGCCAAAAAGAAAAATAATGATAATAATAATAATACATAACAAATAAAGAATAAAGAAGAGTTATAAGGCCAGGATATGGAGGCGGAGCAGTGCATAAAAATGAAGAGAAGCGGCGGCAGCAGCAGCAGCAGTAGCGATCTTAATATTGGCTATAAAAGTCGTATGCATCAAGTGTAATTTGATCTACTTGACTATAGAACCCCCGCGATGAGAGTGCGTACGGAACGCATCCTTGAGGGGCAACAAAACCTTTCCTTTCCTTTTTCACGTTTTACAAAGGATTACAAAGGACAAACATGCCTACAGGAGACCTTTTTATACATAATTAGGATGCGGAAAATATATAAATAAGTAAATAAACACATACAATAAATAAATCCATAAATATAAATAATAAATATAAATAGCAATAAATTACAATACGTCCGAACACACTTTCATATCACTACTGAAACTTCCGCATTTGCCTCAAGCTGTTCTCTGAGATAATGGAGTAACGACACAAATAAATGGAAATATTACTTGATCCTGTAGATGTCAATACTAATCTTTTCCTTTCTGTCTATTTATGGATTGTAAAAAGTCTTTAATTTTCAGTTCCTTACTAATCTTTTTCCCTCTGTCTATTTTTGGATTGTGAACAATCTTTAATTTTCCGTTCCTTGGACTAAGATTCTGCCTTTCAATTTCTCTCTTCTACTTTAGATTTTTTCAAAATCTTCTTTCCTCTGTACTACATCACCCCACGCTCCTTCCCCTCCCCCACCACCTCTCCATCATCCACGGTAATAGTTTTCTTGTTCTCAAACCTATGTCACATATTTTCACACATTTCGTCTTAGTTTCCTTTCGTTTAGTTATTAAGACTAGTTTATTCCTAACTTAATTCTTCTTTACTAACTTCTGTTTTCCTTCTAAGTTTAACCCTGACTTCTTCGTCTTTATACCTTCTTTCTCCTGTATGTTGAATAAATTTACGTCTAAAAAAGAAACGAACAAGAACTGGTTTACCATTAGAGTGGTTAACGAATGGAATAGACTTAGTAACCACGTAGAGCGCTAAAATAATTAGTTGTTTTAAGAGAAAATGAGATAACTTTATAGGTAGGGATGACAGGTTGTAACGAACATGGAACTGCATAGTGTAGGCCTTATGGTCACGCATTTTCTTCCGTTATTACGTTCTTATTGAAAGTTCTTTACAAAGGGTTACAAAAGCGGAGCATGGCAACTTTAGACCTTTTGGTCCATAGCAAGGTCGGATGTGAAAAAATATATAATAATGATAAATAGATAAATAAATAAATATGACTATTGAAACCATAAATTTGAAACCTGGTTAACATTTTTTCTTTTATTTGCACTTTCTTCCCATCCTCCTTTTTTTCAATTCCCATAAAAAAAGGAGAGGAAACCTGTTCGGATACTGAAACTACTTCAAGAACACCTACCACATGGGATAGGAGCCCCGAGTTTGAAACTTGATTTTACTTTTTTCTTTCTTCACTTTCACGTTCTTCCCATTTCCCCAACTGTCTTAGTCTCCTGCGGTCTCTCCTTCGCTTGAGTCTCCTCCTCCTTCTCTTTGCCGCCCAGGGACCTCACAAGCTCGAGTTACCAATATTAAATTCAGGAAGGATCTTGGCATGTCCTCCTTTGGCAACATTGCATCCATTCATTCACGTCGCCTTATGGAACGCTGTTGGGTTTCACAAAGTCTTTAAGCGAGGTTAGATCAACGTACAGGGGCTTATCTCTAATCAAAACGGTTTAGAGCGGTTTACAGCGTCGTTACTTAGGTGGGAGCTTGGCGGTTCGAATCCTGCTGATAGAAAGCGAGTTCGTAGAGATTTTTGTTTCAAACGACCCACCGGCTGCGCCAGTCCCCGCTTCGCAGGGTCCTCGGCATTCGGCTCTTTTTCAATATCTACAAAATGAAGGACAAAACTTATCTCCTTTTCTTTTTTTCTTTAATATTTTCGTTTTTAGGACTAAAAGCAATCAATGAGTGGGCAAAATAAATTTTACCGCTCTATTGACAAAATGTCACAATTCGCTTTAGAAAATAAGAGAACTTGAAATTTTATTTCTTATATATTAACTAAGAAAGTCTTTCCGTAAGGAAGGGCCGTACTAAGTAATCTAAGAAGGGGAGTTCGTGACGTTAAACCGAATCAGAATAGCCACTGCTGAGAGTTTGACTTTTATTAATACGGAAGAAAGTGTTTCAAAAATTATATTATGCGACCCCTTCACGAACCAAAAATCAAACAAATCTCATTTGCCATTAATGCTCAAAGACATCTTAAACTAAGAACATAAAAATGGGGGAGACTGCAAGAGACCATAAGGCATACACTAGGCAGTTCCATGTTCCTTACCACCTGTCATCCCTATCCATAAATTTATCTGATCTTTTTTTAAAACAAACGATAGTTACAGCCCTCACTACATAGTTGCTATGTCTATTCCATTCGTTAGCAACACCGTTGGTAAGCCAGTTCATGACTAATTCCTTCTTAAGCCTAATTCGGCATGACGTCATAAGCCATGATCCCATAATTCTCCTGATCATCTATGTTACATATTGCACTGCGTTCCGCCAGTGAGTATACGTGTGCACTTAGCCATAAATACGTTTGAATTGATATAAATGTGTATGTGAGAGAGAAGGTGCAGGAAGTAGACGAGGAATAATGGGAGAATTAGCCTTAACGTGTCGACCCACAGGGTCTTGATCACAAAGCTGACAACTCAAGTAAGACAGGGTCATTGTATACACGGGGTGACCTGACTGTGTATATAATGTCCCCGTTTTACCTGAGCTTTGTGATTAAGACCCTACGGGTCGAAACGTTAAGGTATTAAAATTCTTCCATTAACCCTCGTCTACTTCCTCTATCATAAGTTTCATTTGTCACTGTATGTTTCATTCGTGTATGTTTGCATGAAAATATGTTTACCGTTCTTGGCTAAAATTTAGGGTCATCGGGTTCCTTCCATTGTGTACGGTATACGTAAATCCTACCTTTTCTACAACTTTTGATACACTCACTCCTTAATTGTACTTCTATTCTCACCTTATTTTTCAAAAAAAAAAAAAAAAAAAAAAAAAAGGGTCCTCTAAAAGAAGGGTAGTAAAGCGGATGATGTGAAATTATTGGAAATACTGTTGGCCGAATGCCACGTATCTTCGAGGAGTTACAAGAGGAAAGGTTTTGACATTCCTTATTGATGCCAAGGACTTCTGGCCGGACCGTGGGCAGATTTGGCACGTTTCCGGGCAAAAACGAAGAATTTACAATCCTCAGCAGTTCTCAGGAACAGTAGCTGGAGTGTCTGTACCATAAGCACATAAGAACTGGGGAGACTGCAAGAGACCACAATGCCTACACTAGACAGTTCCATGTCCTCTACCACCTGTCCCCCCTATCCATGAAGTTATCTAACCTTCTCTTAAAACGAACAATATTTCCAGCGCTCACTATATGGTCACGAAGTCTATTCCATTCGTTAACCACTGTTGATGCACCATTCCTTGCCTATTTCCTTCGTAAACCTAAAATTATTCGATAATAAATAATTTGCTTATTTATTCTGCTTGACCCAAGCTGACTTCATTCAGATAAAAAAAAAAGCTTTCAATACCCAAGTGATTAACTTTCGTATTTTTCTTGCTAGATTTTGTAAAGTTGGATGACATAAGCCAATGGATTCCCGGGCCGTAGTACAGTACATATTTCATTTTCAATACTTCTCACGATCTTATTCCTCTCACGTGGTGCCTCCAAGGTTTATTAACGGGTTGTTCCTCAATTTCCGTGAGAACAGAAGCTAATTACGGGAGACTACTTAATATTCTCGCGAAGCGAGAAGGTGAACAAAGATCCCTTCGCATACTTTCTCTGGTAATTAATCAAGGCGAATTCAGTCTACGGTTACTCTTTGCCATGCTTCCCTTTACGCCTTTCCTGCAACGTATAGAGAAATATTTTTAGCAAAGATATGAACACTTGAAGTGAACTAAATTTATGTGATTCAAAGAGGTACGCCTGTATTTCTGTAGTGCCATATTTAAAAAAAGTTTGCTCGAGTACATTCTGTGATTGGAATAAGCTCGTATGTCATCTACATACAGATTGGTATATATACTGTACAGTATATCTACTATAATAAAGTACAGTAGTAGCCTCTGTCCGTTTGTTTGTTTGATCACGAATTCCTCCTAGGGTTTTGCAGATAGACCCCATAACCATATATATTCTAACACCCTATCCCTCCAGGTACTTGGATAACTATATTTCATTAATATATATATATATATATATATATATATATATATATATATATATATATATATATATATATTGGTTAGGGTTAAGGGTTAAAGTTAGGTGGGTTATGGTTAGGCGAATGATTATTCACGAACTACTCCTAGGTTTATGCAGATAGACCCCTATAACTATATATATTCTGAAACCTTATAACCCAAGGTACTTGGAAAACTTTCATTTGTCTTTCTTTTTGTTTGTTTGTTTGCTTGTTTCTTCAGGAACTCCTAGGGTTTTGCAGATAGACCCCCATAACCATATATATTCTCATACCCTATCACTCCAGATACTTGGATAACTATATCTCATTTAAAAATATATATTTTGGTTATGGTTAGGGTTAAGAGTTAAAGTTAGATGGGGTATGGTTAGGTTAGGGATGATTCACGAACTCGCAGCAACGCGCGGGTAATTTGGCTAGTATATATATATATATATACATATATATATATAAATCCGCATACACACATTCGCATATCAAATGAACATACAAGGACCAATACGAACGAAAATATATATATAATTTTATAAGCAACGCCTCTGATATCAGATAAAAAATTCAAGATAAACCAGTGAGTGGATATTAAGTTAACGAAGTGTATAATATAAGAGTGTGTTTCTTAAATTGATTTGGGAGGCTCGTTTACAAACACTCAAAATATGTTCAAGAAGTTCTTCTAGTTTGTGAGCAATTGCGAGATGCAGTACACGCGGAGGAGTGCAACAGAGATAAAGAATTTACAACCAGATCGTCGTAAAGATATGCCAGTACTACACCAAAACACTGTCATCTCTTTACATTGCAATTATCTATCATTTCTTCCGGCTATCATGGCACTAAATGTTTCGTCATATTCGGGGTCGTTACATAAGTTACAGTTATTTTGATCTAAATCTCCTTTTTTTTCTGAGGAGAGGTATTTAGAACTCGAGTGTTTTTCTTTTCTACTACACGATTCTATTCAGCCACTATTGTGGCCATATAGTAGTAAAATGGTTAGCCACGTTGGTATAGATTCTAGATTAAAAAAAGTGGTTCTAAATATTTACTTCTACATTACCCCCTTCATGAATTCTCATCATTCCTGAGACGATATCTAGAACATAGTATAAATTGAACAACATTTGTTTGTCCATTCTGGCTGTTTCCAGACCATTTCATTCTGCTCAGGGTGAGGCCCTGGAAAGCCAAAAGGTCTCAAGAGGGAGTAGTAATTCCCGGAAAGAGGACTCCCGTGGGAAGAGAGTGGGAATACGCAGCTGGAAGGATGAAGAGGAAAGAGGTGCATATGCGCAGTGGTCAGGATGACCATTTGGAAAAGAAAGAACGATGGGAGAGTCTCCGGAGGGCGAGGGCCCATTTGGAAAGGAGAAAGTTAGAAGACCTCTTCTGGAGGGGAAGAGGGAGAGGAGCAGAGGGAACGGGAAAGGGTGATGGGTCGGGGAAAATGAGGAAGAGGGGAAGGGAAAGGTAAAGAAGGGGACGTGAAAGGGGAGAATAGGAAAGGAAATGACAGAAGAAGCTGAATGGGAAAGAAGAGTAGAGAAACGGAAAGGGAGAGATTGGGGGAAAATGTGAGTGGCCTATGAAAAGAGAAAGGGAAAGGGAAAGGTAAAGGTAAAGGAGAAGGGGAAGTGAAGGAGGAATAGGCAAGAGAATTGAGAAAGGAAAAGACAGAAAAAAGGAAATGGGAAAGAAGAGTAGAGGAACGGGAAAGGGGATGGGTGGGGAAATTGTGAGTGATCGAGGAAGAACGAAAGGAAAAGATGGAGGAGAAGGGGACGAGAAAGAGGAATAGGCAGGGAACTGAGAAAGGGAAAGACGGAATAAACTAAATGGGAAAGAAGTGTAGAGAAACGGAAAGGGAGAGAATGGGGGAAATTGCGAGACATCAAGAACGAGGGAAAGGTAAAGGAGAAGAGGGCGTGAAAGAGGAATAGCTAAGGAAATTGAGAAAGAGAAAGTCAGAAGAAAGGAAATGGGAAAGAAGGGAAGATGAACGGGAAAAGGAAGGCATTGGGGAAAACGTGAGTGATTGAGGAAGAGGGAAATGAAAAGGAAAAGGAAGATAAGGGGTGTGTGAAAGGTGAAAGGGTGAAAGGGAAAGACAGAAACGGAAAGGGGATGGGTGGTGAAATGCGAGTGCTCGAGCAAAAGTTAAAGAAAAAGGTAAAGGGGGAAAAGAGGACGTGGAATGGGAAAGGGAATTGAGAAAGGAAAAGACAGAAAAAAGGAAATGGGTTAGAAGAGGAAATCAGGGAGGGGAAGTTGGGGAGAATTAGAGAGGAACAGGACAAAGAGAGAGATGCAAGAGAGAGGGAGGAGGGGGAGGAGGAAGAGGAGGAAGGGGTAGAAGAGGGAGGAGGAAGGGGAAGAAGAGGAGAAAAGGAGAGACGTGGATGAAGGGAATACGTTGAACTAACGCGTCTCCTCGTTAGTGAATAACCTTTTATCTATTCTAATGAATATCACGTATTTACTTAACTTGCAGATGAAATGATTATTCATTTACATGTTTATGTGTTCATGAAAACGTTGAATCATAGCAGTGTTTGATTCAATGATTCACAGCAAAAATAGTTTCAGTGATTTGTCGTGATGTTCCTTCAAATCTAGAAAAAATATAGATTTTATTATAATCAAAGATTAGGTCTGAGAAAGTAGGTGAGGAGCCTACACCAGGAGGCGCTGAATAGCTGCGGCCGAAGCAGTCACCTTTGCCCTATGTACTATATGCGCATTTGGGACTGTTCTGGGCAGGTAATATATAGTCACTGCTGAGAATCGGAAAGGAGTGCGGGATTCGAACTCACGATTAGGTGAATGCAAGACTAGCATGTTTCCTCCACTAGTGCACATTAGGACTGATTTCGGGTGAAAAATATCGAAACTTTTACTTTCTATCAAACTTGTTCCATTGCCTACACAAACCACAAAAGAACTTACGCTTTTACCGACCTTTATTGTACAGAATGACATAAGAATTCTTCGTCATAATCCTTCGTTTATGTGATGATAATTCGGTTTAACGTCGCGAACTCCCCCCTATCAGGAGGCTAGGACGGTGCCCCTTACAGAGGACTTTGTAGCATGGGATTTAATGAACCATGCCCTTGGTCCAACTCGCTGGTGTCAATTTCGAACCGCCGTCACTTCGACCTCCGTCGCAAGTAGCGACGCTCTAACCTGCTCGGTCAGCGTTCATGTAGAAGTATAAATACATATATATATATATATATATATATATATATATATATACACATATATGAACGGTCAATGGATAGCTCATACACGTATATATGGTTCATGTAGTATCAGATTTTAATGACGGATACATTGTGATCATCGAGGTCATCTGCATGACTAACAGAACAACGTGTCAGGTCACTGACACACTCAACCACCTCTTCATGACCTGACCTAACCAGGTCACTCAAACAGCCGACCTGTGTCAACGAAGCACCTCTTCATGACCTGACCTGACCTTATCGAGATTCAATCCCGCCCTTGGAGTTCAAACTAAGGCAATGAAACATCCAAGCACCTCTTCATGACCCCACTTGACCTGACCTGAGGTCATCCAGATTCAATCCCGTACCAGGAATTCGAACTAAGGCCATTGAAGCACCCAACACCTCTTCATGACCTGAGTTGACCTAATTTGACCTGACGTCACCCAGATTCAATCTCGTCCCAGGAGTTCGAACTAAGGCCACTGAAACACCCTAGCACCTCTTCATGACCTGACTTGACGTCATCCAGGTACAATCACGTCCAAGGAATTCAAACTAGGCCATTGAAACATCCTAGCACCTCTTCATGACCTGACCTGAGGTCATCCAAATTCAATCCCGTCCCAGGAGTTCGAACTAAGGCCACTGAAACACCCTAGCACCTCTTCATGACCCGACCTGACGTCATCCAGATTCAATCCCGAGTTTTAGCCTCAGGTTATCCCACCAATTAGTCTTGTTTACATTTCATTTCTACTTTTAAGCCCCGCCTCTCGTCGACGCTCTCCTTGGCTGCTCTCTCTTCATTTTTCCTCTCTCCTTGGCTCTCCTCTCTTCATTTTTCCTCTCTTCCACCTCGCCTCCATTCCTCGCCATTCCCACTTCGCTCCGCGGAATCGTCCACACGTCCCCCCACCCTTGGTGCTCCACTTCTTTAAGTCCTCCACCAAGTTTTTTTCTCCACTATTTTCACCTCGCCCTGAATTAATCTGCATCAAGTATTTGCACAGCGATTTTCAATTTCTTTGAAATGGGTCCACGGTTACACCTGGATCGTCTATTCTATTACCTCGTCTATTTCGGTGTTACTATAATGTAAAGTCTTAAAGGACATTAACACGGTAGTGTGCGGTCTACTAGGTTTAACCTGACTTAACCTAGTTTATCTATTCTAATATCAGGCGAGTGAATTCTCTAACACACTAAATACCCCACTATCGGAGAAAAGAAAGATATTTGAAAATACGTATATTGCGATCACCAACTGTGATCCTCTTCAGCGTGGTTTTACAGAGGGTGGGTTAACTTAATATATGTCTCACCTTAGTATATTTAAGATAACCCACCTTCTGTAAAAACCTCGTTGAAGAAGATCACAGTTAGTGATCACAATATACCTACCTTCAAGTAGTTTTCTTTAATAGTGAAATATTCAGTCTATTCTAATATCTTGTCTATTTCGGTGTTACTATAACGTGTAGTCTATAGTGTGCGGTCTAATAGGTTTGACCTTACCTGACCTGACCTAACCTAATCCTATTACGTATATATCTGTTTGGGCGATTTCCAGTCTATAGTATAAATATTATATACTACATGAGCATACTACTAGGACACGCACACGCACACACACACAGACGCACACATGCACACACAAACACACGGCTCGACGGCGCAGTGGTACCGTTCCCAACCGCGACTTCAGTGTTCCGAGTTCGATTCTCGCACAGGGCCGAGATAATTTCAGCATCGCTACGCTGCGAGCTGCCACTCCAGTTCTCGTGGGAAATGAATTGTGTGTGTGTGTGTGTGTGTGTGTGTGTGTGTGTGTGTGTGTGTGTGTGTTTGTGTCACAACAGTGCCATAGATCAGGCTTATGAGCTCTGAGCTCTCATCCGGGAGAGTAACAGCTGTCGATCACGAGTCCAACAAGAGGTCCAAGAATATAGTAAATCACACACACACACACAAAGCAAGATTTATAAGACTGCTCGATTGTATCCACAAAAAGGGGCAAATGCCAACGGGTACAAAAGTCTTTAATTATTACTACAGTACTTTCAAAGTATACACTGGACCTGAAGTATGTATCAAGTGTAGGATATTATTTTGGTTTTAGCCTAATTCATAGTCAAACCTACTTTATCTCATTCTTTATTCAAATCACTGAACATATCTTCTAAGTTGTTTCTGAAATGAGAAAGTCATTCGCAGATTTCGCAGATTTTTCTATTCCTAACCACAAATAATTTAACTTTTTTTCTCTCTAAGTCTGTACACACGTATGTAGGTATGCATGTACGGCATATGTATATATGTATGTATGCAAGTATGCATGCATGTATTTATGTATGCATACAAGTATGCATGTACAGTATAAGTATGCATGTATGCATGGAAGCATGTATGTAAGCATGCATGCATGTATGCATGTATGTATGTATGTATGTATGTATGTATGTATGCATGCATGTATGTACGCATGCATGTCTGTATGTATGCATGTCTGTATGTATATGTATATACATAATCATCATTTTGGAAAATCCGAAAAATGGCTAAACATAATCGATAAGGAAGAAACGTTTGAAAATAAATTTCTAGGAAAAATGGTCCCCCCACACTAATCAAGATAAGAGTAAATGTATATAAAGAGCGAAGGCAAAGGGAGAAGGCATCCGGACGAAAATAAAATAAATCCAGACGAATAAGAAGAGGAGGAGGAGAATGAGAAATGCAATTTGGGCGGCCGGCCGCTTTGTAAACAAATATTCCAAGAAGAGCTGCTCAAAGGAACATTAGTATGGGACCAGATGCCGACGCCACCGGCCACCGCTATTTGCTGCCGGGACGGCTCTCGTATCATGGGGGGGAAATTTCACTTTCAACGAAGAGACAGAAAGAGACAGAGAGGGAGACAGATAGATAGATAGATAGAGAGGGGAAAAGAGAGGGAGAAAGAGGAAGGAGGAAGAAAGGAAGTGAAGGAGGAAGAGATAGAGGAAGGGAGGGAGGGAGGGAAAGAAGTGGGAGGAATGGGGGGAGGAATGGAGAGAGGAAGAGATATATATATAGAGAGAGGGAAAGAGAGGGAGGGAGAGAGAGAGAGAGAAAGAGAGAGAGAGAGAGGGGGGGGGAGGGAAGAAGAATTAATTTCTAACTTTTCCCTGCAAAGAGAATCTTCCTAAACTGATGTTCTAAAAATGACCAAAAGGGTGAGCCTTTGCATTTTTTTCTAATTTTGAGAATATACCATATACCACCCCTACCACTCGTGCTAGGCTTTAAGACTGTTGTAGTTTACCACAGTTGGCCACAAACAATTTTAATCAGTTAAGGAAAACTCCCCATGCTTGTAACTATAAATATCATGACAAAAAATTAATAATAATAATCATACTACTAATAATAATCATATTAATAATAATAATAATAATAATAATGATAATCATAATAACCATACTACTACTACTAATAATAATAATCATAATAATAATAATCATCATCGTCATCATCATCATCGTATTTATTCCTTCTGTCGGGTCACGGAAACGAGCCCACGTTATACACATTCTGATATTATGGTACATTTTTTCGGTGTGATTATCGCCCAACGATGATTGTTCATGTCACAACGATAATCGTCCAACGATTATCTAGAGCACTAATTCTTTTATTTTAGCGACTCTAGCGGCACCCGCTCGAAGCAAAACGGCTTCACAAAAAAAGTGCTCTAGACAATCGTTTGACGATCATCGTTGAGCTATGAACGATCATCGTTCAGCAATAATCGGGTAAAACGTGACTATTCCTCATACTGTCACGTGCCACGTTCTGTGAACGCGGATCTATTATGACGACATATCACGTAACACCTCATCACATCATATCACGCTCGTGTTCCCCATTGGGCGACTTCCCGTCTCGTCCTTACTAAC
Source organism: Oratosquilla oratoria (assembly GCF_046742065.1). Lineage (NCBI taxonomy): Eukaryota > Metazoa > Arthropoda > Malacostraca > Stomatopoda > Squillidae > Oratosquilla > Oratosquilla oratoria. The sequence continues at coordinate 11,340,282 of NC_134799.1, forward strand.
CTCGTGAATTCTTCGTACTCAGATATTTTCGTCTCATGTTTGCTCTCTTTCTCTCTAACGCAACCACGAGTGCTCTTCTTTCGCTCTTTAGCTCTTCATGCGACAGCCCTAATGCAGTCCTTCTTTGTTATCTAGAATTCGTTTAGATTGTGGTGTAACTGTTGACTTTGTTGAATACAACACTATCTCATTCTCTTTCATATTGCCCGTTTTATATATTCATCGATTTCTTTCCTTCTCTCCCTCTCTCTCTATTCCTCTCTACCTTTCTCTATCCATTCATACCTTTCATTCTCTCTCTCCCTCGCTCCATCTCAACCCAATATTCCCCTCTCTCTCTCGCTCCTTCTCAACTCAACTCCTTGTCAATGCAATATCCTTCTCTATATCTCGCTCCTTCTCAATCTAATATCCCTCCCTAGCTCTCTCTCTCTCTCCCTCTCTCATCTCAACTCCTTGTCAATCCAATATCCCTCTCTACCTTTCTGTATTCCTCCCTACCTCTCTCAACTCAACTCCTTGTCAATCCAATATCCCTCTCTACCTTTCTGTATCCCTCCCTACCTCTCTCTCTCTCTCCCTCTCCCTCCCCTTCGCTCCTTCTCACCCCTAATATGGAAATGACACCTCCGGGCTGTCTCGTTCATTATTCATTTGGTACAACTGATCGTCTTCGTGGGTCTCGCAAGTGACACATGACATTATTGTAGGGGGGCCCCGTCATAAATATCTTCACCTTTCTGTTGGCTAAGCAGGTAAACCTAGAGGGGAAGTGACACAATGGCTTCGCTCTCTTTTTCTTTCTATCTTCTTTCTTCCTCTCTATTTTCTTTCTCTTTCTTTTCTTCCTTCTTTCTTTTTCTCTCTTCTTTCTCTATTTTCTTTCATTCTTCTTTCTCTATTTTCTTTCATTCTTCTTTCTCTATACTTTCTCTTTCTATCTCATCTTCCTCGTTCTCTCTATCTCTTTTTTCTCTTCATTCTTTCTCTATTTCATTTCTCTTCTTTCTATTTTCTTTCTCGCTCTCTCTCTTCCTATCTCTTTTCTCTCTCTTTTTATCTCTTTTTTTGTTTATCTCTTCTTCCTCGCTCTCTATCTCTTTTTCTCTCTTCTTTCTCTATTTTCTTTTTCTTTTTTCTTTCTCGCTCTCTTCCTACCTCTTTTCTCTCTCTCTCTCTTTTTTCTATTTTCTTTCTCGCTCTCTCTCTTCCTATATCTTTTTTCTCTCTCTCTCTCTTTTTATCTCTTTTTTGTTTCTATCTCTTCTTCCTCGCTCTCTCTATCTCTCCTTTTCTCTCTTCTTTCTCTATTTTATTTCTCTTTTTTCTTTCTTTCTCGCTCTCTTCCTAACTCTTTTCTCTCTCTTTCCCTCTCTTTTTTCATATGAATCTTCGGAGTAGACGACCACTGGAGTGGGAATCTGTGAAGAAAACTTTTGCCATTAATCTCCCCCAAAACTTTGCCAGTACTTCTAATTAGGATGTATACGATCTTCTTAATAGCATTAAGTCACATCGTTAGTCTACATTAACATGTATATCATCTTGTCATTACAATATGATAATAAACATCAAAGTACACTCACCAATTCAAGCATGTGTGTGTGTGTGTGTGTGTGTGTGTGTGTGTGTGTGTGTGTGTGTGCGTGTGTGTGTGTGTGTGTGTGTTTCATTTTGGTCTTGGATCAAGTGTTGGAATCGTGATCAACAGCTATTTCCCTCCCGAAAGAGAGCTCAGAGCTCATATATGACCGATCTATGGGTAGTGTTGTGACCTTACAGAGAGAGACAGACAGACAGAGAAAGAAAGGGAGAGAGAGAGAGGGAGAGAGAGAATAGAGTGAGAGAGGTGAGGCAGAGAGGTGAGGGAGAGAGGAGAGAGAGGTGAGGCAGAGAGGTGAGGGAGAGAGGAGAGAGAGAGAGAGGAGAGAAAGAGAGACAAGAGAGATACGAGAGAAAGGGAGACGGACAGAGAGAGACAGAGAATGTAAGAGAAACAGGCGACAGAGACCTTCAAGGAATTAAGTGTACTGTCACAAAGAGGTAATTCCTACTTCGTGAGTTCACCCTCTTCAATTAGATAAATAATTACGAAAATAAAAGAAAAGTTATTCATACAAATAATAAAAATAGACTGATAAACCAATGATTATTTGATTAGATAACTGATTAAATATTGAACTAATCAATGACATGAGAATAGATGCGACACGACGCTAACAGCATTGTATAATCTCAATTCATATTGTCCTCACACATAAGATAAACCTAAATATAAAAAACAAATACTAATTAAAAAGACAAAAATAAAAGACCAAGAACTAAACATGCACAAAAAAAAATCGGCAAATACATGAAAAATCGTAAACACAAAAAATAGAAACACATAAGATAAACCTAAATAAAAAAGAAATACTAATT
>NC_134799.1:11347702-11398432 GCF_046742065.1 Oratosquilla oratoria
ACTCGTATTTACATTCTACTGTTCGTTTTATCCTTGTTTTTATTCTTCCCTGTGACCTTGCTTCACTTAGGTCCTGGACTGTGTTCTTTATTCCTCTACCTTACTCACTCAGTCTCCTGAATTGTAATAAATCAATTTGAAATGGAATATAATTTCTTTACTGATATGGATGAACAGTGGATGTATGGATGAGTTGCATTATACAATGAGTGTGTGTGTGTGTGTGTGTGTGTGTGTATTATATATATATATATATATATATATATATATATACACACATATATGAAGTGGGTGGGGGAAGGAAAGACTGGGATTTTAACCCGATCTTTATTCTTGGCTAGTTTCGCTACAAGATTTTCAGAAGAAGAAAATTGAAATAAAAATCTTGTAGAACTTGTCAGCATGTTCAAACAATACACACTCATATATATATATATATATATATATATATATATATATATATATATATATATATATGTATATACGCCAGATGCCCCCCGTCAAGACTTGAGAGCCAACAACAGAAGATTTTTTTTCTTAAGAAAAACTTCTCCAAGTTAAAGTGAACAGGCTGAAGCTGACACGAATATTTCTTTTTCCCACCTGCTCTCATCCTTTATCATTTTCTCCTCCTTTCCCCTCTCTTCCCCCTCCCCTCCCCTCTCTTCCCCCTCCCCTCCCCTCTATTTTATTCCTCAGATCCCTCTTATGCTATTCTCTTCTTGATATTGTTCTTCTTTTATTTTTCGTTTTATTCTACCTTTTCTTCGATATTTTCCATTCCCTCTTTTGTCTCGCCTTCTTTTTCTATCACTTTTGTTCTGAGGGTAGGTGGTCATGGACTGCCTAGTGTAGGCCTTATGGTCTCTTGAAGCCTCCTCCATTCTTGTGTTCTTAGACTTAGTAACCATGTAGTGATCGATGAAACAATTGCCTGTTTCTAGTAAAGATTCAAATTTTATGGATGGGGATGACAAGTGGTAATGAACATGCATCTGCCTAGTGTAGGCCTTATGGTCCCTTGCAGTCTCTTCTATTCTTATGTTCTTACTCAGCTCCATTGCTCTTCTCTTGTTCCAATGTTTTCCCCCTCCACCTAGCTAGGGTGTTCTGAAGAACAAAAACAAGAACAAAAAATGTTCTGTTAGGGTCTCAAAGAAGAACAGAAACGAAATGTGACGTCAGTGCTTGTTCTCATTTTTATATTATTATTATTATTACTATTACCATCATTATTATCATTATATTATAAATTGCGTATTTTCTGGTCTTTATCTATATATAATATTTCGTTAAGAATATACGTTCGAGAAAGGAATATTGTACCAAGAATATAGTTTTCTTGTTAATTTGATCCCAGTACTTCATTTATATTTATATTTTCTTTCATTCAAAAGGTTTAGCACACTGATAACCAAAATCATTATCATCATCATTCTCATTATCATCATCATCGTTGTCGTCATCATTGTCGTCTTCATCATTGTCATTATCATAATCATTATAGAAACTATAATAATCAGTATTAGCATTATCATCATCACCATCGTTATCATCATTATTCTTGTTCGCACCGTAGATGAATGAATTGCAAATAGATAAATTTCTGGTTCGGGAAGTCTGCGAAAAATGGAAACAACTTGAATGGCAACATTAGCTGCCATGGAGATGTTGTTGCCATATACGTGAGCTTCATTTTTTTTCTTTAACTTTAAAACCGAATACAGTGGCATGGTCGGTTTTGTTCCTGCACCTAGAACGCAAAGGGTTCCTGTTCGATTCCACAGGCTGTCAGTGACTGTGCCTTTGGGCGGCTGTATAGGGACTATCACACTGGGCTTTTTTTCCTTCAACCTTCGATTTATGGGCCGTACCTACCACCTCCAAACTTTTTTCGCCGTAAAATCACTCTCGCAAACTACTTTATCACAATAATAATAATAATAATGATAATAATAATAATAATAATAATAATAATAATAAATAAAATTTATATGCTGAAGGAAAATTATTTTCCTCCAGTATATCAGATTATTTCCATAAAGCTGCATTCTGGAAATCTGCTCCGACAGTCGGAGTAAAAATATCCCGAAGTGATAACGCCTTTAGAACTGTTTCACACGGATCGACTTTTTGCCGTGCGCCGTCGACGACACAAAGTCGTGCTCTCAAATAACTATGTCCTTGGATGCTTCCACACGTGATCGTGGTCGTCACGTGCGGCAAGTGTCCATAGACAACCATGGTTATTAGAGAACACGACGTCGTTTCGTGGACGGCGCACGGCGAAATGTCGATCCGTGCGAAACGAGCCTAAGTTCTCGACACTTACTTCTCGAAAAATCGGAAAGACAAAGACGCGACGAAACAAAACTCGGCAAGTTCGATCTTTCGTGCAAAAGAAAGAATTTCCATGTCAAACGTTTTTCTGTTTGTTTTTCATTCCGAGGCCACAGACTTGGTGACGTTTTTCATTGTTTTCTGCATCTCTAACTTCGGTTAGAAATGGTCTAACTCCTACTAGAACCTGTCTAGATTTTTATTCATTTATTATTATTATTATTACCTTTTTTTTTTTAATTTTTTTTTTTTTTTTTACAATTTTTTGGACGCCAGTGATCCCTTTTCTTTCCAAAATTCTTAAAACTGATCCTTTCGTCGTGGTCTCTGATTCATCACACCGGTCCTGGATCATATGCTGGACTCGTGATCGACAGCTATTACCCTCCCGGAAGAGAGCTCGAAGCCCATATCTACCCAATCTATGGGTAATGTGCTGTGACCTTACACATACACACACGTACACACATACACAACTCCCTGCCCACGAGAGATGGAGTACCGGCTCGCAGCGCAGCAATGCTGAAATTATTTCGGTTCTGGGAGGGAATCGAACTCGGACCGCTGGAATAGCGGTTGCGAACGGTACTACTATGTGTGTGTGTGTGTGTGTGTGTGTGTGTGTGTGTGTGTGTGTGTGTGTGTGTGCGCGCGCGAGATTAATCATGGTCTTGGATCACGTGTTGGACTCGTAATCGACAGCTATTTCCCTCCCGGAAAAGAGCTCAGAAATGGCCGATCTATGGGTAATGCTGTGACCTCACACGTACACACACACAACTCCCCGCCCACGAGAGTTGGAGTAATGACTCGCAGCGCAGCGATACTAAAATTATTTCAGCCCTGGGCGGGATTCGAACCTTCAGCTGAGTAACATTGGCTGGCGGCAGCTAGGATAAACTAGTTCAGTTATGAAACGCAGTTAAAAGTTCTAATCGAGATTAGTTAAGCACGTGTTTAACCTGGGTATAAACTGAGTTTCCCTTCACCTGAATAAAATCACATGGCGACAGCTAAAATTGAATTGAATTAGAAAATGTTTACAGTACACAGACCTAAGAAAAACTCACAAATCATTCTACAATCCTTTGAGGCATAAATTAACCTTTCAATCAAATCTGAAAAAATCCTTAAATTGTTCACTTTCATTTACACTACAAGTCGAAAAAAAACACACATTAAATTTGCCTTTGATATAATCCCACTTTACCTTTATCTACCAACAACGTATTACGTGGCGTCCATTCGAAACCGGACATTGATGCGACGTTAGCGGAACCTGGACGAATTTTGGACTCGGCAAGTTGAACCTGTGTTATGAAAAAGGTGGCTTGACTTGACTTGACAGACAGCAGACGCAGCCACCGCAATAAAAGGCGCCTCAAAGCCCCTTTCCAGCCCCCCTCAACTCCCCCCCCTCTTCCATCCACTCTGCGGGGAGGCAAGGCTCGGCGAACCAAAGGATAGATTGACCAGATTGACCGTAAGCGCCTGAAAACACAGCCAAGAGCCTTCCTTCTTCTCTCGCTCTCCCTCCTCTTCCACTCCTTCATTCTTCTCCTTCCTCCTTCATTCCATTCCTCCTTCCACGGGGTATTCGTTGCCTTCTTTGCTTCTTTGTTGCCTTCCTTTTTATTATTTCCTTCTTTACCGTTTCCTTGTTTTATTCCTCATTCTCTATATTCCTCTCCCTCTTTCACTCCTTCCTTCCTTGCTTTCTTTTCTTTTTCCTTGTTTTCCTTCTTCCTTACCTCCTGCTTACTTTCTTTCCTTTCCTCCTCCCGTTTTCTCCTTACAATCTTCCCATCCTCCTTCCTTTCCTTCTTAATCCTCCCATCCCTTTCCTTTTTTTCTTCTTTCATCTCATTCTTTCTCTTCTTCCCATCTTCCTTCCTTGCTTCTTTTCCTATCTTTCTCTTCTTTCCTTCCTTCCTCTCGTTCTTCTTGTCTTCTTATCTTTCTTCAGTTCTTTAATTCCTCTCAGTCTTCTCTTCCTCCTTCCTTCCCTCCTCCTCCATCCTTCCTTCACTCTTCCTTCCTTCCCTCCTTCTTCGCCCTTCTTTCACTCCTCCTTCCTTCCTTCCTTCCCTCCTTTTCCTTCCTTTCAATCTCTCTTCCCATTCTTATTCATGTTCAGACCCTCGTCGCCATTTGTTTGTTTTTCAAATTGCACTTTCAGTTTTCCTTTTTTTTTTACATTTGCCCTTTTGGCATTTTTCTTTTTGTTGTTTTTCTTTGGCGAAGTACGCTTTTGAAGTGTCCTCCGGCCGTCCTTGCAAGGGACAACGAAGTCATTTTATTATCTTTCTATTATCCATTCATTTATTATTCATTTCCTCAATCAATCTTTGCTTCCTGTTTCAATCATTCGTTCTTAGACTCGTTCATTTGTTTACCTCTTCACAGTTTAAACTCTGAACATCCTTAATCGAAGATGGCCCAAGATGGTTTAGGTCTGTGACTTCGGAATGAATGTTCCTCAGATGAGTAAAATCGACTAGCGGAAGGTATATGAACGACTAAAGTAAGCTTGTTTCGCACGTATCGAATTTTTGCCGTGCGCCGTCCACGACACGACGTCGTGCTCTCAAATAACCATGGATATCTATGGACGCTTTCATACGTGGCCGTGGTCGTGACGTGTGAATGCGTCAACAGACACCTATGGTTATATGACAGCACGACGTGATGTCGTGGACGGCGCACGGCGAAAAGTCGATGCGTGCGAAACGAGCCAAACGCAACAAAGGGATTCAGTTTAGGGCAACAGACACCTTTAATGGTTAAGTCGTTATCATCAAGCGATTTTATGCAATTAAAAAAAAAAACATCTACACTACCATAAGGTTCAAATCTTGTTTAAGGTGATGCTGTTCTTGGCTCTTACGGTGCGAGTGCCTCCTTTGGCCCTCTTCACACTAGTGGTTTGAACCGCGCGGAAACCGCGGCGTGACCGCATAGTCAAGAAAAATGAGGAGGACTTGAGACCTAAGTGCATTCACTTTCATCATGGGAACTTAGATCAAGTTACACACAATCCTCTTTTGTTCTCCCTTGTTCGTAGCCAAGAGTTCTAATTTGTCTAAGATGCTTTGAATTGGCTAACCCATTAGAATTAGAAAGGGCTTTTTGTTTACATACATGCAGGGCTTTCAATCTACCAAGAAACAAAGTATCCTAAATTACCACACGAAAAAAGAAACTTGAAGACAGTAAGTACTTTCGTGTAATTACATCGTCAGTCGTATTACACAAGATAGAGGTGCGAGAAGGTTTAAGTATGGCAACAATACGTCTGACGAGGTAATTATACCAAAGTACTTTTCGTCTTTAAGCTTCTGTGGTAATTCTGTATGAGGGGACGGAGAGGGGTAGGGGTTGCCGATTAAGTGAAGCGGCCTTGCAGTGGATGTGCTGTGTCTTGCTACACTGTTTCTGATCCAGGGCAGTGGACGTGATACAGGTATGACCAGTCATCCATGAGGAGCTAAGATGGGAGAGGGGTAGGGGTTGCCGATTAAGTGAAGCGGCCTTGCAGTGGATGTGCTGTGTCTTGCTACACTGTTTCTGATCCAGGGCAGTGGACGTGATACAGGTATGACCAGTCATCCAGGAGGAGCTAAGATGGGCAGGGGCGGGAAGGGTGGTGGATGGGAGTGGAACGGGTGGGAGTAGGCACGTGCCTTTGACTTTGGCTACCTCCCTTATAAGGGGGAAAAAGCTATTGGTATACAGATATAGATACTCAAGATGATTTGCTTGATCTATAGCCTGGCCTGCGAGTCTCAGGCTCTGTATTCGTGACGTCACTAACTCGGTCGACTTAACAGGAGCGCGGGTTCATAACTGAGAAGATTAATCGTGATCGGGCGAGTGTCTGGGGTTACTGGATGTGGGCAGAGCACAATTCAGAGCAACGGAGACGCAAGACAGGCCGCCTTGGAATGTATAAACCGAATTTATTCTCGTGTTAGGCTTTCTTGAACCATGAAGTGGCCGATTTATCTCTGCTTGAAGGTTTTGGGCTTAAGGAATCGGAGAAGAGAATGTCCTTAACAAGCGTCTGAGGATCATTATAATCGTTACTATTATCATTAGTACTGTCATTATTATAATTATCATTCTTATTGCGAGCGCTGGACGTCGACCTCGACGATATAGAGACGTTAGCAGCAGATCGGAGAGTCTGAAGGCGTCTTGTTGCAGCGGTCAGGGGCCTCAATGGGACTGTAACGCCAGAGGAGTTTGAGTAGTAATTGTTATCATTATTATCATCACGGCTGTTATTATTATTTAATTTATTTGATTTTTTTATCTATTCATTATCATTACTATAATTTATTTATTTTTATCTATTTGTTTATTTATTTTTTATTTATTTATTTATTTATTCATTTATTTATTTATTTTTATTTATTTATTTTTTGCAGAGCTGTAAGGATAGTTGTCTCAACCGAAAAAGACCTTTGCTTCCTTCTCCGTCGTCAGACATTACATAAGAACATAAGAATGAAGGAGATTCCAAGAGACCATAAGGCCTACACTAGGCCTTCTTTGGGAAGAAGGACTGTACGCAGTGGATATTCAACAGACCCAAACACTTCATCAATATGTCGGTCTCTAAGTAAGACAACTTCAGGCAAGAAGAATGAATAAATGAAAAATAATAAAATAATTTCGTTGTCCCGTGCAAGGACAGCTGGAGGATACTTCAAAAGCGTACTTCGCCAAAGAAAAACAACAAAAAGAAAAATGTCAAAAGGGCAAATGTAAAAAAAGAGGAAAAAAGGAAAACTGAAAGTGCAATTTGAAAAACAAACAAATGGCGACAAGGGTCTGAACGTGAATAAGAATGGGAAGAGAGATTGAAAGGAAGGAGACGGAGGGAAGGAAGGAAGGAAGGAAGGAAGGAGAAGGAGAGAAGGGAGGAAGGAGGAGTGAAAGAAGGACGGAGGTAAGATATGAAGAAGAGTGGGAAGTATTAAAGAACGGAGAAAAGATAAGAAGACAAGAAGGACGAGATGAAGAAAGGAAAGAAGAAAAGATATCATATTATATTATATATATACATATATATATATACATATATATATATATATATCATAAATCGTTGGATCGCTAAAATATCCTCCCTTTGCCAAGAACAAGACTATAATTTCCACCGCCTTTAGAAAAATAGAACCAAATCATTCAATGATTAAGTAATGGGCGAGATACTTCTGTAATGGCGTTGTTTCTTAAACCAGATAAGTTTGTTGCATTAGATGGGCCCCCACTCGTTCAAATGAATGTTTATGGTCTGCTATTGACTCGGTAAGTATGGCGGGGAAGGAAAGGCCGGCCTAGGAGCAATTTACGAGACTGAAATCCTTACTTATCGGCCGACCTAGGCAAACTCAATCCATTTCGTGCCCTGACGGTGTATTTCATGAATATTTTTGTAAATATCTTGAATTTCCATTACGTATATTTGGGTGTGTAACTTTAGCACACAACAGAAGTCCATAAATGGTAGTGTATTTCATGAATATTTTCGCTAATGCCTGGTATTTCCATTACGTATATTTGGTGTGTAACTTGAACACACAACAGAAGTCCATAAACAGTAGTGTATTTCATGAAGATTTTCTCTAAAGACTGGTATTTTCATTACGCATATTTGGGGTGTCACTTTAGCACACAACAGAAGTCCATAAATAGTAGTGTATTTCATGAAGATTTTCGCTAATAACTGGTATTTTCATTACGCATATTTGGGGTGTCACTTTAACACACAACAGAAGTCCATAAATAGCAGTGTATGTCATGAATATTTTGTAAATATCTGGTATTTCTATTTCGTATATAATTTGAACACAACATAAGTCCATAAATGGTATTGTATTTCATTAATATTTTCGCTAATACCAGATATTTCCACTACGTATATTTAGGGTGTAACTTGAACACACAACAGAAGTCCATAAATGGCGGTGTACTTCATTACATATAATTAGGGTACAATTTACTGAAGACACAAACAGAAGTCCATAAATGGCAGTGTATTTCATTAATATTTTCGTAAATACCCTGAATTTCGATTACGTATATTTGGGGCATAACTAACACACAACAGAAGTCCATAAATGGAATGCTCACATCGTACATCCGATAAATGTAATGCAGGTCAAAGTTTTAATGTCCAGTTTGATAAATACCTGAGCTACTAGTAGTGTTTGTTGATTGGCCATTACTTTTTTTTAAGACTTCGCATTTTCCTTTTACATTCATTTTGTTTCTTTGATATTTTGCCTAGTTATGAGTTTCAGGCAATCGTCATCCAGACACAACCACACGCTAACTGGGAAGGAAGGCTTCTGTCAGAACTTCTGCAAAGGCTATCAATCTCCTCCATAACTCTGGAGGCTAATCATCAACAACAATAAGTTTACATAGTTCCTGGGACACCATGGTTGAGGCCTGCATGGGATTGGAGTCTGCCAAGGTCCTTCTGGGTCAGGGTCGAATCTGGAAGGCTGTTGCTCTACAGAGGAGCGTCTTGCATTTACATATATGCATATGCTTCTCCATGCAAACGCTGTCTCATAACTGTGGGGGAATGAGAAGGAAGGGAAGAAGGAAGAGAGGGAGGGAGGGGAGGGAAGGGGGAGGGAGGGAAGGGGGAGGGAGGGAGGAAGGACGGAAAGGAGGAAGGAGGGAAGGAGGGAAGGAGGGAGGGAAAAGAGGGAGGGAGGGAGGGAGGGAGGGAAGGAGGGAGGGAGGGAAAGAGGGAAGATAGATAGAAGGAAGGGGGGAAAGAAGAAATTGAGGAAGGAAGGGGGGAAAGAAGGAATAGAGGAAGGAAAGAAGGAAGGAAGAAAGGGAGGAAGGGAGGGAGGAAGGGAGGGAGGAAGGGAGGGAAAAAATGAAGTAAAGAAAGGGAGGGGGAGGGAGGAAGGAATGAAGGGAGGGAGGAAGGAATGAAGGGAGGGAAGAAAGAAGAAAGGGAGGAAGGAAGAAAGGAAGGCAGAAAATTAAACCGAAGTGATAAAATGACTAAAGAAAATGAAAATAATTTAAAAATGGGTAAAGTCCAGACGTATTAGAATAGACGAAAAAGAGACAAAAGGAGAACTTCGTAAAACTGTATCGACAGACAGAACGTAAGTTAATGAAAAACAGAACATGACCGAAGGGAGACAGAAAATCGAGAATAATATAATTTCATTTCTTATTTTGACGATAATATTGAAATGTTTGGCTTTACCATTGAAACTGCTCCAGATATGACTATGAATAAATACTAAGATTTTAGGGTACAGAGATCCCTTACAGGAAGATTTCCTCCCCTCCCCCTACCTCCCTCCCTCCCCCCCCCTCTCTCTCCATTTCATACTCACTCGCCCGAATCATTTCAGCATTCAGGACACACGCATCTCATTTCAGCCAAGCCTTCGGTTCATTAATACAGCGAATTCACTTTCTGTACCATCTTGCATCTTAAGTATATGCGTCCTCTAGTCACCTTCTTGGAGTCTTAGACACTCTTTTATTTTGTACTCTTCGTAAATTAAATGATAATGTTGTTACTTTCAGGTAATATTATTTTCGAAATATAAGAATAGTTTCTTCTGCATTAAAAATAACATCTTGCATCTTAAGTATATGCGTCCTCTAGTCACCTTCTTGGAGTCTTAGACATTTTTCATTTTGTACTCTTCGTAAATTAAATGATGTTGTTACTTTCAGATAATGTCATTTTCGAAATATAACAATAGTTTCTTCTGTATTAAAAACAACATCTTCCCATCTTATCTATAAGCGTTCTCTAGTCACTTTGGAACCTTGGCCATTTATATTTGTATTCTTTATTCATTAAATAATGTTGTTACATTCAAATATTATTTTCAAAACAATAGTTTCTTGTGTACACTTGGTAAACCGAATAATTTTGTTGCATTCAAATGTTGTTATTTTCAAAACACAGTAACTGTTTCTTTAGTATTATAATAATAACTAACGTTGTCTTCATTTTTCAAATTTGAATGCTGAAATTATATTCAGTGATATACTAGAAGACAAAAAAAAAAGAGAGAAAAAAAAAGTAGACACTATTTCTCTAGAGTATTCACTAAAATTAGAAATGGTCAAATTCTGAATTTTTTTTTTTACAATTTAGAAAATTCTAGATACCAGAAACACCTAATTATTTGATTTCTATCTATATACCAAGGGCTTCTTCCCTCTTATACGGGGGGTAGCCAAATCAAAGACAACCAACCCCCCAATTGTTTCCCTATTTTAGCTTCTCGTGGATGAAGTAGTACACATTTTTTCTTGTAGAGATTTATTCTTTGCCCATGAATGAAGGGGAATCATCCAGCCCACGAAGAGCATAGGACATCACGGAACAACAACAGAAAAGGTGAAAGCAAATACAAAGGATTACAAAGGCGGAGCAAGCCGAGAGGAGACCTTTTGGTCCATATCTAGGTCGGATGCGAAAAAATCATAATAAATGAATAAATAAAAACTATAATAATGTAAATAAATAAAATACATAAATAAATGCATAGGTATAGTTAAATAATAAACAAACAGGTAAATAGTAAATAATGATAAAATGACATATAACTAATAATAAATTAAAATGAAACAGGCAAATGATAGAAAAAATAATAATAACATAAAATAAATTATTAATTATACGAAAAGCTTCTGGAAGGACCCGAGAGGACCAAAGTGATGTGTTAATCGGAAGGTAGATATGGACCAAAAGGTCTCCTGTCGGCATGCTCCGCCTTTGTAGGTACTCGGAGAGAACCTTTTCTTTTTTCGAGTCTTTGTTGGAAAAGGTAAACTGACAGAAGAAGTTTTGAGAGTCCTTATCAGAGATTCAGTTCTTTTAATTAATTTTTCTTCTTCACTGGAAGAGAGAGAAAAGAAATTCATGGTATTGAAGAAAGGGAAGGACTCTGTGACAAGACACACGAAAAGATGAAGATAGGAAGAGAGAGAGAAGAGAGAAAGAGGAGAGAAAGAAGAAACTGAAAGAAATCCGATGGGTGAAGAGGAAAGAGGAACAAGGACGGAAACAAACTGAAGAAAAAGCGGAGATTGGAGATGAGATTTTGGTGGAGAAAGAGGGGGAGAGGAGGAGGGAGAGAGGCAGGAAAAAACCTGAAAATTGAGAAAAAAAGAGGGAGAGAAGGAGGGAGAGGGAAAGAGACAACAGCAGGGTCAGACAGATAAAGAAAATAAACTTGAAAATCTGGGATCAAGAAAACAAGAGGGGAGGGGAGGGGAGGAGGGGAAGAACGAAGGGGGAGGAGGAGGAGGAGGAGGAGGGGAGAGAGGGGAGAGAGGAAGTGAGAAAGAGACGATGTGAGATAGGAAGATGGAAGGATGAAGAGAAGTGATAGAAGGAAGAGGAAAGGAGAAACTAAGAAAGAGGAAGAAGGAAGGAAAGTAGAAAGGTGGAGATGAAGAGGATGAGGGGAGAGAGGGGAGAGAGGAGAGAGAGAGAGGGAGATAGATGATGTGAGGTAGGAAGATAGAAGGATGAGGAGAAGTGATAGAAGGAAGAGGGAAGGAGAAACTAAGAAAGAGGAAGAAGGGAGGAAATTAGGAAGGTGCAGATGGAGAGGAGGAGTGATGGAGGAGGGGAGAGAGTGAGGGAGAAAGATGATGTGAGGTAGGAAGATTGGAGGAGGAGAAGGGGAGGAGGGGGAGGGGAGGGAGAGGTGGAGGAGGGGGAGAAAGAAGAGAGAAGGAGGAGGGGGAGAAAGAAGAGAGAAGGAGGAGGGGGAGAAAGAAGAGAGAAGGAGGAGGGGGAGAAAGAAATGGGAAAGAGAAGGGGAGGAGGAGGAGGGGAGAGGGAGGTGGAAGATGAGGGAAAGGAAGAGGGGAAGGAGGAGGGGGGGAAGGAGGAGGGGGAAGGAGGGGGAAGGAGGAAGGGGGGGAGGAGGAAGGGGGGGAGGAGGAAGAGGGGGGGAGGAGGAAGAGGTGGGAAGGAGGAGGGGAGGAAGAGGGGAGAAGGAGGAGAGGGAGGAGGAGGGGAGGAAGAAGAAGGTGGAGGAGGAAGAGGGGGAAGGAGGAGGGGGAGGAGGAAGAGGAGGAGATGGGAGGTGTTTTATATTTGAATTACATCAACAAAATTGCCGTTCCGGAGTGGCTGTTCGTAGAATCTAGGCTTCTGGTGTTATCACACTGGGCTATCTTTCCTCCAACAATTGGAGCAAATGTGCAGCCCGCAGCTTTGGAGAAGTAATCTGATATGCTGAAAGAAAATCACTTTCCTCCAGCAGAATATCAAATGACATTCTTATGTATTTTCGTAGATTTTACAAAATAGTTTGCCAGAGTGATTTGACGGCGGAAAAAGTGCTGGAGGTGGGCGGTACCGCCGATTAGTCGGAGGTTGGAGGGAAAATAGCCCAGTGTGATACCCCCTTTCGGTGGTTCCAGGATTGACCGTCACGGACTCTCCCTCGAGTTCGGGCCTCTGACGGACTTCGAGTCTTCCAGGCTGAGGACTTCGCGTTCAAAGAGAAGGGCGAAGTATAGAGGGAAGGAATAGTGGAGGACGAGGAGGTAGTGGAGGGGAAGGAGGAGGAGGAGGGAGGATGAAGAGAATGAAGAGGAAGAAAAGGAGGAAGAAAAGGAGGTAGAGGAGGAGGTGAGGAGGAGGAGAAATAGGAGGTAGGGAAAAGGAGGAGGTAAGGAGGAGTAGGAGGAGGTAAGGAGGAGGTAAGGAGGAGGGTAGGAGGTTAGGAGGAGGTGAGGAGGAGGAGGAGGAGAAGGTAGGGAAAAGGAGGAGTTACGGAGGATGAGGAAGAGGAAGTAGGGAAAAGGAGGAGGAGGTAGGGAAAAGGATGATGATGAAGAGGTAGGGAAAAGGAGGAGGAGGTAAGGAGGAGGAGACAGAGGTAGGGAAAAGGAGGAGGAGGAGGGAGAGGAGCTAGGAAAAAGGAGGAAGAGATAAGGAGGAGGAGGAGGAAGAGGAGGTAGGGAAAAGGAGGAGGAGGAGGGGGAGGAGGGGAAGGAGGGGAAGGAGGGGCGAGGTACTGCGAGGACGAGGAACTGAAGAATTGTTGGAGAGCAGAAGCCTCGCGTTCAAGTGGACGTCCTGCGCGAAGTGAAGAGTCCACTGCGTTGGGGAGTCTGTTGACAGACTCTTCGGAAACTGGCCGACTTCGGCTCTTAGCAGAGGGACTTCGAGTCTTGGAGGCACCTCCTCCTTTTCCTCCTCCTCCACCTCCTTATTATCTCCTCCTTTTCCAACTCCTCCTTTTCCCTATCTTCTCTTCCTCCTCCACCTCCACCTCCTTACCTCCTCTTCCTTTTCCCTACCTCCTGTTCCTCATCGAAAGAGCCATCGAGAACGGAGGTACCACACTGGAAGAACTCGAGAGGACAATTAAATTCGAGGACAGAGACCCACAAGAAGACCTCGAATGAGGACAAATATCGAAAGAGCCATCGAGAAGGGAGGTACAACATCGGAAGACCTCGAGAGGACAAATGCATTCGAGGACAGAGACCAACATGAAGAACGCGAACGAGGACAAATATCGAAAGAGCCATCGAGAACGGAGGTACAACATCGGAAGACCTCGAGAGGACAAATGCATTCGAGGACAGTGACTCACAGGAAGACCTCGAATGAGGTGGACAAATTTCGAAAGAGCCATCGAGAACGGAAGTACCACATTGGAAGACCTCGAGAGGACAAATGCATTCGAGGACAGAGACCCACAAGAAGACCTCGAATGAGGACAAATATCGAAAGAGCCATCGAGAAGGGAGGTACAACATCGGAAGACCTCGAGAGGACAAATGCATTCGAGGACAGAGACCCACAGGAAGACCGCTTATGAGGACAAATATCGAAAGAGCCATCGAGAACGGAGGTACGAGTACCACACTGGAAGAACTCGAGAGAACAGATAAATTCGAGGACAGAGATCAATGGAAAGAATAATTGACATACCACGGCTTCCAGCAGCAGGAGGGTAAGCAACAGAGCTTCATAATATGTAGAAGAACGACAAAAGGCTAAGGAAAGCATAACGCACGTAGCAGCTTCGCAAAGAACAGGACCAAGAATATTCGAATTCGAAGTCAATTGGGTGTAGGGAAAGTGTCTTGATTTTTTTTTTCTTTTAAAGAGTCCAAGTCACACAGACCCCCCCCCCAAAAAAAAAAAAGTCTTTCAGTGGAAGGAAAGAACGACTATAGTATGTAACCCTCGCAAAAGGAAAATGTAAAAGAAAATGGCGAGACTTTCTACAAAGTCTTGCGTTGCGTGATCTCCTGTGGAGGAGGTAGGAGGAGGAGGAAGAAGGGAGGAGGAAGTGAGGAGGAAGTGTGGAGAAGTGGGGAAGAGGATGTGGGGAGGAGATGGTGAGGAGGAGGAAGGGAGGAGGAAGTGAGGAGGAGGAAGTGAGGAGAAGTGGGGGAGAGGATGTGGGGAGGAGATGGTGAGGAGGAGGAAGGGAGGAAGAAGAGAGGAGGAAGAAGAGATGAAGAGGAAGTGAGGAGGAAGTGAGAAGTGGTGATGATGATGTGAGGAGGGGGAGATAGGGAGGAGGAGGAGGGGGACAGAAAGAGGAGGAAGCGAGGAAGAGAGGAAGAGAGGAAGAGAAGAAGGGAGACAACAGGAGGGCGGGGAAAGAGATGTGGAGGAGGAGGACGAAGCGGGGGAAGAGGAGGTAGGGAAGTGGAGGAAGAGGAAGGGAGGAGAGAAGAGGAGAGATCATGTGAGGACGGGGAAAGAGTAGTGAAGGACAAGGAGGAGGGGAAGAGGAAGGGAGGAGAAGAGAAGAGGAGAGATCATGCGAGGACGAGGAAAGAATAGTGAAGGAGGAGGAGGAGGAGGGGAAGAGGAAGGGAGGAGAAGAGAAGAGGAGAGATCATGCGAGGACGAGGAAAGAATAGTGAAGGAGGAGGAGGAGGAGGGGAAGAGGAAGGGAGGAGGTGGGGAAGAGGAAGGGAGGGGAGGAAGAGGAAGTAGAGGAAGGGAGGGGAGGAAGAGGAAGGGAGGGGAGGAAGAGGAAGGGAGGAGGAGGAGGAGATATCATGCGAGGACGGGGGAAGAGAAGTGAAGGAGGAGGAGGAGTACGAGGGGAAGAGGAAGGGAGGAGGAGGAGGAGGACGAGGGGAAGAGGAAGGGAGGAGAAGAGAAGAGGAGAGATAATGCGAGGACGAAGAAAAAGATATGAAGGAGGAGGGAAAAAGGGAGGTAGGAGTCATAATGCGAGGACGGGGAAAGAGGAGGAGGATGGAAAGAGGAGGAAGGGAGGAGGAGGAGGGTAGGAGAGATAATGCGAGGAGGAGGAGGGGAAGAGGAGGAAGGGAGGAGGAGAGGAGAGATAATGCGAGGAGGGGAAGAGGAGGAAGGGAGGAGTAGGAGGAGAGGAGGAGGAGGAGGAGTGGAAGAGGAGGAAGGGAGGAGGAGGAGGAGGAGGAGAGGAGAGGTAATGAGAGGAGGAGGGGAAGAGGAGGAAGGGAGGAGGAGAGGAGAGGTAATGCGAGGAGGAGGAGGAGGGGAAGGGGAAGAGGAGGAAGGGAGGAGGAGGAGGAGAGGAGAGATAATGTGAGGAGGAGGAGGGGAAGAGGAGGAAGGGAGGAGGAGAGGAGAGATTATGCGAGGAGGAGGGGAAGAGGAGGAGGAGGAGGAGAGGAGAGATTATGCGAGGAGGAGGAGGAGGAGGAGAGGAGAGATAATGCGAGGACGAGGAACTGGAGAATTTGCGAGCCCGACGTAGAAGACGTCGTTATGCTGAGGAACCGCGGTTGTACATTAAAAAGAAGAAGGCGGCCATTATATGAAATGAACGGGCCGTGCTCGCTTTAGCTGCTCCGTGTGGAAAGCGGCTTTCGAGGAAATGCAGTTAGGCCCAGCTCGAGCCTCTCAAGGGGCCATTGTTGTTATTACTATTATTGTTGTTACTACTATTGCTGTTACTATTATTTTTCTCATCATCATTGTTACTATCATCACTATTCTCATCACCACAGTTACCATCATTGTTATTATCAATAACATACATCATTGTTATAACTATTGTTGTTATCGTTATTGTCATTATTATCATTAATCTTACCATTATCATCACTTTTTACTATTATAATTATTATCATTGTTGTTATTATCAATACTATATATTTTCTTTTTCTTAAACGTTAGTTTTATCTATAACATCATTGTTATAACTATTGTTGTTATCGTTATTGTAATTATCATCATTAATCTTATCATTATCATCACTTATTCATTACTATTATAATTATTATCAATGTTGTTATCAATACTATATATTTTCTTTTTCTTAAACGTTAGTTTTATCTATAACTCAAGAGTATATATAACCTGATCGGTGTGGGGAAAGGCTTTCCCTCGTGTGTTTACTTTGCATACGTCTATCTAAGGATGAATTTTCAAAAGAACAAAATTGACTCAATTTTGTTCCTCTCGGTTTAACATCTGGCCTTCGTAATATTCATAATTTGAATTTGACTATGAAGACGTCAAAAACGAGGTCTGTAACGTCCACGTTCAAGGATTTTGTTCCGGCGAATGCCATGGGTCGATTTCCAAAAATGAAAAAGTCGAAATTAACTAAAAGGGTTACCTTTCACTTAAATATCTGGTGTTCGCAAAATACATAATTTGCATCAAGACTGAAGTCTATTTGAAAAAATCTATAACATGAGCTACAATAGAGAGTATTAATGATTAAATGTATAATGAAACATACTATTCTTTTTTCACAAAATAGCTTTGTAAAATTGGAGTGCGTCCTATGTGAGGATGCGTCCTATGTGAGAGTGTGTCCTATGTGAGGATGCGTCCTATGTGTGAGTGCGTCCTATGTGAGTGCGTCCTATGTGAGGATGCGTCCTATGTGTGAGTGCGTCCTATGTGTGAGTCCGTCCTATTCTTCTTCTGACCAACGCCAGACGATCTTATTCATTGATATTAAGACTACTTGAACCAACTCCCTCCCCTGAAGGATTTTATTCTGGCTTAAACGCTTAAAGATTTTATTCAGATCATGAGATTTGCCTTACTAAAGAGTTTCCATTCCAGAAAACGTGATCAAATCACGAGATAAAGTACTCATTGGAAGGACATAAGATTACAGTAATACATATGTACTCGTGCATACACCAAGTGCTTTTTCCCCCTTACCAGGGAGGTAGCCGAAGTCAAAAGGCATAACTCCAATAACACTCATTTCATCCCCACGTACTCCACTCCCATTCCCCACCCCTCCCTCCGTCTCAACTTGGCTCCTCCTGGATGGGAAGAGAGAGGGAGGAGAGGGGAGAGAGGGGGAGAGAGAGGGGGGAGAGAGAGGGAGGAGAGGGGAGAGAGGGGGAGAGAGAGGGGGGAGAGAAGGTGAGAGAGAGAAACTCTCCAGGGACAGAGCTCCGTACTCTGCACCATGCTAACAAATCACTCCATAGAGAGAGACACACAGAGAGAGAGAGAGAGAGAGAGAGAGAGAGAGAGAGAGAATATCTCTTGGAACAAGTTCCAGAAGGGCACACTCTCTCCCACTTACACGGGAAGTTCATCTCAACTCCCACCAACTCTTCCCTCCAGTTGGTCCCTCTGTTCTTCGGCGACACCGCATCCACCGAGGACCGTTCCAGAAAGTACGCCTTGTGAGCTCCTGCGATTACTCTCCTCAGCTTGTGCGAAGCCTCTCTTTCTGTCTGTTCTTGGTGATTGATGATGTATGAAATTTTTGGCTCGAGGGCCAAGCGCCGGAGCCGGTAGGCTATTCAGCGCTGTCTGTTCTTCGGCGACACCGTATCCACCAAGGACAGTTCCAGAAAGTGCGCCTCGTGAGCTCCTGCGATTATTCTCCACAGCTTGTAGGAAGTCCCTCTTTGTGTCTGTTCTTCGGGGACTCCGCATCCACCAAGGACAGTTCCAGAAAGTGCGCCTCGTGAGCTCCTGCGATTATTCTCCACAGCTTGTAGGAAGTCCCTCTTTCTGTCTGTTCTTCGGCGACTCCGCATCCACCAAGGACCGTTCCAGAAAGTGCGGCTCGAGAGCTCCTGCGATTACTCTCTACAGCTTGTGCGAAGTCCCTCTTTCTGTCTGTTCTTCGGCGACTCCGCATCCACCAAGGACCGTTCCAGAAAGTGCGGCTCGAGAGCTCCTGCGATTACTCTCTACAGCTTGTGCGAAGCCCCTCTTTCTGTCTGTTCTTCGGCGACTCTGCATCTACCGAGGACCGTTCCAGAAAGTGCGTCTCGAGAGCTCCTGCGATTACTCTCCTCAGCTTGTGCGAAGTCCTTCTTTCTGTCTATTCTTCGGAGACTCCGCATCCACCAAGGACCGTTCCAGAAAGTGCACCTTGCGAGCTCCTGCGATTACTCTCCTCGGCTTGTGCGAAGTCCTTCTTTCTGTCTATTCTTCGGAGACTCCGCATCCACCAAGGACCGTTCCAGAAAGTGCGTCTCGAGAGCTCCTGCGATTACTCTCCACAGCTTGTAGGAAGTCCCTCTTTCTTTCTGTTCTTGGGCGACTCTCCATCCATCAAGGACCGTTCCAGAAAGTACGCCTTGTGAGCTCCTGCGATTACTCTCCTCAGCTTGTGCAAAGTCCTTCTTTCTGTCTATTCTTCGGAGACTCCGTATCCACCAAGGACCGTTCCAGAAAGTGCACCTTGCGAGCTCCTGCGATTATTCTCCACAGCTTGTGCGAAGTCCTTCTTTCTGTCTGTTCTTCGGCGACTCTGCACCTACCAAGGACCGTTCCAGAAAGTGCACCTTGCGAGCTCCTGCTGTTATTCTCCACAGCTTGTACGAAGTCCTTCTTTCTGTCTGTTCTTCGGCGACTCTGCACCTACCAAAGACCGTTCCAGAAAATGCGCCTCGAGAGCTTCTGTGATTATTCTCCTTCGCTTGCCCAAAGGACATAAGAATGGAGGAGACTGCAAGTGACCATAAGGCCTACACTAGGCAGTTCCATGTCCCTTACCACCTGTCATTCCTATCCATAAAGTTATCTAATCTTCTCTTAAAACAACCATTTGTTTCAGCGCTCACTACATGGTTACTAAGTCTATTCCATTCGTTAACCACTCTGTTAGTAAACCAGTTCTTGCCTATTTCCTTCTTAAATCTGAATTTATCTAGTTTAAATCCATTACTACGAGTCCTGTCCAGCAATTCTAATTCACATTACACAATGAAAGTATTATCTTAAGTCAATATTCATCACTTTGCCCAAAGACCTGAAGTTGTTGAGATTAACTCACGGAACTTCCCCCTTCCTCCTTTCCCTCTTACCCTCCTCCTCCTCCACTTTCTCCCCATCTCCTCCCCCTACCCCTCCACCTTCCACTTCACCTCCTCCTTCCCCGTTTCCCTTTTCTCCAATTTTACCTCTCCTTCCCTCTCTTCCCCTTCATCTCCCCCTCCTTCCACCACCCCCTTTCCCATCTCCTTTCCCATTCCATTTCCTCTCTTTACCTTTTCCATCCCCTTTCCCCTTTTCCTTTTCTCCCTCCTCCTATCCTCTCCTCTCTTTTTCCTCTCACTTTGTCCTTCTCCCTCTCCCTTACTACTCCCTCCCTTCCCCCTTCCCTTTTCTCCCTCTCCCTTCCTCCTCCCTCCCCTCCCCTTCTCTTTTCTCCCTCTCCCTTCCTCCTCCCTCCTTCCCCCCTCTCCCTTTCCCTTTCCCCTCCTCACATTACCCCTCTCCCACTTCCCCTCCCCCCCTTCTTTTTCACACTTCCCACCACCACCTCCCTATCCCCCCACCCTTATGCAAACACAGCGGCGGGCCATGAGCCCGGTTTGTAAAACTTTTTTTTTTTTAACTCTTTTTGACTGACGTTATCGCCTCGGCTGCCGGACACGACCCCCGTGTTAGACCTCCCCCCCGCCCTCCCCCGGGGGAGAGAGGGGGGCTTCTTCCACCTACAGACAGCCACCACCACCAGCCACCAAAGAGCCCCCCTTGGCTCCTCACTTCTTACAGACTTCGTGCTATCTTGTTCCTCCGACGTTTCAGGGTCTGAAGTGAAACACAGAACCTTTTTTCTTTTTTTCGTCGTCGTCTTTCTCGTTTTCTTTTTTGTCATCTTCTCCCCCCCCTCTCTCAAAACATAACATAAGAACATAAGAATGAAGGAGATTGCAAGAGACCATAAGGCCTACACTAGGCAGCTCCGTATCCATCACCACCTGTCATCCCCATCCATAAAGTTGTCTAATCGTTTCTTAAAACAACTGATAGTTTCAGCGTTTACTACATGGTTACTAAGTCTATTCCATTCGTCGACCACCCTATTAGTAAACCAATTCTTGCCTATTTCATTCTTAAATCTAAATTTGTCCAGTTTATAACCATTACTGCGAGTCCTGCCTTGTTGTTTTAATATGATGACCTTGTTTGCATCACCCTTGTTAAAGCCTCTTTCTTTTGCTAAGCTGAATATGATCTTCAGTAAGCAGCTAAACTAAAGTATACAAGGGACAATATTACTACAATTATTAACCAAGATTCCTTCCGATGAACAAAGGTTTTTTTTCTATAAACAAGCAGAATAAAGATGAGACGATGAAGGACTTAAAAAGGGAAGAAAAAAGGAAAAGAATAAATAAAAATTCATTCTTTCCTTGTAACAGATTCACAAAGAGAAATTTTAATACTTTTGGTTTTCAGTTAAAAGAGAGAGGGAGAGAAGGAGAGAGAGAGAGAGAGAGAGAGAGAGAGAGAGAGAGAGAGAGAGAGAGAGAGAGAGAGAGAGAGAGGATTGATTTATTGACCATTTTCCCTACAGTGAACTCTCGTGCCAAAAATAAATAAATAAATAAATAAAATGCACGCGTGCCAAAGGATGCCCACCCATACCCTAGGCAACGCTGAAGACTACTTGACAAGACCCTGGTTAACCCTTGTGTGGTATGATGTGGTATGTGGTATGCGAGGAGAAAGGTCTTGCTCAATCTAATCACGTATGACAGAAGGGCGCAATGAATATTAACTGAGAAGACTAATGTGTCTTGTAACATAACTTCCGGGGCCCGAAGTGATAAGCCCCAATGCATCATAGTTAACTCACTTATAAGACAGACGAAAATCCTGGTGTCAGAAGACGATTAATCACGAAATCAAGTCCGAAAAAAACACAAACGGTTACCAAGTCGGCGTAAGATCTTATCAACGATGGGAGGCTGGTTCGGGCGTTGCTGCAACTGGATGCCGAGGATTGTGTACAATCTGTAAAGATCTCTTTAAGATCTGGGATCTGGAATAGACTAGGACCGACTACGAATGATAATGTACGTAGGAAAGGGGAAAGGGAGGAGGAGGGAGGAGGGAGGAGGAGGTAGGAAGAGGGAAGAAGAGGGAGGAGGGGAGGAGGGGAGGGAGACGCGAGAAGCGTTTAATGTGTTTCAGTAGAGATGCCCAAGTGATACATCAACGTCTTGTTTGCCTGCATACGAGAGAAAGGGAGGGTAAAGGGAAGGGAAGGCAAGGGAAGGGAAGGCAAGGGAAGGCAAGGGTATCAAAGGTAAGTGAAGGGAAGTGAAGGGAGGGGAGTGGAAAGGACAGGTCAAGGAAAAGAAAGGGAAGTGAGGGTAAAGAAAGGGTAGCGAAGGCAAATAATGGGGAAGTGAAAGGAAAGAGGACAAGGGCAGCTAAGTTAAATGAAGGGGAGGGAAGGAAATGTAAAAGGACAAGAGACACAGAGGGCAAGGAAAAGAAAGGGAAGCGGATGCGAGAGGAGTAAAGGGAAGGTCAGGGAGAAGGTAGAAATGGATGAAGATGGAAGCGAAAGGAAGAGGAGAGAAAGGAAGAGGAGAGACAGGGAGAGGAGAGGAAGGAGAGGATAGAAGAGGAAAGAGAAGGGAAGGAAGAGGATGAGAGGGAAGGCCAGAGATAGGATAGAGATGGATGAAGATGGAAGCGAAAGGAAGAGGAGAGACAGGGAGAGGAGAGGAAGGAGAGGATAGAAGAGGAAAGGGAAGGGAAGGAAGAGGATGAGAGGGAATCCCAGAGATAGGATAGAGATGGATGAAGATGGGAGAGAAAGGGAAATGAGAGAAATGAGAGGACAGGAGGAGGATTGAGTAATTGGAGAGGAGAAGAGACGGGACAAGAGAGGGGACGGAAGAAATCTGAAAGTAGGTGAAGAGTCGGGTAGCGAGATGATGAAGAGTGGATGAAGAGGGACGAGATTGTCTGCTGTGCATAATAAAACAAACCAAAGAAGTTTATGCAAATGAAACTGGATGAAGAAAATACGACCGAAATACGATGGTGAAGAAGTCAAATAGTAAGAAGAGAACAAGGAAGACCTTTCTTGCAGAGAGTCTGCCGTAGGGGAGTGGAGGAAGGCCCTTGTTGCAGAGAGTCTGCCATGGGGGAGTGGAGGAAGGTCCTCTTGCAGGGAGTCTGCCGTGGGGGAGTGGAAGACCTTTGTTGCAGAGAGTCTGCCATGGGGGAGTAGAGGAAGACCTTCCTTGCAGAGAGTCTGCCGTGGGGGAGTTGAGGAAGACGACAAGGCTAAAGTTGGAGAGTATAGGCGAAAGGGAAGGAAGGAATGGGTAGAAAGGAAATGAACAGAGGTAAATGAAAGGGAAGGGAAAGGAAAAGAAGGAAAGGCAAGGCAAGGGAATGGAATGGTAAGGGATGGAGAGTGGGAGTGGAGGAAGGCCTTTCTAGCAGAGAGTCCGCCCTGGGGGAGTGGAGGGATACCCTTGTTGCAGAGTCTGCCGTGGGGGAGTGGAGGAAGACCCTTGTTGCAGAGAGTCTGCCCTGGGGGAGTTGAGGAAGACCTTTGTTGCAGAGTCTGCTGTTGGGGAGTTGAGGAAGGCCTTTCTTGCAGAGAGTCTGCCGTTGGGGAGTTGAGGAATACCCTTGTTGCAGAGTCTGCCCTGGGGGAGTGGAGGAAGACCTTTGTTGCAAAGAGTCTGCCGTTGGGGAGTTGAGGAAGACCTTTGTTGCAGAGAGTCTGCCCTGGGGGAGTTGAGGAATACCTTTGTTGCAGAGAGTCTGCCCTGGGGGAGTTGAGGAAGACCTTTGTTGCAGAGAGTCTGTCGTGGTGGGGAGTTGAGGGATACCTTTCTTGCAGAGAGTCTGCCGAGGGGGGTAGAGGAGGACCCTTGTTGCAGTCTGCCGTTGGGGAGTTGAGGAAGACCTTTGTTGCAGAGTCTGCTGTTGGGGAGTTGAGGAAGGCCTTTCTTGCAGAGAGTCTGCCGTTGGGGAGTTGAGGAATACCCTTGTTGCAGAGTCTGCCCTGGGGGAGTGGAGGAAGACCTTTGTTGCAAAGAGTCTGCCGTTGGGGAATTGAGGAATACCCTTGTTGCAAAGAGTCTGCCGTTGGGTAGTTGAGGAATACTCTTGTTGCAGAGAGTCTGCCGTTGGGGAGTTGAGGAAGACCTTTGTTGCAGAGAGTCTGCCCTGGGGGAGTTGAGGAATACCTTTGTTGCAGAGAGTCTGCCCTGGGGGAGTTGAGGAAGACCTTTGTTGCAGAGAGTCTGTCGTTGGGGAGTTGAGGAATACCTTTGTTGCAGAGAGTCTGCCATGGGGGAGTGGAGGAAGGCCTTTCTAGCAGAGAGTCTGCCGAGGGGGGGGTAGAGGAATACCCTTGTTGCAAAGAGTCTGCCGTTGGGTAGTTGAGGAATACTCTTGTTGCAGAGAGTCTGCCCTGGGGGAGTGGAGGAAAACCTTTGAAGCAGAGAGTCTGCCGTGGGGGGTGGACGAAGAATGAAATTCAAAAAGGAGGACAAAAGAGAGAGAGAGAGAGAAAAGGAAATGATTGGCTGGGGAGGAAGCAGGAAGGCACAAGAAATACGAAGAGGAAAAGAAAGATGTCAAAATTTTGGGAGGAAATGTGGAGGGAAAGGATAAAGGAAAGGAAATTTTGGAAAAAGGAGAATGGGACATGGAAGTCAACTGCGAGTGGTAGGAGGAACTGGAAGAGAAGCAAAGAAAAGAGGAACTGGAAGAAAAGCAAAGAAAACAAAGAATTATTTTTTTAGTGGGATGAAAAAATGAAAGGCTACAGAGAAAGGCAAGACAAAATAAATAAATAAATAAATAAATAAATAAATGAAAACTGGTAAGTATACAAGTGAATGAATAATTACAATTAATGAATGAATTAGCAAGAGAAGGTCCACAACATGATTAAATAGATAAATAAACAAAGTAATTGAGTAGTAAATAGAAAAAAAAAATTCATTCATTCATTCACAAAAGAAAAATCAATAGAATAGATAGATTAACAAATGAAATAACTTGATACTTAAACAAGTGAATAATGAATGAATTCACTAGAAAAAATAATATCAATGAACAAGTTCACAGAAAAAGAAAATTAGATAAAATGAAAGTCTGAGAGTAAAGCTGAGAGGAGAATGTTAATGAACAAGTTCACAGAAAAAGAAAATTAAATAAAATGAAAGTCTGAGAGTAAAGCTGAGAAGAGAGAAAAGAGATTGAGATAGTAAATCATGGGGTGACGAGGAGAGGGGGAGAGACGAAAAGGAAGAGACAAAAAGAAGAAACGAAAGGGAACAGAGGAAAGAGGAAGTATGGAACGAAAGTTAAAGAAAAGAGAAAAACGAAAGTTAAAGAAAAGAGAAATATGTTGGGGAAAGGTAGGGAGACGTAATGGATGAAGAGGAATGCAAAAATGAATAAATAAATAAATAAAATGAAAATAAAAATAAAAATAAATAAATTAAGATAAATAAAATAAATAAATAAATAAAATAAATTAAAATAATAATAATAATAATGATAATAATGACATGGTTTAACGTCACAAACTCCCCCCTATCGGAAGGCCAGGCCGGTGCCTCTCACAGAGGGCTTTGTACATACATATACCAAGGCTTTTTCCCCCTTCCAAGGGAGGTAGCCCTTGGAAGGGGGAAAGAGGGCTTTGTAGCGTGGAATTTAATACACCATGCCCTTGGTTCAACTTCACCGGTGGCAGGATTCGAACCGCCATCCCTTCGACCTTCGCCCCAAGTAACGACGCCCTAACCCGCTCAGCCGGCGAGCTTCCAATAATAATAATAATAATAATAATAATAATAATAAAGGATAAAGACAAATGAAACTGGGGATTCAACCAACTTGGTACGACTAACCTCAGCCAACTGAATTGAATCGTCTGACTGCAGCCAGTATAGTTTCTTCAGATTCCCATCGTACCACAAGGACTAACAGAGTCAAACAACCCTTTACCTCAGTAATAAAATCACCTGCAGACATACGTGGTTTAAGAAGGAAATACGGTGGAACTGGTTTACCAAGCGAGGGTTAAGAAATGCAATAGATTTAGTAACCATTAGTGAGCATTGAAAAAATTGGTTGCTTTAAGAGAAGATTGGATAACTATGGACAGGGATGACAGGTGGTAAGGGAGAGGGAACTACATGGTGTAAGACTTATGGTCTCTCGCAGTCTTCTCTATACTTATATTCTTAGTAACTATGCACGAGCGCTGAAACAATTGGTTGTGTCAAGGTTAGATAAATTTATGGATAGGGATGACGGGTGGTAAAGGACATGGAACTGCCCAGTGTGGACCTTATGGTCTCTTGCAGTCTTCTCTATTCTTATGTTCTTATATGTTCCGTGTTGAGGTGGCTCAAGAGTTCAATACAAAAGTGGAAATGAAATAAATAGAATAAAATAAAATAAAGTTGAGAGACGAGACAGTGGGAGAAATTCGGAAAAGCGAAAAGAACATAATATGAGAGAGAGAGAGAGAGAGAGAGAGAGAGAGAGAGAGAGAGAGAGAGAGAGAGAGAGAGAGATGGGTAGAGAAAGGAAGAGAACAGAGGTAAAAGGAAGGGAAGGGAAGGGAAAGAAAAAAGTCAGGGAAAAGGAAAGTAAGGCAAAGGAATGGCAAGAGATGAGGAAGGCAAGGGATTGGAAGGGCAAAGAATGGAAAATGGGAAAGGGGAAGGAAACGAAGGGAAGAGGATGGAATGGAAGGCAAGGCAAGGCAAGAGAAAGGAAGGTAAGGAGATTGGAATGGAAAAGGATGGGGAAAGGGAGTGGACATAGGATGGTGGATGGAATGAACGCAAGATAAAAATAAATAAATAAATAAAAAACAAAAGAAAATTGGAACAGGAACAGACACACAGAAAACGGGATTCCAAGGAAGGCGCCAGCCAGCCGGAAGACTCCGAAAGAGGTCAAAAGTAGAAGTTCTAGCCTCGCCCCACCCACCCAAAAAAATAGAGGTAAAAAAAAAAAAAAGTGTGAAGGTAGAAAGGGGAAGGCAAGGGAGGAAGAGGTAAAAAGAGAGGGGGAGCAGGGGGAAGGGGAGGGGGAGAGGGGGAAGGGGAGGGGTAAGGGAGGGGGAAGGGGGGAGGGAGGGCAAAGAAGTGGTAAGATGATGAGACCATGGGATAAGAAGAGTAAGGAGGTTGCGGGGGGGGGGGGAAGACGCTCCCCACAGCTTTGATAGAAGAGTCTGCCTTCGTCATCACGGGAGGACGAGGAGGAGGAGGACGAAGAGGAGGAGGAAGAAGATGGGCTTCAGGTTCTCGGGGATCTTCCACCAGATGAAGAGGAGGAGGAAGAGGAGGAGGAGGAAGAAGACGAGGAGGAGGAGGAGGAAGACGAAGAAGATGGGCTTCAGGTTCTCGGGGATGTTCCACCAGATGAAGAGGAGGAGGAGGAGGAGGAGGAAGAGGAGGAAGAGGAGAAAATGGAGGGGGAAATAGGGAGAGATGGCAGGACGTAACGAAGATGAAGGGAAAGGAAGAAGGGAAGGGAGAGAGAGAAAATTGAGAAAAATGAGAAGGAAAAGCGGAGAGGATGAAGATGAAGAAAAAGTACAAGAAAACGAAGAACGAAGGGGAGGAGATGAAGAAAGAGGGGAAAGGAAGAAAATTTGAGGAAAAAGATGGTGAAATGGAAGTAGGAAGAGAAGGTGGGAGAGGAGGAGGAAGAAAAGGAGGAAATAGGAAGAGAAAGAGTAGGAAGACCAGGAGGAAGAAGAAAAGGAGGGAATAGGAAGAGAAAGAGGAGGAGGAAGAAAAGGAGGGAATAGGAAGAGAAAGAGGAGGAGGAAGACGAGGAGGAAGAAAAGGAGGGAATAGGAAGAGAAAGAGGAGGAAGAAAAGGAGGGAATAGGAACAAAAAGAGGAGGAAGACGAGGAGGAACAGGAAGAGGAGATAGGAAGAAATGAGGGTTTAAGAGAGAAATAGAGAAGAACTGGTTTACATAGTAGTTGTAGTTAATGAATGGAATAAACTTAGTAACCATGTAGTTAGTGCTGAAACAAATGGTTGTTATAGAAGGTTAGTTAACTTTATGGATTTGGATGACAGGTGGTAAGGGACATGGAACTGCCTAGTATAGGCATTATGGTCTCATACAGTTTCCTGCAGTTTAATGTTTTTAGACTTGGTAACCATGTAGTGAGTGCTGAAATAATTGGTTATTTTAAGAGAAGATGAGATAACTTTATGGATAGGTATGACAGGTGGTAAGGGGCATTGAACTGTCTAGTGTAGGCCTTATGGTCGTTTGCAGACTTTCATCTTATGTTCTTAGACTTAGTAACCATGTAGTGAGTAATGAAACAATGATTGTTTTTAAGAGACGATGAGGTAACTTGATGGATAGGGATGACAAGTGGTAAGGGTCATGGAACTACCTAGTGTAGGCCTTATGGTCTCTTGCAGTCTCTATTCTCATGTTCTTAAATGAAACTGAAGGGGAGATGGTGAACACATCAAAGTCGCGGGTTCTTTCTAAGGATTTCAGGCTCTGAAGCAAAAGTCAATAAGGACAGGAAAGAGAAGATACTAAACCAGTGTTTCCCAATTCCTTGTTTTTACCCTAAGGTCAGACCCCTTGTAACCAGGTCTATAAGCGGTGCAGCACCCCCTAACTAGTGTGTGTCTTATTACTAGAAAGGGTAAAGGGAAGTGTATGTAGCCATAGCTTCCAAGCATTGCCTAGCATTGATTTAAATGCCTCATTTCCCAGCTCCCCCTAGCACTGATTTCAGTACTCCCCTATGATCACTTCCAAGGTCTCCCAATACTGATTTCAGTACTCCCCTATGATCACTTCCCAGCACTCCCCCTTGCACTGATTTCAGTGCCCCCTATGATAACTTCCAAGCACCCCCTAGCACTAATTTCAGTACCCCTCTATCATCACTTCAGTAGACCTTATGACGAGTTAAACACCATATGCGGACGGAGCCTTTATTTGTACAACGTTGCGCGTATTCCAGCTTGTTCAAGTACCGGTTGAGATGCATTGGCGTGAGATTAAATAAGGGGAAAGGAGGGAACGGAGAGAGAAAAGAAGAAGGGGGGGGGGAAGGAAGAGGAGTACCCCTTATCACTTCCCAGCTCCCCCTATCATCACTTCCCAGCTCCACCTATCACCACTTCCCAGCACTGGTTCAGTAACCCCTATCACCACTTCCCAGCTCCCCCTAGCACTGGTTTCAGTACTCCCTATCACCACTTCCAAGCACTGATATCAGTACCTCCTGTTATCACTTCCCAGCTCCCCCCAGCACTGATTTCAGTACTCCCTATCACCACTTCCAAGCACTCACTAGCACCGATTTCAGTACCTCCTATCATCACTTCCCAGCTCCCACTAGCACCGATTTCAGTACTCCCTATCACCACTTCCAAGCACTCACTAGCACCGATTTCAGTACCTCCTATCATCACTTCCCAGCTCCCCCCAGCACTGATTTCAGTACCCCCTCTATCATCACTTCCGAGCACCCCCAGCACCGATTTCAGTACCCCCTTATCATCATCACTTCCAAGAATCCCCCAGCACAGCCGATTTCAGTACCCCCTATCATCACTTCCTAGCTTCCTCTAGAACCAATTTCAGCACTCCCTAGCACGGCTTTCAGGAAGTACCCCCTATGATCACTTCCCAGCACTGATTTCAGTACCCTCCTATCTTCACTTCCCAGCTTCCTCTAGAACCAATTTAAGCACTTCCCAGCACTGATTTCAGGAAGTACCCCCTATGATCACTTCCCAGCACTGATTTCAGTACCCTCCTGTCATCACTTCCTGGCACCCCAGGCCGGGAATTGGCTGCATTTTCCAACGTCAAGAAGGAGAGGTGATTTGTTATGAAATGTGATGAGGAGACTACGCCAGGAGGCGCTGAATAGCTTCGGGCCAAGACAATCTCTGTCCTGTTATGCTCTTAGACTTTAGGGGAAGGTAACATTGTTGGGAATCGAAGAGGAGCGCGGGATTCGAACCCACAGCTAAGCGAATGCGAGACCAGCAAGCTTCCGTTTACTCATGAGGACATAAGAATAAAGGAGACTGCAAGAGACCATAAGGCCTACGCTTGGTAGTTCCACGTCCATGACCACCAGTTCACTGTGCTATAGGACAAGAACAATAGGGACAAGAGAGGTTAGAGAGAGAGAGAGAGAGAGAGAGAGAGAGAGAGAGAGAGAGAGAGAGAGAGAGAGAGAGAGGGAGCAACTGTGAATAAAGTTGATAAAGAGGGGAAGCAAAAAGAGACGAAAGAGAGCCGAGAAATAGAGAGGAAGTTCATACTACACAAACTTCTCTAACCAATATTTCACAAAATTCAATTTTCCAATTTTTATCCAGCATATGCATTATTCAAAACGTATTAATAATACAATATAAAACTAAGTATCAGCTAACAGCGTTACTAATATAAAACCAATAATTCAAGGAAATATACTGAGTAGCAGACAAAGTCAGATGAGATGTACGGTATAAATCATATTCATAATCTATCAATATTACAATTTAGAATAAATTATACACCGATAGCGTCAAATTAATAATACAATACCAAAGATGATTTGATGCGTTTAATGAAGAAGTTATAAATTCGAGTAATATGTAAAAATCGGTGGAAAATGTCCTCCAAGAATTCTGATCCAAAGGAGGAAACAGATGAGACGCTAAAAGGGGAAAAGGGGGACAAGAGGACAACGAGGGAGAAGGAAGGGGAGGACAAGAGGACAACGAGGGAGTAGGAAGGGGAGGACAAGAGGACGAGCGAGTAGGAAGCGGAGGACAAGGGGACAACGAGGAAGTAGGAAGGGAAGGACAAGAAGACAATGAGGGAGAAGGAAGAGGACTGGAGGACAACGAAGGAGTAGGAAGGGGGAGGACGAGGGAGAAGGAAGGGGGGCAAGAGGACAACGAGGGAGAAGGAAGGGGAGGACAAGAGGACAACGAGGAAGAAGGAAGGGGAGGACAAGAGGACAACGAGGGAGAAGGAAGGGGAGGACAAGAGGACAACGAGGGAGAAGGAAGGGGAGGACAAGAGGACAACGAGGGAGAAGGAAGGGGAGGACAAGAGGACAACGAGGGAGAAGGAACGGGAGGACAAGAGGACAACGAGGAAGTAGGAAGGGAAGGACAAGAGGACAACGAGAGAGAAGGAAGAGGGCAAGAGGACAATGAGGGTTGGGAAGGGGAGGACAAGAGGACAACGAGGAAGAAGGAAGGGGAGGACAAGAGGACAACGAGGAAGTAGGAAGGGAAGGACAAGAGGACAACGAGGGAGAAGGAAGGGGAGGACAAGAGGACAACGAGGGAGAAGGAAGGGGAGGACAAGAGGACAACGAGGGAGAAGGAAGGGGAGGACAAGAGGACAACGAGGGAGAAGGAAGGGGAGGACAAGAGGACAACGAGGGAGAAGGA
This sequence comes from Oratosquilla oratoria, assembly GCF_046742065.1. NCBI lineage: Eukaryota > Metazoa > Arthropoda > Malacostraca > Stomatopoda > Squillidae > Oratosquilla > Oratosquilla oratoria. The sequence continues at coordinate 11,378,727 of NC_134799.1, forward strand.
AGAGGACAAGAGGACAACGAGGGATTAGGAAGGAGAGGACAAGAGGACAACGAGGGAGAAGGAGGGCAAGAGGACAATGAGGGGTGGGAAGGGGAGGACAAGAGGACAACGAGCGAGAAGGAAGGGGAGGACAAGAGGACAACGAGGGAGAAGGAAGGGGGGGGGAACAAGAGGACGAGGGAGAAGGAAGAGGACAAGAGGACAACGAGGGAGTAGGAAGGAGAGGACAAGAGAACGAGAGAGAAGGAGAGGACAAGAGGACGAGAGAGAAGGGAGGACAAGAGGGAGAAGGAAAAGGGGGACAAGAGGACAACGAGGGAAATGGAAGGGGTGGACAAGAGGACAACGAGCGAAAAGGAAGGGGAGGACAAGAGGACAACGATGGAGAACGAAGGGGAGGACAAGAGGACAACGAGAAAGTAGGAAGGGAAGGACAAGAGGACAACGAGGGAGAAGGAAGGGGAGGACAAGAGGACAACGAGGGAGAAGGAAGAGGACAAGAGGACAACGAGGGATTAGGAAGGAGAGGACAAGAATGAATCAATCAATCTGTTGTCCTGGCTAGCTCTTACGTAAGACCTGTGGCACTCAGGATATATGCATACATACACATACATGCACTCATACATATATACATACATATGTGCATACTGTTCACACATACGTACATACATGCATAAATACAAGCACACACACATACATGCATTCATACATATATACATACATGGATACATATGTGCATATTGTACGCACATACATGCATAAATATAAGCATACACACATACTAACATATACAAGCATACACACACACATACATACATACATTCATCCACCTATCAATCCATACACACACATTCATACAAACTCACATACATACAAACATTCATATACCCATTCATCCATACACACATAAAAACTAGCTCACATATACTTATAAATAGATATCCATTCATCCATACAGACATACAAGCTCACATACATACATACATCTATTCATCCATCCACACATACACAGCCAACAAGCATATTTAAAGGGATTCTGCTGAGGCCGATGAAAGGATTTCAGATTAATGAGAGCGCTGGCCAATCAATCAATCAATCTGTCGCCGCGGTTCTATCTTCCAAGAGAACCGCGGCCCTCGGGAAACCGCCCACGGCCACTGGATCACCCCATAAATCAGGAGACCATAAGGCATACACTAGGCAGTTCCATGTCCCGTACCATATGTTCTCCCTATTCATGAAGATATTTCATCTCTTAAAACAATCAATTGTTTCATTGCTCATTGGATGGTTACTAACTTTATTTCAATCGTTGACCACCAAATTGGTAAACCAGTTCTTGCTTTTTTCCTCCTAAACCTAGAGTAGTGAATGTAGAACAGTGTAGTACAAGGTACTGTGTCTTCTCGTAGTGATGGGACGAAAAAAAAAAAAAAAAAAAAACATTCCGATACTGCTCCAAAGTTCCGATTCCGAAATGAGTCCCGAAAGTGCTCTGAACTCCCGATTCCGATACGGGTTCCGATACTACTATAAACTTCCGATTCCGATATTTTTATATGGACTTATTGCGGACTAGTTGTGTAGGTTAATGTAGATGTATCGATAGTGTTCGAGTCGACACAATGTGAGGATGTAACCTTTATCAAAAGTAAACTCATCTGCTGGGATTCGAACCCCCGCCAGAGCGGAATGCTTCATATAAAGCGAGGACCGTACCACCTGTACTACCGCCTGTACGGTCCTCGCTTCATATGAAGCATTCCGCTTTGGCGGGGGTTCGAATCCCAGCAGATGAGTTTATTTCCAATTGTCAAAATGACACAAACATTTATCAAAAGTACAATGTTTGGCTTGTTGAAACCTTTTCAAGGTGCAAAGCTTCAACATTACTGTATATCACAACTAACACCACAGTCGGACGAAAAAGAGAGTTGAGAATGCGAAAACTATATATTTAGATTGTTAACTGCAATCCTCTTCAATATAGTACTACTGAAGAGGTTTGCAGTTAGCAATCGAAATAAATAGTTCTGCTTAGTCTTTCTTTCGTCCGACTGTGGTGTTAGTTGTGATTTACAAACGCATTACTTTATTTTTCACCAGTGATAACTGTATATGTATTGATTGGATTGATTTTATGTTGCGTTCTGTGGGCTGTGTGATATTGTGTGAGGAATGGGTGGGTTCGTGAATTCTTGTTTTACAAGTGTGTGCCCATTTTTTTCATATGAAGCACTATGAAAAGAATTATATTTATGTAGTGTAGATATTCTTTTGACGTTGTTGTAGAGCAGCTAGTTATTATTTTTGTGTTGGATGTAGGGCAACTTTCATATTTTTCAGTTCGTGAAAATTTTAAGAAAAGTCGAAGTCGAAGTCGAAGAAAGGGTAGAGGAAGGTGTAAAAATTCTCAAAGGAAACTTGAAGGACGGCTGAAGGAGGAGGGACACAGAAAGCCCGGAGGAGGTATGAAGGAAGGATGAAGGAAGATTGAAGAGAAGTCAAGGAAAGGTCGGACGAAGGTCAAAGGAAGATGGAAGGAAGGGGAGAACGTAAGAGGCTCAGAGGAGATTATTCGCGACGAAAAGGAAAACGTGAAAGGACGAAGACGGGGAAAGAGACAAGTGGAAAGAGGAACATAGAGATTTATCGAGAGGCCGAGGAGGAAGGTCTTCCTTCTACCAGTTCGATCCCCGGCGAGTGTAAAACACTTTCGTGGCTTTCCAACCCCTCTCTGCAACGGCGGACGTCAGAGGTGCGGTGGGTCAGTGTCACTAGTATCTCATAAGTATGGTAGAGCTGGTTACACCGATTTCAGACTTCATTCACAACCGTAGCCATTCCAACACACCAACGACACCTTTACATGCACTTCTCGGTATACACTATACATATAACGTTACTAAGCCAGATTAACCCACCGAAGTAACCTACAGAGGCTGTATCGTCCCTCAGGGGACAGGCCTGCCCTGCAGTGAAGCATTAAGGCTGAAGTAGACACTACACTCTTCTACCTCTACTTAAGCTCCCTGTAGCAGTAGACACAATCATGTTTCTCCGTCTGCCTCTACCTTGGAAGATCTCTTCCTTTCCTCCATCGCAGTTTCGATGTCGGGCAAGCCAAACCTACCGAGGGCTTCTTCATCAGCTTCTTTCCATCTCTTTCTCGGTCTCCCTTGCAGTCTTCTTCCACCCACCGTCCGCTCCCAGCATCCCTCTGCAACACTTCCCTCTTCTGTTCTAAGTGTTCCAACCACTGAATAACATCGCTCGGCGAAAGGTATAACAAACACCAGAACCTTAACACGTGACATTGAGATCGGAAATAATGCACAAGGAGTCAGTCTGAAAGGGAGTCAGTATTACAAGGAAACGAGTTTGACTGTTTAACGTCGCGAACTCACCCTATCAGGAGGCTAGGACGGTGCCCCTTACAGAGGACTTTGTGATGATGATGATTATAGGTTTCAGGCTTTAAGCCCAGCACTGGGGCAGCAAAAGCCATTCAGCGCTCTAAAATGCAATTTGGTTACTATGCTCTTGCATAAAAATTATAAAGGATTTGGTTACTATGCTCTTACATAAAGATTACAAAGGATTACTAAGGAGGAGCATGCCAACAGGAGACCTTTTGGGTCATAACTAAGTCGGATTTTCTTAGGAATAAGCAGTCAAGGACTTACTAGCGTGGTCCAATTCGTTAAATAGATCCTTCATTATTGAGGACATTGAGATTATGCTATAGGACGTGGAAATAAGACAATGAAAAGGATTCAATGATATTATCAGGGAAAAGAGACAAAAATATTACTAGAAAAGCTCAAACCAATCCGAAAAACCAGGTTAGATTGATCATATAAAAGAGTTATGGACCAAAAGGTCTCCTGTCGGCATGCTCCGCCTTTGAGTATATAAAATAATAGAATTAGGAAACATAGGAAAAGTAGAATAAGGAAGGAATAACAATAAAAAGAAAAAGTTAAAAAGAAAGGAAACAAAGAAGACGGTTATGAGATTTGAGAAGGTAGGACAAACAACGGCTAAATTGGTGGGGCTAAGGGGGATATATATATATATATATATATATATATATATATAGATTTCTGTATATATATATAGATCGAGAGAGAGAGAGAGAGAGAGAGAGAGAGAGAGAGAGAGAGAAAGTGAGGAAATCCTCTTATCTGGTCTCTTAATTTGATGCACTTAACTATTTGTTCTGTTACCGGAGACTGCCTAGCCAACACAACCGCAAGAAAATAAACAATTATAACTATTGAGATATTCTGAAAGGTTGATGTAAGTAGAGTAGGAAACACAGGAGTCTCAGTCTGAGTTTATTCCTGACTAGTTAAAAGGATACCCGCGAAACTAGTCAGGAATAAACTCGGACTAAGACTCCTGTGTTTCCTACTCCACTTACATCAATTATAATTATATCAAAACTTATCAGAAATTGAACCCTGACCATGAAAGAAAATAAATACCACATCCATATACCTATCACATGTGACCAGTGCTATTTAAGGTATCATACAATTAATCCTAACTTTCTAGGTATGATAACTTTACCCCTATTTTGTAATTCTGTACTCCAAATAGATTTAACCAAGTTATCTTTGGGTCAGTACAGTTTTCTAAGGCACGTGAAACATATACAGGAGAAAGCGTGAAGTAATACACATTGACAAGAATACTAAAGGAGGAAGACAAGGAAGCAAAAGGATAACCTAAAGGTGGCAGCACACTAGGCATTTCTCGCTAACATGCTACTTGCTTTTGCTAGTTCGTTTGAGGAGAAACGACTTGGGTTAACGATCGTTTGTTTTTTCAAAATTTCCAAATGTCAAATTACTCCTGCGTCATATAGAGTGAGAAGCTGAATGACGAACTAGAAGTTAAATCTAAAAGGCGAATGTTAGACACGTTGTTGAGATGTCCTTACGGAATTCTAGAATATTACAACCGACCGAGGTAGTTTCTTTTCAAACGAAGTAGAAAAAGCAATTACACGCTAGCTTAGTGTACTGCCACTTTAAAAGAGGATGAAAACAAAGAGATGAAATAAGAGAATTGAAGAGAGGACGCGTCTGACTCAACAGCAAATCATAAAAACATGACATAAGACCGAAGGGAAACAAGCAACAACAGGGCAAAGAACAAATACCAAAGATCAGCTCCAGAGAACAAGTAAAAAATAAACAAACAAACAAGTAAATAAATGAATAAATAGATAGATAAATAAATAATATATATAAACAAAATGGTAAGAAATCTGACAAAAGCGAAAGATGAGACAGTAGCCAGTCGAGCGCCTCGCCGCTAGCGAGCCCATTTCATCTGCAAATTGCATCGCAGTTCAACAAATGCAGCTGAGGCTCAACAGTAAACACGTCCTCGATACAAAACAACGGCGGGAAGGAGGAGAGGTTAAAGCTAGGAGCTGCCGCCGAGTGGCAAGACATGGCGCTATCCATGACTTCCTACCACGAATGATAAGCAATTCTGAAAGAGAAGAGGCAAGGGAGGGAATAAATGGGGGGGAGGGAGGGAGAGGAGAGAGAGAGGGAGAGGAGAGAGAGAGGGAGAGAGGGGGGCAATGAATATGGGGGAAAGGGGAAGAAAGAGAGATAGAGAGAAGGGACAGGCAAGTCAATGGAGGGAAGATGAAGGGAAAAAAGGGAAAACGGGAGAGAGAGAGAGAGAGAGAGAGAGAGAGAGAGAGAGAGAGAGAGCCAAATAGACAAACACAGACGAATAGAAAAAAGGTACTCAAACATATACCCAAAGACTGACAAACAGACGGATAGAAAAGGACAAAGACTAACAAACACTAAGATAGAAAAGGCCAAAGACTGACAAACAGACGGATAGAAAAGGACAGACTAACAAACAGATAGAAAAGGACAAAGACTAACAAACACTAAGATAGAAAAGGCCAAAGACTGACAAACAGACGGATAGAAAAGGACAGACTAACAAACAGATAGAAAAGGACAAAGACTAACAAACAGACAGATAGAAAAGGAGAAAGACTAACAAACAGACAGATAGAAAAGGACAAAGACTGACAAACAGACGGATAGAAAAGGCCAAAGACTAAAACAGACAGATAGAAAAGGACAAAGACTAACAAACAGAGATAGAAAAGGACAAAGACTAACAAACAGACAGATAGAAAAGGACAAAGACTAACAAACAGACAGATAGAAAAGGCCAAAGACGGCGCAAACAAACCGACAGGCAAGACGAAGAAGGCATAACATTCAATAGCTTCGGCAATTACAGTTGAAAAAAGAAATGAGACTCCGACCCGAAGTACGTGCCGCTAGTAACTGTCCGGAACCTCGAGACAAACAAGGAGTTGTTTACAACCTTAAACAATAAAAATCTCGATTCAACGTAGATGTAAAATCGAAGCCAGATGTGCAAAATTCCCGAAGGAGACAATGGACGAGGTAATAAGCAAGGAAGACGTGTAATAGGATAGCAGCGTATGAAAAAACAAGATATTATGTATGATAAAAAACAGACTTGATAAACAATGATGATTAAATTATCAGAGAAAAATACGGGTATTAACGAATTCGTGATATTCGTGTTAGATCTAAGCGCATCTAAGACCTTTCCTAACATTTTGGGATCGCGCCTCTGGTACATCAAAGTACTGTCGGGAATGTAATTTCTTTTATCTTTTCATAGTATTTATTAGTATCAAAAGGTTACTAATATGCCTGAAAAAGTCCGCCATCGATTCTTAGTAACAGATTTTGCTTTTGTCCTCTTGTGCTTTCTCTCTCTCTCTCTCTTTCTCTCTCTATGCCTATTTGTATATCCGACTATTCATCTTATCTCTCTCTCCCCTCCTCTCTCTCTCGCCCACATTTTTCTCTACATTTTTCTGTATTTCTATTTATCTGTTGTACTATTTGCTTCTCTCTCTTTCTCTTTCTCTCCCCTCCTCTCTCGCTCTTTCTCCTGCCCACATTTTTTCTCTTTACTTTTCAACATCTCTATTTGTCTGACTATTTGTTTCTCTCTCTCTCTCTTTTCTCTTTCTCTCTTCGTTGCCAGATACCTCGACTACAGAACAGAAAGTGCAGTGGGAATTATTTTACTTATTTGCTCAATTGTACCATCACATGCAAACTGACACGCTCCGTTATTTGCTGAACTCTCTTCATTATAATCAAAACCAAGACCTGGCCCAGTGGGAATTTCAGGTGTGTTACGTTTTAGTTACATCGCTACATCCGAGGAAGGATTCTCTCTTAAAAAAAAAAAAAAAAAATCACAAATGATAATACAGCACAAGCTTTGTTACTGTGGCAGCAATTAGGCACTAACTAACATATTTTCATTATCTTCATCTTTATACTTTATCTTCCGTCTCTTTATTTCTCACTTCAGACTTAACATAACTAAGAAGTTTAAGTGGACACGCGCTTAAAGAAAATTAATATCTTAGACTAATTCACGATTCCATTTCCTATCATTGAAAGTCACATTTAATTATGTTTCAGTAAAAAATTTCTTTAATCAAATACAATGGCAATACAACACTTTCCGTCTTGGGCATATTTTGGTTTAAGAAGGAAATAGGCAAGAACTGGTTTACCAACAAAGAGATTAATGAATGGAATACTCAGTAATCATGTAGTAAGCGCTGAAATAATTGGTTGTTTTGAAAGAAGATGAGATAACTTTGTGGATACGGATGACACATGGTAAGGGATATGATAGATCTTATGGTCTTTTGAAGTCTCCTCCTTTCTTATGTTGTTCTGTCTTTGTAGCAGAGAGCGAAGATCCAACAACTAGTCACCCCTTAATTGCATCCAAAAAGCTTCATATATATATATATATATATATATATATATATATATATATATATATATATATATATATATTATGGGAAAGGTGGAGGGGGAAACACGGGTCTTTATCTGAATATCGAGTTTATTCCCTCCACCTTTCCCATAATTTGTCCCAACGTCTCTACATATATATTATATATATATATATATATGCAAGGTAACCACTTAAGAAAATAAACAAACGGAGCAGAGCGCTTTCGTATATTACATCTTCAGTGTAATATGCGAAAGCGCTCTGCTCCGTTTGTTTATTTTCTTAAGTGGTTACCTTGCATTTATAAAACACACGTTCCTAGTGTTCTTATTGCATATATATGTATATGTATATATTCAGTAGAAGCGTACAATTGTGCTCAATATTCATGAAAGTGTGACTATGGTTCTTTGATATTCGCTGTCTGGTCATCTTGAGTCATCAATCTGAGGAAAATATTTCTGTCACAGAAGCCGTAGAAGAAGAGCGCGTCGTGACAACTAACCCGAAGGAAGTTTCAGCGAAGTTTCAGCGAAACCTCCGCGGTTTCTGTGTCCAGCAGCCGGCTTCGTTCGTCGTGCCTCGGTGAGAATATAAGAATGAATAAGACTGCAAGAGACCATAGGGCCTACATAGACCAGTTCCATGTCCATGACCACCTGTCATCCCCATCCATAAAGTTGTGTAACCGTTTCTTAAAACAACCGATAGTTTCAGCGCTCACTACTTGGTTACCAAGTTTATTCCATTCGTTGACCACCGTACTGGTAAACCAATTCTGACGTTTCCTGTAAATAAAGGGAGGTAATACTGGAAGGAGGTGAGAGGGGAAGAATAAATGAATGAAGGACGGATGGAAGGAGGGAAGGAGGGAAGGAGGGAAGGAAGTAAGGAAGGGGAGAGCAGGAGAGAAAGAGCCAGAGAAAGGAGGAGAGAGAGAGAAGAGAGAGAGAGAGAAAGGGAGGGAGGAAGTGGGTGAAAGGCGGGAGAAAGGAAGGGGGGAGGAAGGAAGGAGGTAGAGAAGAGAAGAGCAGGAGAGAGAAAACGAGAGAGAGAGGAGAGGAAGGGAAAGAGTGAGTGAAAGAAGGAAGAAAGGAGGAGGTACGGAAGAAGAGCAGGAGAAAGAACGAGAGAGAGAGAGAGAGAGAGAGTGAAAGACGGAAGAAAGGAAGGAGGTAGGGAAGAGAAGGGCAGGAGAGAGAAAGAGAGAGAGACAGAGAAAGAGAAAGAGAGAGAGTGAGAGAGAGTGAAAGCAGGAAGAAAGGAAAGGCTGGAGGAAGAAAGGAGGTAGGGAAGAGAAGAGCAGGAGAGTGAAAGAGTGAAAGAGAGAGAGAGAGAGAGAGAGAGAAAGAGAGAGAGAGAGAGAGAGAGAGAGATTCTCATTAGCTGCAATATTAGTATATAATTCTTTCATTTTTTTTCTGTAATTTTTTCTGTTCGTTTACTTCATTTGTTCCTAAGCCTAAACTCGTATTCTACGACCCATGCCACGTGCATCAAATATCTCCTTATGTCTTCAGAAAAAAAAAAAAAAAAAAAATTATATCCCATTCTCCTCCTGAAAAAATGAAATATTATTACTCTCTTATTCTTTGGCCCGAGTTCATATTCTTATCCACCGGTTCGTGTATTGTTACTAGATTTTTTCTAACCGCACCAGTAAATAATAATGCTTTGTCTTTGTAAAGCTCAACAGATGTTTTGGACAGCTGTTCTCGGGAGCTCACTCGCTACCACTGCCAGCTGTCAGTTTATTGAAGATGGTATTATCGTTGCCCGTTACCAGCTGTCCCCTGTTGTACCCAACAGAGCCACCTGTCCAGCATTCTACTTAACCTTTGAGTCCATTATGCGACTCTATTAGCTTATTTCAACTGTCGGCAGGTGATTTTATTCAGCCAAGGAAATCCCTCATTTAAGGCAACTCGTCATCCCATCCCCGATTCCCATCAATGGGGAACCTATGTTTTTCTTCCTTGCATTTGTTCATCTTCCTCCTCTTTTTACTCTTTTCGTCCTCCTCTTTCCTTCTTTCTCCCCTCTTCTTCCTCTCCGGTTCTTTCTAGACGGTAGCTCTTTTTTTTTCCTCCTTTCCAGCCTCCTCCTCCTTTCTTTATCCAATCAGAAGACATTTTCAGGTTCCTCCCCCTTCCTCACTTGTTTCTATTTTATTTCTTAGTATATCTAAAAAAAAAAATAACACTTCAAAAATTTCTCATTTTCTGAAACAAATTGTGAAATTTTATCAAGAGAACAGTAAAGGTTATTTTTCCACTCATTGATTACATATGTTTTTATTCTAAGGACGAGAAGATGAAAAACGGGGAGAATATTTTTATCTGTCGCTCACTTTGTAGATATTATATAAGTGTCGAAGGCCAAAGCCCCTACGAAGCTTGGACTGGCGTAGCCGGTGGCTCGTGATTTTTTTTTTTTTTTTGTCTATTTTTCATATCCTTCCCTTTCTCACAATTCAATTTTTTTCTTCCTCTCCATTCCCCTCACTATGTCATGTCTTCCTACTTTTCATTCCAAATTATATAAATTCATGTTACTAACTATTTTCCATTTTCTTATTGCCTACTCTCCCCTTTCCATCCTTTTCTTTCTTGTTTTTAATTCTTCTCCTTTTTCTTATCTCCAGTCCTCTCGCATTCCTCTCCTTTTCCTTCTCAATCTACATATTTTCCAGTTTATTTTCCCTTTCTCTTATCCTTATTTTATCTTACTATTCCCTTTCCATATTTTTATTTGTTATACATTCTTCTCTTTCTTATCTGCAGTGCTCTCAAATTCCTTCTTCCTTTCTCAATCTATATATTTTCCAGTCTATTTTACTTTCCTCTTATCTTGCTATTCCCTTTCCATCTTTTTATTTTTTGTTATACATTCTTCTCTTTCTTATCTCCAGTACCCTCGCATTCCTTCGCCTCTCTCCTTTCTCAATCTATATCTTTTCCTCTCTGTCTTCTTCACCCTGTCACTCACTCCTTTTAGTTCCCAAACTTTATTCCTCTGTCACTTTTATTTTATTTCCAAATTCGTTTTGATTTCCGCTTGTACCCACCTCTTTTACCTCCGTTTACGTGTTTTTTTTATATGTGCCAGTCGCATACTATACCCCAATTTATTTTCCTCTCTCCATGCATCCATTGCTTTCTCTTCTCTTTTACTCTCCCTTCTTTGTTTTGCCACCCCGACAGCCTTGGTTATTTTCATTTTATTAATTCGTCTGTCAACGATACAATTGTTTATCATTCGTCCCAAGTTAACTGTCCAGGATGCAACACTTCACCCCATACAACACATTATGGAAGATTGCATTGTACACAATCACTCATGCCAGCAGCAACACAAAATACACTCTATAGGGGGGATTTGTGGAAAAAATCCGCTCCAGCTGTGACGCTCCTCAGGGACTGGTCGGCCAGACAACAACAAAAACAACAACAACGACCCACCGACTAACCCATCCCCCTCCCCCATCCTACTAGTACCATCTAGAATTTCACATAGATTCTTCATATACTGCTACAGACGTCCCAAAACTAGATGATTAGATAGACGTTCAATCTACATTCGGAAGAAATATATTTATATAAACAGAATGTGCAATGATGTATAATCTTGTTAGTGTTTGTCTATATTTCAATATATAATACATTCTTTACTTGACTTAGCCAATCAGCCAGATTTTTTTGTGCTGCATTTTTCCACAAATGATCGCGTTCTCTATCATCCCGCATGTGACTTAAGCATACCTCTATGGACCAGAGGCACGTAGCATACTTTTATGAATGAAAACTAATTTCGACAAATTGAAATTACTGATTTCGTTTGGTCTCTGCTTTCCCTTCCACTGTGACACGACAATGACTTAGTCTCTGATATTACATTCTTTGATATTAAATTTTCATTATAATGATTTTATTATTTATTCTATTATCAATATTACTTTTACAATTATTATTGATTATTTTTGTCATTATCATTACTACTATTATATAACTGTCATTACTATTATCATACATTTTCCACGGATAGAAGCGTTGGTTAAGATTTTGCTCCACTCCATACGTCATCTTTGTTTTTGTTTTACCAAATACTAATTCCTTCCTAAATACAAAAAAAAACATCATCTTTGTTTTTGTTTTACCAATTCCTTACTCTTTCTTAAATACAAAAATACTCACGGGTACCAACCACAGAATTTCTCCAACTTGAAGATAAAACATTCTTCCTGGCATATTTATTTCATTTTGCAATTAATTTTAATAATCCTGCCATGCCCAAAGACAAAGGATTAGTCTAAACAGAGAAAGAAAGAATAAATGAAAGAATTTTATCGTCATTATTCCTTTTCCTGTATTTTTCCACTTTCGTCTTTTGTTTCTATTCAATAGCAGCTTGAATTAAATCTCCCTACAAATATATCATAAAGTATAATATTACTGACGACACGTAATAAAAATCACGTTGTTTTAAAAGTTAACATTCATTAATGTAAATACTTCATAAAAATGTTCAAACTAATTCATGGTATTGCTGATAAAATCCTATTTTTAGAAATAACTTAATTAACAACATTCTAAGAAAAGAAAAGAAATTTTTTATAAATAAAACGCATCGGGACAAAGCGAAGCCAAACAATTCGTGACGTCATGTCGCTTTATAATTTCAAATAATTGTTTCACGGAGAGCGACAATATATTAAAAAAAAATCTACAGCGAGTTGAATTTATAACTAGATTTATATCAAAACTAGTGACATTCCCGTATGATAATACTGAATGAAAGATCATGTCAGAATAATATGATAGCAATACGATTATGTATATATATATCAACGTTTCATATTGTGCCGAATTTCGTGGGCGGAATTTCAATGTGGGTTCGTCAAAGAGGAGACACTGAATTTCTAATATCTCAATTTTTATTTTTATTTTCGTCTCTCTCTTTTTCTATACCATTTTCCTCTTTCTTATTCTCTTAATTTTCTATTCTTCTTGTCTCCTCTCTTTTTCTCTCTTTCACAATTATCTTTACAACGTCTTTCTCCTGTCGTCCGCTTCATCTTCTTTCCTGAGGATCTCTCTCCTCCTAATTCTCTTCCACCTCCTCTTCTAGCTCCTCCTCCTCCTTTTCCTCCCCCTCCCCTTTTCCTCCTCTTCCTTCGTATCCTTTTCCTACTCCTCCTCTACTTTCGCTTCTTCCTCATCTTCCCCTTCTTCTCCTTCACTTCGTCCTCTGTATCCTCCTCGTATTCCTCCTCCTCCTCTACTTCCGCCTCTTTCTCTCTCTTCCGCCTTCGCTTCCTCCCCCTCCTCCTCCTCATAAATCAGAGGGAGTCAGCTTCTTAATTCGTAGACTATTCTTCTTCCTCGTCCTCCTCCTCCTCCTCCAACCCCTCCATGTCTTCTTCCTTTTCCTTCTTTTCCTCCTTCTCTACCTCCAATTCCTCTTCCATTTTCTACTCCTTTTCCTCTTCCTCCTCCTCCACGTCTTCTTCCTTTTCCTTTTCCTTCGTCTTCATCCACCTCCACATCTTCCTTTTCCTTCTTTTCCTCCTCATCCACCATCACGTCTTCTTCCTTTTCCTTCCGCCCCTCCTCCTCCTCTTCCTTTTCCTTCTCCTCCTGTTCCTCCTCCTCCTTGCCCACCACCTCCTCCTCCATCCCATAAATCAGAGGAAGTCAGCCTCTAATTCGTAGCCTCTTCCTACCTCCTCCTCCTCCTCTTCCTACCTCCTCCTCGAAGCCAACAGGCCGTCGCTGCTTCCACAGCCTCTTTGTTTATTCCACAAATCTCACCCTAATTCCTCTCCGCACCCTCACATAAGCCCTCATGCACCCCCTCCCCCTCTCCCCCACCCCCTCCAGGACCTTCAGAGTCCTTTGATCCTCCGACGCACCTTCGTCGGACTCCCAAGACCTTCCACGGTTCTCAAGACGCCTTCCTTCCTTCCTTCCTTCCTTCCCTCCTTCTCTTTCTTTCTCACTTTATCCCTTCCTTCTTTTCTTCCGTCGGTCATTTTTATTTTTCATCTTCTTTCCTTCCTCTCTTTATTCCTTCTTCCTCCTTTCTTTCCTTTGTTCTTTTTTTTCTCTCTCTCCTTATTTCCTTCCTTCTTTTCTTCCGTCGGTCATTCTTTTTTTCTCATCTTTCCTTCCTCTCTTTATTTCTTCTTCCTCCTTTCTTTCCTTTGTTCCTTTCTCTCTCTCTCTCCTTATTTCCTTCCTTCTTTTCTTCCGTCTGTCATTTCTTTATTGCCTTCTTTCCTTCCTTCCGCCCTTATTTCTTTCCCTCTTTCTTTCCTTCCTCTCCTCGTTCCTCCTTTTTCTTTTCTTCCGTCTGTCGTTTTCTCTTCCCTTCTCTCCTTCTTTCCTCTCTTCGTTCCTTCCCGTTTTCCTTCCGTCTGACATCTTTTCTTTTCTATTTTCCTTCAATTCTTCCCTCCTTTCTTCCTTCTTTCCTTCAACCCCATCCTCCTTTTCTTTCGTCACTTTCCTTTCCTTTTTCCTTTCAATCCTTTCCTTTCCTCCATTTCACTTTTGATTTTTTCTTTTCTTTTTCTTCCTTCAAGCCCATTTTTGATGTCCTCTTCATCTTGAATTACCTCTCCTTCCTCAGATCTCATTTCAGTTCTCCTTTTTCCCTAATTATATTCCTTAGTCCTTCCGTCCTCTTCCATCCGTGTTTACGCCTCTTTAACCAGTTTTAACCAGTTTCTTTGCTGCCCTCTATACTCTTTTCTTTGACGCTCTTTTGGCTGCTGGCGTGGCAAGCGAGACAAGAAAAAAAAAGAAAAAAAAAAAAGGCAAAGACAAATAAGTTTGCGGGAGTGACGTGGCATATGAAGTGAGGCTGAAAGAGTTAATGAGATTGGATCAAGTAACTAATTAGGATCTGTGAGTTATGGAGAAGTTTGACAATCTTTTTACGTAACATGAACCACTGCCTACGGTTGTTCACGATAGTTTAGCGAGAAGATGAACAAACTAGGTCACAACTTAGATGAAGCACATAAGACAAAAGGAGACTTCTAGAGACCATAAGGCCTACACTTGGCAGTTCCATGTCCCTTACCACCTGTCATCCCCATCCATAAAGTTATTGAACCTTTTCTTAAAACAACTGATAGATTCAGCGCCCACTACACTTACTAAGTCTATTCCATTCATTGACTACTCTGTGGGTAAACCAGTTCTTGCCTATTTCCTTCTTAAACCTAATTTTGTCCAGTTTAAATCCACGAATACGAACCCTGTCCTGTAGTCTTAATGTGATGACCTTGCCCACATCATACTTATTAAAACCTTTGGGAAACTGGAACAAATTGGATGGACCTACTTTGGTATTTATGCTTCCATTTGTGATACATTTCTTTTTTCTTTTCTTTTTTCTTTATCTCATTCTAACTTCTCATTAGATATTTTGTGTGTGTGTGTGTGTGTGTGTGTGTGTGTGTGTGTGTGTGTGTGTGTGTGTGTGTGTGTTTGTGTTTCTCTGATACACAAGGAGTTTAGTCTCGCTCCCTAATCTGCAAGTCATTTATCTTTTCTGCACTTTTTCGTTGATATTTTATCACTCGCTTCCACTTCCCTTTCTGCTCCTCCCTTCTTCACTTCCTCAGTATTTATATCACGAACTTCCTCATTTTCTATATTTCATTTCCAGAGGCAGCAAATCCAGAATTATTATTAGTCTATTTTACTTTACTGACCAAATCATAGTATACAACATTATACATTAGAGAACTTTCTTTAAAGTTTGTATGGTCCAGTTTACAAGTCAATCTACAAATTATACCGTACATCTCTTCTTGAATATAGGAACCCTCTACAAGCTACAGTATATACAGTATATTCCTCATAGATAGTGATATACGCCTACAGTAAAAAGAAAATATTACAAAATTCATCTCTTAGTGCTTTCATTTCAAGGTAAACTTTGATCACTTTCCAATGGCAGCCAATTTCTACATCTTTACATTTACTAGTTATGTCTTACAAGAAGCATCTTGCTATCGACTCCATCGTCCTCTTTGTGCTCGTCTCTCGTCCTCGCCCTTCTCCTCCACCTCTTTCTTCGCCACCTCCTCCTACTCTTCCTCCTCCTCCTCCTCCTCTTCCATCTTTTCAGTTGCTATGTCCTTCACTCTTGCGGGGGAAGTGTCATCAGTCCCGAAAGATTTCCCGCCAAAATTCATTCCCATCAACACTCCCGTCCTCTCCCGAGGTCTTCCTGGCCTC
The DNA here is from genome assembly GCF_046742065.1 of Oratosquilla oratoria. Taxonomy (NCBI): domain Eukaryota; kingdom Metazoa; phylum Arthropoda; class Malacostraca; order Stomatopoda; family Squillidae; genus Oratosquilla; species Oratosquilla oratoria. The sequence continues at coordinate 11,394,836 of NC_134799.1, forward strand.
GAGGTCCATTCTCCTCGGTCGCTGCTTTCTTAAGCGAGGACACCTTGGCCTTCGAGGACTCAATTCGAATCCCGAAATAAGAAACCGACATCAACGCAGACATCATCATCTCGGCGACCGGAGCTCCATTCCGCATATGTTTACAGATTTCAAATTGCATTGCCATCCCTCCAGCTCTCCCTCCTGCCGAACTCCTCACCCTCCAGACTCTGCCTCACCACTCCAACGTCCTTATGGTGCCATCACACTGGGCTATTTTTCCTCCGACATCCTACCTCCAGCCTCCATTTGAATAACTAGACTATAAATTCGCTTACAGAAATCTAGACTTCTCTAAAAACATTTCAAAATTATGTCTAACACTCGTATAGGTTTATAATCTCTTAGTTCATTATTCAACTTTGCTATATATGACGGAAAGATAATTGGATATTTGGAGATTTGAAAAATAAAATATTGTAACCGAAGTCGTTTTTACTCAAACGAACTCTCAACCCTCGACGCTGGCGAAGCCCGTGGAAGACCAGTGTGATAGGGCCTTTAATGTTATTATCCTCATCAACTCTTCCTCCTTTTGTTCCTTAATAGCCCAGTCTTTATGAAATAATGTATAATGCAGTTTCTGCCATTGTTTTCACGACACCACATGCATGATGCAGTTTGAAGAAATACGGCGGCTTAAATACCATCGACCACATAGACACCCTATGTCCACACACACAATTATATATATATATATATATATATATATATATAATATATATATATATATATATATATATACATATATATATACATATATATATATAATGTATATACATGTACGTGTGTGTGTGTGTGTGTGTGTGTGTGTGTGTGTGTGTGTGTGTATGTGTGCGTACATTGAAGAGGATCATAGTAATCGTAATATATGTATCTTCATATACATCTTTTTCCCCCAACGGAAGTGATATTTACAGTTCATCTTACAAATATATTAGATCATTTAACTCGTTTGGAATATATATATATATATATATATATATATATATATATATATATATATATATATAAACGCGCGTACACATGCACATTATTTCAACTGACAACGATACGGGAGTTAGATAAGCCCCTCTTTCGCTCACATTTCCCTTTCGAGGAAGTCTTATTTACAACAGTTCTCTTGAACGTGACTTCAAGAATCGCAATCGCACTCGACCAAATCCTGCAAGAGCTGAGCACACAATAAAGGCGCAGAGCACAACGCCATCTGCGTCATGTTCCTCAATCTTCCGACAAGGAAGACTTTCAAAATCTTGATTCGGTTTTACGTCGCGAAGCTCCCCCTATTCAGGAGGCTAAGACGGTGCCCCTTACAGAGGACTTCGTAACATGGGGTTCAATGAACCATGCCCGTGGTTCAACTCGCCGGTGGCGGAGTTCGAACCGCCTTCATTTCGACCTCCGTCACAAGCAGCGACGCTCTAACCCGCTCGGCTAGCGAGTATTCACGAGTCCCACAAATAAAGGTTCGAATTCGATCGGCATTAGGTCATGTGGGGTCACGTGAACCAGCAGACGCGTATTTGGTCCTAAACGCGGATCTTTCGCTCTCTCTCTCTCTCTTTTTTTTAACCGAAGTTTGGGTCGCCTCCCCTCCTGACCCGAATGCCCATTCCAGTCGGACAATATGACAATTACACTTCTGGCTATCACGCAGTCAGAGGCTTGCCCGCGTGGAAAGAATATAAAAGTTTAAAGAAGAGTTTACGATATCATTGGAGAATAATAATGATGATCACCGTCATGATTATGACCATGATGATGATCATGATGATGACAATGATGATCATGATGATGACAATGATGATGATCATCATGATGATGACGATCATAATCATAATGATGATGACGAATCAGTTTCAAGTCGCGAATCCTCCCCCCCCCACCTCCACCCTATCAGAAGGCTAGAACGGTGCCCCTTACAGAGGCCACTGTAGCGCGAAATTCAACGAATCCTTAGTTCAACTCGCCGGTGGCAGGGTTCGAACCACCATCACCTCAACCTCCGCCGCGAGCAGCGACGCTCTAACCAGCTCGGCCATCGAGCTTCCTATTGGAATACGTGAGGAAAGGAAAAAGAGTAATAATAACAATAATTCAGTCACACGCACTCCCCCAAACGATCTGATGCAATCATTCGCCCCGGCCATTTCAACAAATCAACCACGCCTAAATCAATTACTAGATCGTTGCTAGTGACACTGGTTGAATATGGAATTGAAATCGTCAACCAACTGTAATCAACGACAATTCTAACTAATGGACTTTGCTAGACCTTTCCAATGGAACTTACACGCGCGAACTTAGATTGGCGATCAGCGTGTACAGAATTATATATTTTTTCTATTTTCATATAGTAAAATTTAAATGAAAATATATGGAGAACTATATCCCCTTTCTTCATGAAATCTGATAAACCCATAAACCTAGATTAGCGACCAGCATAGAGCATTGCATCGCCTCTGTAGATTTTCACTACAAGCCGGTACTCCATCTCTGGTGGGCAAGGAGTTCGGTGTGTGTGTATATGTAACGTCACAACATAACCCATCGATCGGGCTCATATATGAGCTCTCATCCGGGAGAGTAATAGCTGTCGATCACGAATCCAACACGTGTTCCTAGACCGTGGTGAATCAACAATGTCTGGACATCAGCCATGAAGGAAAGAGAGCAGACTTCTCTCTTAAAAAGAGAGAAGCTTGGTGGGTTTATATATGAGCTCTAAGCTCTCATCCGGGAGGGTAATAGCTATCGATCAGGAGTCCAACACGTGATACAAGACCGCGGTGAATCACTTATATCTGAGTATCAGCCCTGAAAGAAAGAGAACGGACTCTTTTTTAAAAAGAGAGAGTCTTAGTAACGAAGAGAATCGCATTTGCCAGTAATGAACATTTTTCACTTTTACTTTTTTTTTTTTTTTTTTTTTTTTTAAAGATTATAATGATAGAGAAATCATTCTATTTCACTAAAGGACAGAATACTCTGGTTGGGAGCAACATGCAAAGCGTCAGGTAGTTACAGAACGGATTAAACTTATCCAAAAGCATCATCGCATTGACAGTAATGAACATATTTCACTTTCACTTTTTTTTTTTTTAAGATTATAATGATAGAGAAATCATTCTATTTCACTAAAGATAGAATACTCTGGTTGGGAGCAACATGCCAAGCGTCAGGTAGTTACAGAACGGATTAAACTTATCCACAAGCATCATCGCATTTGTCATTAATGAACATTTTTCACTTTCACTTTTTTTTTTTTTTTTTTTAAGATTATAATGATAGAGAAATCATTCTATTTCACTAAAGGACAGAATACTCTGGTTGGGAGTACCATGCAAAGCGTCAGGTAGTTACAGAACGGATTAAACTTATCCACAGGCGTCATCGTATTTGCCAGTAAAGAACACATTTCACTTTCACTTTTTTTTTTTTTTTTTAAAAGATTATAATGATAGAGAAATCATTCTACCTGCCTCATTAGCTCTCCGCGCGTCAGCAAATAGATCGAGAACCGATAAATGAAATTTCCATTTGGAGCAAATAGGT
>NC_134799.1:11398932-11468932 GCF_046742065.1 Oratosquilla oratoria
CGCAATCATTTGCGGGAGATGCACAAGAGTTTGCACTTCGATTTGAATTTTGCAAATTTCGTCAACTTGAGGTATACACTCCAGTTCGCGAATAATATCCAATTTCCTTTTCGCACAATCTCCTGTCGGATTTATTCATACTTTTCTTGACGTAAGAATTACGGTAATTTAGACATCGAGAGAGAAAAATAAATAAATAAATGAATAAATAAATAAATAAATAAAAAATTGAAAATATATGTAATGAACCTAGGCCTATACATATATACAATTGAAACAGAATACATATGAAATAAACAAATGTTCACGTTTAAAGAGCAGTGTGTGTGTGTGTGTGTGTGTGTGTGTGTTCGTGTGTGTTTGTACATATTTAAACGATGTTTTGTAGATGTTTTTACGTATATGTAAATCTACAAAATGCTCGGCATTCAATCAACAATTGTTACATAGATTTTCACCGACTCGAAACCCGCAACCCTACGACAGCCGGTGACGGTCGTGTATGCCGTGTAAGTGTGGGGCCGTTTCTATATCACTAGTTGAGGAGTTGGTGAGCAATTGTTGTTTATAAGCTAATCTTGCGTAATAAAACGGTGGGAAAAAATGGTGAAAATTGAAAAAGGGGCGACAGATCAGGATGGAGGTAAAGGGTGTTCATGAGCTTTGAAGACATACGTCGAAAAGAGGAGTCTCCCGGTTTTTGGCTCGTTTTACACGGACCGACTTTTCGCCGTGCGCCGTCCAAGACACGACGTCGTGCTCTCAAATAATCATGAGTGTCTATGGACGCTTTTACGCGTCACGACCACACGTGAAAGCGTCCATAGGAATCCATGTCTTTTATTTTTTTTTAGCACGACGTCGTGTCGTGGACAGCGCACGGCGAAAAGTCGATACGAGTGAAACGAGCCTTCCCGCCCCACCCCCCTACTGTTGCCTGTTGGTCGGTTTCGGCACGAGGTAGATATGCTAATTTTAGGTAATTAGACTAAATTACCCGCTCCGTCGAGGTACCTCCCCTCGTAGTCACGTTCTACTAAATGATATCGCGAGATCGTGTTAAATGTTTTGGCACTGAGAAGCTTCGCGCATCGACGAAGTCGGCCTTCATGAGCTTCCGAGTTCTCGATATTCATTATGTCTTCGTGTTAAGAAATATCCTTACTGTAGTGCAGAGTCCTCGAGTACACAGGCTCAAAGTCTTACGTAATGGTTTGCCTTCGTATATCTTGGTAATTTACTATACTAAGACAGGCTTAGGAACCTAAATTTGCACTCGCTGGAGAGACGAAGAGTGGGGGCGATCTAATAGAGGTATTCAAATGGGTCAATGGTTTTAACATGGGTGATGCAAGCAAGGTCATCATATTAAGACAGCAGGGCAGGACTCGGAGTAATGGATTTAAATTGGACAAATTTACTATACTAAGACAGGCTTAGGAACCTAAATTCGCACTCGCTGGAGAAACGAGGAGTGTGGGGTGATCTAATAGAGGTATTCAAATGGGCCAAGGGTTTTAACATGGGTGATGCAGGCAAGGTCATCATATTAAGACAGCAGGGCAGGACTCGTAGTAATGGATCTAAATTGGACAAATTTAGGTTTAAGAAGGAAATAGGCAAGAATTGGTTTACCAACAGAGTAGTTAACGAATGGAATAGACTTAGTAGCCATGGAGTGTGCGCTGAAACAACTGGTTGTTTTAAGAAGATTAGATAACTTTATGGATAGGCGATGACAGGTGGCAAGGGGCATGGAACTGTCTAGTGTAGGCCTTATGGTCTCCATTCTTAGGTTCGTCTGTTCTTAGATTTACGTAGCAACCATGTAGTGAGCGCTGAAATAATCGAATGTTTTAAAAAGAAGTTGAGATATCTTTATGGATAGGGATGACGAGTGGTAAGGGACATGGAACTGCCTTATGTAGGCCTTATGGTCTCTTGCAGTCTCCTTCATTCTTATGTTCTTGTGTTCTTACAAAAATATAAGTCTTGGCGGTTATAGTCCATGTCACCCAAAGAACCCAAGGAGCTATCTGGATACACAAAACAGAGGTCATAGTTAGCAAAACAACAGTACATAAGAACCTAAGAATGGAGGAGACTGCAAGGGACCCTAAGGCCTACACTAGGCAATTCCATGTCCCTTATCACTGTCATCCTTATCCATAAAGTTATCTAACCTAATCTTAAAAGAACCAATTGTTTGGTGATCATGGTTGCTATGTGAAGGCGAGGCGTAATTACGCATGCGCGCCGCCTCCAATTTGATCTTACATTTACCATTTTAACGAGCTTTTTACGACCTGATAATTACACGACTCCTAACTTTACGATATAAACAAATACACTCGCTACAACATCGCAAAGGCGCTAGTCACTGTGGTGCTTATAAGCGAATCTAACTGCGCATTTATTTGCGTGACCATCCGAGAAAATGTCTTTGGATCTTTTGGGTACGAATGTAATCTAACTTGGTCCCCGCGTGCTGAGCTGTCTCGCGTGATTCTCAATTCGCGGCTTCCTGTGTATCATTACGGATGTAATATGTGTTTTGTACAGTCTTGTGGGACGCTTGGCTTCTGTAGTGCTACGATTTGTTGTAAACTACTTTTTCTAGCGTGGGCGAAGACAAGAATTGAAAGACATTCCTGTGAGTTAGTTTTACACAAAAAGCGCGAGGAGCGTTTCAAATGAATCAAACATAAAATGTTATACATTGGATAGATTCTAACATTCTACCTATAAATCAGGTCAAACTGAAGGTTTTATATATATATAAAGTGAGAGACAAGGGGCATGTCTACACACGCACACACAAGGAGACAATGCATAAACACGTGCCGTTGCACGGGGCATGCGCGCATGCGCGTGGTGGTGACGGGAGTCGGGCGTGGCGGGGAACAGGTAGAGGAGGAGTTCATGTCTTTACACACGCCTCCACCTGCTTCCACTGCTCCTGCTCCTTCTCCCTCTCCTTCTCTTCCTCCTCCTCCTCTTTCTCCTTCTTCTTCTCTTCCAATGGTTACAAATATCACTACTGATGCGGTTGTTACAAGTGTACTTTGTAGAGGTATTACGTATCAACTCTTTTCTAATTCGAATGCTGTCCTCTATGATCAGTAAACTTTGTGATGTTTCTTTAACTTAACATGCTATGGGCATCTAACCTTGATTATGTAATTGCTAATTTTACCACATGTGTCTGCGTAACCTGTAAATAAGACTACGCACCTGTTCAGTCATGTGTGTGTGTGTGTGTGTGTGATTCACCATGGTCATGGATCACGTGTTGGACTCGTGATCGACAGCTATTTCCTTCCCGGAAGAGAGCTCAGAGCTCATGTATGACCGATCTATGGGTAATGCTGTGACATTACACGCATACACACACACACACCCAATTCCCCACCCACGAGAGTTGGAGTAACGACTCGCAGCGCAGAGATGATACTGAAATTATATCAGCCCTGGGCGGGATTCGAACCCGGACCACCGGAGTGGCAGCCGGGAACTCTACCACTGCGCCACGAGTGGGTGGTGTGTGTGATTCACCTTGGTCTTTGGATCACGTGTTGGACTCGTGATCGACAGCGATTTCCCTCCCGGAAGAGAGCTCAGAGGTAAAACGCTCGAACAACTGTTTTATCCAAGTTGCACATTTCACAGCCTCTCATCAAGGACCTTTCAGTCAACTCACTAGTAGGACGGGGTCGTCGTCGTCGGAACAAACTGTCCACCATCGAGATCATCGTGACCTTCAGGACCTTCAAGAACTTCAAGACCTTCGAGATCTTCAAGACCTTCAGTACCTCCAAAAGCCTCGGGAATCTCAGGAGCTTCAAGATCTTCAAGACCTTCGAGATCTTCGAGACCTTCAAGAACTTCAATATCTTCAAGATCTTCAAGACCTTCAGTACCTCCAAAAGCCTCGGGAATCTCAGGAGCTTCAAGATCTTCGAGATCTTCGAGACCTTCGAGATCTTCGAGACCTTCAAGAACTTCAATATCTTCAAAATCTTCAAAATCTTCGAGATCTTCAAGACCTTCAGTACCTCCAAAAGCCTCGGGAATCTCAGGAGCTTCAAGAACTTGGAAAATTAGCAGTCGTGACGTCACGCACTCAGAGCTGGGGTTCGTTAGGACCCACAGAGCTGATGTCGTGACGTCATGTCTCTTCTGATTGGCTAGTCCTCAGTCGTGACGTCATATCTCTTCTGATTGGCTGGTCCTCAGTCGTGACGTCATATCTCTTCTTCTGATTGGCTGGTCCTCAGTCGTGATGTAATATCTCTTCTTCTGATTGGCTGGGTGACGGTTTCAAGCAAGCAAGCATGATGACAAACAAGATTATCAGAATTTTATAAATATACAAGCCGCGGGCTTCGCCCTCTCAGGTTTCGCCGGGGGCTTGGCTGCACAAACAGCGGCCTACGGCCGCAGCTTTCCGCGCTCTAATCCCTCGTTTTCCCCTTCGGCCTCGTGGCGGAACCCCAACACGGGATCCCCAGAACGAAGAACGCGAAGAAGAATGCGAAGAAGAACGCGAAGAAGAACACGAAGTAGAGTGCGAAGAAGAACGCGAAGAAGAACGCGAAGATGAACGCGAAGAAGAATGCGAAGAAGAACGCGAGGAAGAAGAAGAACGCGAGGAAGAAGAAGAACGCGAAGAAGAACGCGAAGAAGAGGAACGCAAAGAAGAACGCGAAGAAGAATACCACCTGACCCCGACTTACCCAAGCGCTTTTTCAAGAATATTTTTAGGACAAAGTGTCACCGTAATACCACCTGTCCCCGACTTCCACAGCGTTTTTTAGAAGAATATTTTTATTTATATATATATATATATATATATATATATATAGATAAAAAAGAAAACTCTAAAAGTTTCCCAAATTCCTAAGAGAAAGGGAAACAGAATAACAACACTTACTTAATCTTGCATGAAAGATTAGTACTAGAATCTTTTTTAAACACACAATGTCTAAGAATAGATCTGACATGATTCTAGTTGCCAGTTAAATGTTTACGAGACTCAGGAGCCTCAAATTATAGTTACTAATGTAATTCGCATCACAGCTCAAGTAAGATGAAGCCAAAAGGAATGACCTTTCAGGGACAAAAGGTCAAAAGGTTCTGAATTGGCAATTTTTTTTTTTTTTTTTTTTAACCGAAGTTTGGGTCACCTCCCCACCTGGTCAGGGATATCCCAAACCAACGCAATATGCACGTAGCGACTCCCCGGGAATCGAACTCACGACTACCTGCTCACGAGTTCGACACGCTATCCACTGGTCTACCGCGCGGCCTGGACATGATACACATTTATGTAAAGGTTGGTAATTCCATGTGTGGTGTGATGAATATCTGTATCACGCTACGCCAGACTTGCGTGTACAGCGTGTACCAAAAGTTGTGAGCACTTTTCGAAACATTTCATAAGGTTGTCGAACCCCTTTTGTCTATGTCTGGAAATGGTGGTCACCGGTTTGAAATTAAAGAAAATTTTTGTCTTTCCCTCCATAGTCTAATGGAGTCTAGTCCCCTTTATGTGTTCGCAAACAGGCAAACCTGATGACTCAGCAAAAAAAAAAAAAAAAAAAAAAAATCAATTGTTACTCAAATTGTGAGATGAATTTTTGGGACACCTTGTATATTTACCCACGCTCTTATGAGAGTGAGGACTGTGGCGACTCAAAAGCACATTCAGGAGACCTGACCACCTGATGTTTACACTATGTAAACAAAACGTTCGTTTGTGAACGCGTCCTCTATTCACTTTGTACAAAAGTACCATATCATGTCATCTTAAGTTACAAGTGCCACAGCACCTGCTATCTTCTTTAAGGTTTTGAACATAAGAATGGAGGAGACAGCAAGAGACCATAAAGCCTACACTAGGCAGTTCCATGTCCCTTACCTCCTGTCATCCCTATCCATGAAGTTATCTTTTAAAATAACCCGTTGTTTCAGCGTTCACTACATGGTTACTAAATATGTTCTATTCGTTAACCACACTGTTGATAAACCGGTTCTTGCTAGCTTAGTAGGAAGTTACTGCAATGGTTCTATACGTGTGTTTTTGTCTGGAAATTATATTAGGCGAGCAAGAACATGAAGTCAACCCGTAACAAACTCACTAACATACTAACAAGAAAACTAACTTATCGATTCAATAACTATCTAAGAAATCAGCTAACCAAATCATTACTGATTAATTAACCAATGAATTAACTAATAGCTAAGTAACTTACATCTAATTAACTAACCAGCTGACTACTTAACTAAACAGTTAACTAATCTAAAACTAACAACTCCCTTCCATCTCCTGTTCTCTGCCATGCACCATCTGACCCGGCTACCACTCCCCCCCCCACCCGGCCATCTCACTTCCACCTGTTTCCACTCCATTGCACCAACGAGTATGTTGGCCTCCCCAACCAGCTGTTGTCAAGTTACGAAGCTGCTGAGCTCTCTTCGGAAGCTGGGGCAACAGCTTCTTCAGCAGCTCAGTGAAGGTGGAGGGGGTAGGGGAGAAGGGGGGGAAACCCTAATTACAAAGGGTGATGACCTTTGCCCCCAGACCAGTAAGCGTCTCTGGTGCATCGAAAACCGTGGCAATAGTTTCTTCAACAGCGAAGGGGTGGAGGAGGGTGAGGGGATGGAGGTGGGTGAGGTGGAGGTGGGGGGGAGTGGGGGGGGGAGACCTAATTACACAGGGTAATGACCTCATGTCCCAGACAAGGAAGCCCCTACAAGCGTCTCTGTTGTTTATCTTAACTATCATCTTGGTAATATCAGTCTCCTATGAAGAGAATAAAAATGCATTGTAAAAGAAAAGAGCAATTGGGATAAGGGAAAGAGGAGGAGGAGGAGGAGGAGGAGAGGGAGAGGAGGAGGAGGAAGAAGAGGGAATGACAAAAAATTGGCCGGGAGAGGTGTACAGGAGGAGGATAAGAGGATGAAGAGGAGGAGGAACAAGAGGGAAGAGCAAGGCATTGACCAGAATCGGAGTACAAGAGGAGGATAAGGAGGAGAAAGAGTAGAAAAGAGAAGAGGGAGAAGAAGAGAAGGAGGAGGAGGAGGGAAAAAGCATTGGCCAGGAAAGGAATACAGGAGAAGGAAGAGGAAGAAGAGAATAAGTAGAAGAAAGAGGAAGAGGAGGAGGAGGAGGAAGAGGAAGGGGAGGAAAGAAGAAAGCTTTGGCCTGGAAAGGAGTACAGGAGGAGCAGGAAGAAGAGGAAGAAAAATGACGTCCTTGTATGTAAGTAAAAATTATTGTGGATGACTTTGACAAAATGTTTTCGAGAAGAAATTGTTTTAAAGCAAAAGATGTGTTCTGCTATATGTGCCAGTGTTCCTGTACTTATATTACAGCTATACTTGTACAGAAGTACAAGCACAATCATAAAACGTGCAATCATAAACACACACACGCACACAAACAACCTTCGACCTTATCATCATTGATATTGCCCCGACCTCTTCACCCATCTCGGTCGCAGCACATGCACCATCATCTGTAAACAACTGAATCTGGCAGCCCTTGCACATTATGTACTCAAATTAGGCTAATTATAAAATTAAAGCAAACTGTATATTGTCGGCGTTTCCCTGTATCGTTGTTAACTCAATAAACCGATTATTATTATTATTATTACAAACACCCGTTACTGATTGTGATATGCTACCAGATATTTTTATTCAGTTAAGGGAGTATTATTTTCCGGTTGATAATTGAAGTTTTATCTTGTTTATAAACTTAAATTGAAGTAAAAACTCACATCTGAATACACACCATTATAACGAAACAAGAACAAATGGGCACAGACCTCGGCATTTTCCAGTCGAAAAATCCTTTGGAACTAACCTGTGGGACAAAAGAAAAAAAGGACATTAATAAACTTAGTCAATATATTTCAATTCAGGTGAAAAATTAATAAGTTTCTAATCTGACGCTTCGGGCATAATCTGATTAAAAGCCTATCAATCACTCTCATGTTCTTTTTTTGTCTACCTTTACCTTAAACAAGACAGTATGGACTACTCTCATATTTCAAATATAGATTTAAGAAGGAAATAGGCAAGAACTGGTTTACCAACAGAGTGGTTAACGAATGGAATAGACTTAGTAACCAGGTAGTTAGTGAGCGCTGAAACAATTGGTTGTTTTAAGAGATGAAATTACTTTATGGATAGGGATGACAGGTGGTAAGGGACATGGAACTGCCTATTGTAGGCCTTATGGTCTCTTGCAGCCTCCCCGTTTTATACTCTCATGTTCATAAATTGCTCTATTATCCTTCTTATAACCTGTGAAACGCCTGGAAAAGAAACTTCAATTTAAACCATTCATATAGATTTTGTATCTATATTCCAAGAGCTTTTCCCCCCTATAAGGGAGGTAGCCAAGTCAGAGGCACGTACTCATACCTACTCCCACCCATTCGATTCCCCTTCCCCCTCTCTCATCTTAGCTCCTCATGGATGACGGGTCATACCTGTATCCCACCCACAGCTGTAAATCCCGTGTATTGCAACATCGTATGTATATATATATATATATATATATATATATATATATATATATATATAAAGGCGTCATACTATATCATTTAGTAACCCATGGACCAACTTCAATTCTCTTTTAATTCCATTTTTGGTATCTATCAATTTCATTCCAACAACACCCAGACAGCAAAAAGGAAACGTCTTCAACAACTATTCATATCCAGTACTTTATGAAATTCCATTTTCATCAGTTCCAGATCCCCTTACGGACTTTCTGGAAAAAAACTGGAAGGGGATTTAATTCGGATTCTACAAAATTGTGATGCGATTCTGTTTTTTGAATCGGATTCTTGCAGTCTCCTCAGATGACGAGCCAAGTCCACAGGGGAATCAAAGAAAGTTACTTCTCAAAATAAGAGAGATTACTCTTAGATTCTACTACTAAAAGATAACAAAGTTTATTAGGATTATAAATTGCTGGAATATGGGATGAAATATTCTTATGAAAACGTTAATAGAAAAATAGATTAAGTAAGCGTGTGCGTGTTTTGTGTGTGTGTGTGTGTGTGTGTGTGTGTGTGTGTGTGTGTGTGTGTGTGTGTGTGTGTGTGTTTGTGTGGAGAGAGAGAGAGAGAGAGAGAGAGAGAGAGAGAGAGAGAGAGAGAGAGAGAGAGAGAGAGAGAGAGAATGGGAGAGAGAGGGGGAGAGAGGAAGGAGAGTGAGACAGAATAGAGAGAGCAAGAAAAAGAGCGCAAAGAGAGATAGAGAGAGACTGGAGAGGGAGAATGTAAAGAGAAAGAGAGAAACCACGCAACCTAATAGACTTCTTTAACGAAGAGAGTGAGAAAGGCATAGTGAGGGAAGAAAAGGGATCTACTTTTCTCTGGACCGGAGGAAGCCCCCAGTTGTGAATATAAATGAACAGTTAGCACGCCATAGTTTGTTTGACATCAGATAGTGGATACGGAGGTAGTATAGAGCACGTTTTCATGTTGAACTTACATATACGCACATATATACACACATATATATATATATACTATTACGAGGAGATATGGTCTGAAATATTTCTCTAATGAACATGGATTATAAGTTTACACCAATAAAGTCTTGAGTAATCACATAATAAGCAAATATTAAAGACGTGACGTCATGTCGTTTCTTACGCTTGGCCACCTCCGTGCTATGGAAGATTATGCATCACAATGAATTAAATTTTTACCATGTTTTATATGCATATCCATATATATTATATATATATATATATATATATATATATATATATATATATCCAGTGATATTACTGAAATACTGTCCACTTATAGCGACGCTGAAACAGTCTGTAGAAGTAAGCGACGTTTTCGAAAGAATTTCTGTTAGATTTTTTATCTATTTTTTATTGGCGAAGAATTACATCAGCCTGCTAGAAGAGAAACCAGAAGGCGAAAAAGAACTATAGTCAGACGTGTCGTGTTGCAAGGCCGGAGAGAGGAACATCACTTTGAATTGGACGTCCGATCAGAATCTCCCAGGAGGCGTAAGAGTCTGAATAACGTTTTGTAATTCTCGTCTCCATTTCTCCTTTTCTTTCCCGTTTTTGACAGTTTTCGAGGACCGTTGGCCGGAAAGTTTAAGAGCAGGTTGGGGGTAACTTTTATAAAGATTATTACCAAAATCAGACAAAAATTTATATAACATTTCTTCGCGTGTCTATGAAGTCAAATTATATGCCTACTTAGGGGCCCCTTTCTGCAGCGCGCGGTTACCAATGGTCATACAAAAGAATTGAGAGATTTATTAATTATTTGTTTTAAGGTGAGCTCTGGGTTTCGTTAGTGTGCCAGGTTTGGCACGCGTGCCAGGGGTTGCCCACCCCTGGCCTCTCCCTCTCTAAAAGAGAAAGATCCAGACGTGAGGAGTTCTCATCTTAGGTAAGCTTAATATGTTAAAGGACATAAGATTTAGTCGTATAGATTAACACTGTTTCATTTATTGAAAAAACAATCAAATGCATACCATAATGCACTAGAATATATTAGTTATGTAAGGTTATATTACATACGTGCAGCATTATACAGAAAATATATTCTAACGAAAAACTCGTCTCTTTCTTATCTACGTCTTTAAAAAATAGGGAAACAACGGAGAGAGAAAGAGAGAAAAAGAAAAAAGAGAGAGAGAAATATAAAATGGCCACGGAAAGTCGAAGCTAAAAGTAAGGGAACGCCAATATGCCAATCTCTTAATGTCATTCAGAAACGGAATTCTCCAAATTGGAACATAATTTTGAACCACAAATTAAATGAATGACGTGAAAATGAAGCGAGGGGACGGACAGTGACCCCAGAGGGAAAGAAAGAAAGAAAAAAAAAAAAAAAAAGAAAAAGAAAAAGAAAAAAAAAATCGAAATGGATAAGGAACGAGTTCAAATATTCTAATGGCATGAGTTAATAATGACAATCAATGTTAATAAACGAAACACAAGTTTGTAAGTTCTAAAAAAAAAGGGCAATATACAACATGAATGTCAATCAAAACTTAGGAAAAGACTTTTCCAAAGAAATTCCACGAAGAAAATACTGCTTTTGCTCAATCTTAATTGAACAGAATATAGAAAAGCTTTTACCAAAGGAAAAAAATAAAGAAAAAATATGAAAAAGAAAAGAATACGAAAAGACAAAGAAAAGAAAGTAACGATAAGAAAAAAGAGATGAAAAGAAAAGAAAAATAAAGATAAAAAGGAAAAAGAAAAAAGAAAGAAATAAGAAAGGATAATGAAAAGAAGAGATAAGAAAAAAGAGAAGAAATAAGAAAAGAAAAAGAAAGAAATAAGAAAGGATAAAGAAAAAAGAGAAGAAATAATAAAAAATAAATAAAGAAAAAAGAAAAAAGGATAAAGAAAAGAAGAAAAAAGAATAAGAAAAGAAAAAAAATAATAAGAAATAAGAAAGGATAAAGAAAAGATACGAAAAAAGAGAAGAAATAAGAAAAAAAAAAAAAAAAAAAAAAGAGCATAAAGGCAAAAGGCAAACGACAGCGCAGAACGAGCACCGAGAGTTCACTGGACCAAATCACAGGAAAGGGGGCGCGAGACTCGAAGCAAGGAACGGACGGGAGGGAGGGAGGGAGGGAGGGAGGGTCGGGGCAAACATGCAAATGTTACATTTCTGGGTTTTTACGATACAGTCCTCCTGTGTGTGCATGAGACTAAAACGGCCGTGTTCGCGTGGCAGTGGACGCGTGTGCTTGAACCAGCTGTATGCATGTGTGAACATTTGTGTGTGAATATATATATATGTGTGTGTGTGTGTGTGTGTGTGTGTGTGTGTGTTGCTGTACGTGCGAACGTGTACGTGTGTACAATAATAATAATAATCGGTTTATTGAGTTGATACAGAGATACAATGACAATGTACTATTTGAGCTAATTTCAAGACTAAACAAAATTGAGTAAATAATATGCACTACAGACTGAATGGCGCCGTTCTTGAAATGGTCTGTCCTCGGTGCTCTGATGGGCACACGTTTGTTGTTGTGCCTAGTGGCGTGATGTGGTAGAGGAGCGTCTGGAGGAAAGAACTGTCGATGCCTCTCGGACAGATATGCTTGACCACGCTCGTGACAGTTTTTTTTAACCGCCTTTTTTGACTCTTAAAATATATGCTTGACCATTTGTTTCGACGCATTTCTCGACTCTAAAATGATTCTTGTACCTAACTTACGTCTCTGACTGATAAGAGAATACGTAAACATACATTAAGCACTTGACCTCTAACACACAATGTAGAGTCACAGACATTGCATGATGAAACGTCCATTTTATTCCTTATTTGGAACTGTGTTGTTTGAGAAATGACTCCATTTCTCCTAAACACTAATAGCAAGGAGACCATTTGGTAAAGTAACCAGGCTTGTATCCTTACATACACTGAACTGCTTAGTATAGGTCTTATGGTCTCTTTCAGTCTCCTCTGTTCTTATGTTCTTATTTTCGCATACTATTCAAGTCACGACTCGTAATTGCATCACCAAGTTCTCCTCCCACACTCAGACAGAAGATTCCGATGACGAAAGAGCTTCACTGTCTAAACATCACGTGACCAAGTGCTTACTAAACACGGGCTGATGCAATACTGTGAGTCAAGGATCGATAGCGCTGGACGATGTTATCTATATAATGTAACCTTCAAAGCAAGTCCGTGCATTCAAACGTGCGAGTCTTTGTACAAATGTACGTTTATTCTATTTGCCGTCAGACGATTTTATTCATCTCGGGGGGGGGTACACCTCAGCAGAACAGAAGAATATAAGAATGGGGGAGACTGCAAGAGACCATAAGGCCTACACTAGGCAGTTCTATGTCCCTTACCCCCTGTCACCCCTATCCATAAAATGATCTCATCTTATCTTAAAACAACCAATTGTTTCAACATATATATACGTACATATACTAAGTCTACTCCATTCGTTAACTGTTCTGCTGGCAAACCAGTTCTTACCTATTTCTGTCCGTCTTAGGACCTTAGTTGTCTATTCTAGTTGTATCTAGGTTAACTAGAGTATTTCAATCACCTTAAGAAGGAAGGTAACAGCCCAGCAAATCTAGAGAGAGGCAGAGAGACAGACAGACAGAAAGAGAGAGAGATATATAGTGAGATAGAGAGAAATAGAGATAGGGACAAAACAGGAAGATAGAGATAGGGAAAGAGATAAAGAGATAGAGAGAGCACAGACAATAAGGCCGTGGTACAGAGGGTTAAATACAGACCATAAAAAAAACGATTCCGATACGAGTCCCGATACTGCTCTAAACTTCCGAGTAGATTTATTAATCATTTATCGGAATCGGAATATCGTATCGGAATCGTTAGAAAATTTGGCATCGTCCCATCACTAGTTTACGAGTTTAGAGAGAGAGCGACTAATCACCATGACTGTATGGACCCGCTCACACTAGCGGTTTCAACCGCGGCGGTTCAATAACGTAAGTCAGTGGAGGCGTCACGCACAACCGCGCAGTTCTTCCTTGACTATATGGTACCGCCGCGGATTCCGCGCGGTTCAAACAGCTAGTGTGAACAGGGCTTTAGATGCATCAACCGCGCACGGGACTGAAGTGTTTGGCACACACATTCGACCTTATGACATTAGCTCCTCCTCCTCCTCCTCCGCCACTACGACCTCTTCCTC
Source organism: Oratosquilla oratoria (assembly GCF_046742065.1). NCBI lineage: Eukaryota > Metazoa > Arthropoda > Malacostraca > Stomatopoda > Squillidae > Oratosquilla > Oratosquilla oratoria. Next base: position 11,412,634 of record NC_134799.1, read on the forward strand.
TTTCCTCTCCTCCTCCTCTCCCTACCTCTTCCTTTCCCTCCTCCTCCTTTCCTCTCCTTCACCTCCTCTTCCTCCCTCTTCTCCTCTCCTCCTCCTCTCTCTCCTGATCCTCCTCCTCCCTCTCCCTCTCCTTCTCCTCCTCCTCCCTCTCCTGATCCTCCTCCTCCTCTTCCTCCCTCTCCTGATCCTCCTCCTCCCTCTCCTTCTCCTCCTCCTCCTCCTCACTCTCTCCTTCTCCTCCTCCTCTTCCTCCCTCTCCTTCTCCTCCTCCTCCTCCTCTTCTTCCCTCTCCTGATCCTCCTCCTCTTCTTTCTACTCCTCCTCCGCTTCATTTTACTCCTACCTTACTCTTCGGCCAAATGTCCTTCATAATTCATCATAAAAGTCACTCTCACTCTCTCCTCTCTCTAACTCTCTCTAACTCTCTCTCTCTCCTTGTTTTGTCCTTTTGTCTCTGGCATATCAAGCAAAGCTCACGACACAGAAAAATTACGAGATCATAATAATCAGACGAAACGATTCCACGTAAGAGAGGGGAGAGGGGGAGAGGATGGAGGAGAAGGGAGGTAGAGAGGAGGTGGAGAGGGGAGAATGAAGAGTGAAGGGAGTGGAGGGGGTAGGCGAGAGGAATGAGTGGAGGGAAAGGGGGAAGAGGGAAAGGGGGAGAGGGAAGGGGAAGAGGGAAGGGGGAGAGGGAGGGTAGGTAGAGTGGGACAGAGATGGAGAAATGAGGGAGATGATGGGAATAATGAGGAAGATGAGGGGAAGGGGCGAGGGGAAAGAGGAGTGAGGGGTAGGAGAGGGAGGGAGGGTTAGGAGAGGAAGGGGAAGAAGAGGAAGGGATGAGGGAGGGAAAGATGGAGTTGCGGGGGTGACAAGAAGAAGAGGGAGGAGAAGGAGAGGGAGGAGAAGGGGGAGGGATGAAGTAGGAAGTGGAGGGAAGAAGAGGGAGGAGAGGGATGTATGGGAGGGGCAATTGGGAGTGAGAGGAATGGGGAGGAGAAGGGGGAAGGGAGGAGTGTGAAAGAGAGGGAGGGGTGGGAGGAGCAGGCGGAGGAGAGGGGAGAGGAGAGTGGGGAAGTGAGAGGCGGAGGGGGAGGGAGAGGTGGAAGGGGAGAGAGATGGAAGGGGTGGGGATGAAGAAAGAGGGATGGGGTGACAAAAGAATGAGGGGGGAGTGGTGAGGGGAGATGGGCTGGGGGAGAGGAAGGGAGTAAGTGGGAGAGAGGGAGATGGGGCAAGGGGAGGGGGGGAGAGGGAGGGGGAGAGGGGAAGATGAGGAGATGAGGAGAGGGGGAGAAGGGAGATGGAGAGAGGGGAAGATGGGTAGATGAGGAGGGGGGAGAGGAGGGGGAGAGGGGGAGGGAGAGAGGGGGAGGAGTATACAGTATTGGTTGACCTGCATATACAGGAGCACCCCGGTCAGAGATGGGGAGGGGGAGAGGGAGAGGGGGAGAGGGGGAGAGGGGGAGAGGAGAAGAGGGAGAAGGGGAGAGGGAGAGGGGGAGAGGGAGTATAGACTAGCATATACAGTATCCCCCCCCCCCGCCCCCCGACCGTCGGCCTCTTGGCCTCGTGCAAGAAATATCGACATTTCATGAATGCGCTGAAGCTTCAGCTTGCATGCAACAGTTGCAGTTCGGGACTGTGCACGTTTCTGCAACATCGGCGATGAGTCCCCGCCGGCAACAGACAAACATGCAACCGAGACTTCGGTAGATTGCATGTAGCACGCAAAGCAAGCAGGGGCGCAACGAGCAACTACCTGTGCATGACGAGCGGCGCCGAGCACCTGGTTCCCATGACGGGGAACATTTTTATTTATTTATTTATTTATTCATTTATTTATTTATCTATTTTATTTCGGGTAACATGTGTTTGGTATTCAAAGGGTTTGAGTCTATTCGTAAAGGCCTTTGAAAAATATGGTAACTGTAGAAAACAACTGTTTATTCAAGGATTCCAAAGGATTACAAAGGAGGAGCATGCCGACAAGAGACCTTTTGGTCCATAACTAGGTCTCCTGTTACCTGGACTGTATGATTCACTATGGTCTTTGGATCACGTGTTGGACTCGTGATCGACAGTTATTTCCCTCCCGGAAGAGAGCTCAGATCTCATATGACCGACCTATGGATTATGCTGTGACCTTAAACAAACACACACACACACACACCCAACTCCCCGTCCACGAGATGGAGTAACAACCCGCAGCACAGCGATACTGATATTTCAGCCCTGGTCATGATTCGAACCCGGACCGCCGTAGAGACAGCCGTGGACTCTACCAACCGCGCCATGGATTCTTCCAACCGCGTGTGTATGTGTGTCTGTGTGTGTAGGTGTGTATTCACTTGGTCTTTGGATCACGTGTTGGACTCGTGATCAACAGCTATTTCCCTCCTGGAAGAGAGCTCAGAGCTCGTAGGTCCGATCTATGGGTAATGCTATGACCTTGCACACGTAACGACCCGAAGCGCAGCTGTACCGAAATACTTTCGGCCCTGGGCAGGATTCGAACCAGGAACTCCAGGCCACTATCGTGGCAGTTCAGCGCTCTACCAACTGTGTGTGTGCGTGAGTATGAGTGTGTGTTTGTATATACATTTGTATGTGAGGGGAGCTATTAGCAATATGTCTCCAATATATATATATATATATATATATATATATATATTCGAAGCTCTAATGACATGTGTTGACATTCAAAGTCTTTGAATCTATTTGTAAAAGCCTTTGAGAACTTTGGTAACAGTAGTAGTAACCTTGTCTTCGTTCGTCACCGGTTACCAGGACTGAAAAATCACACATGTCAAGGACCTTTGAAAGTCAACTTACAAAACAATATCACAGCGAGACAAAAATATATGACACAATATACATCTCACACACACCCCATATCAAGTAGATTTCACTATCAAATTATCAGAGTTTCAAATATCATAATCATCAAACACTAAAGATTCTCTGTCTAAATTAACATTTATCAGTAAAACCCACTAAAGGTACGTTTACTTTTGGTGCGATTATGGCTCGACGATGATCGTTCATGGCTCAACGATGATCGTCATATGATTGTCTAGGACACTAATTATTCGTCTGCTTCGAGCGACTACCGCTAGTCGCTAAAAACAAAGAATTAGCATTCTAGAAAATCGTTCGACGATCATCGTTGAGCGATAATCGTAATGAGAAAATCGTACCTTAACAGACATAATGACATATGCAGTCTTCACTATACACACAATGCGCCTCATATTCACCATTAATTCAGATATTTAGTCATTTAGTGCAGTTATATATATATATATATATATATATATATATATATATATATATATATATATATATATATAAATGCAGAAAATGCATCCCCGAAGGCCCCTCATAAAACAAGACAATCTGAACTATGCACGAGAAATAGCCTGTTTCAATAAAAGAAAAAGAAAAGAAAAGAGGAAAAAAGAAAATGAAAAATGAAAAAGGCAAAAGGGCAAAAGAGAAAAGGAAATAAAGAAAAAAGAAAACAAAAGTGATAGAGACAAAAATAATGCATCCGTTTCATCCTACACACTCGACACATGACAGAGAGATTATAAACTACCACACATTATCACAACCAAGATAACACAAAAGCAGATGGAACATAAACAGCGAGCAAGCGCAGGTTTGTTTGTTTGTTTGTGTGTTTGTTTTGTGTGTGTGCGTGTTTTGTATGCATGTAATCTGTGCATGTATGTGTGTGCATGTGTGTGTGCATGTGTGTGTCTATGTATGTGTGTGCTTGCGCGTATTTGTGTGTGTGTGTGTGTGTGTGTGTGTGTGTGTGTGTGTGTGTGTGTGTGTGTGTGTGTGTGTGTGTGTGTGAGAGAGAGAGAGAGAGAGAGAGAGAGAGAGAGAGAGAGAATCAAAGATTTCACAATTTCAGTTTACATCAATGTTGACGAATTATTATTATTATTAATTATTCTTGTTTATTTCTCATGGAGGGTGAGCTGTCTAGTTACAAGAAAGAGTGGACAAATAAAGAAAAATACCCAGCAATCATAGAATGATTAAAATAAATGAATGAATAGATCATATATATATATATATATATATATATATATATATATATGTATGTGTGTGTGTGTGTGTGTATATGTCATTATGACATTTAGAAATAAAATCTACTACTGTGATTTGAACCCTCGATTAGTCCGTGAATTAAGTCGTTCCATTTTGTAGGGTCATGGTGGCGTGATGGTACGGTCTTCGTCTTATAAAAAGCAAGCCGCTCATGTGAGGGTTCGAATCCCAGTAGGAGAGTTTATTTCCATATGCTTATATATATATATTTCTAAATAGAAATGTAGTAGCACATTTGTAGATAACACACAGGAACCCACAGTCGGAGAAAGAATAAACTTCGAATAAAGAATAATCCTATATTTCGGCTATCAATATAGCCGAAATATAGGATTATTCTTTATTCGAAGTTTATTCTTTCTCCGACTGTGGGTTCCTGTGTGTTATTATATATATATATATATATATATATATATATATATATATATATATATATATATATATATATATATATATATAATATAATATAATATAATATAAACATAAATTATTCTTTGGCCGATTCCTTCACCCCACCCACCCCTGCCTGCCTGCCTCCTATGCAAGTTCAAACTCATTTCATTCCTCTCCCCGTTTTCTAATGTCGCGTCTTCGCCATTTTTCGGGACATATTAATCTGCGTCTAAATTGCTCTTATCTTCCGTAAAACTGTGAATGTTTCAGTTCTCCTATCTGGGCATCGATCTTACAGACTTCTTTTGACATAAGATATCTCAAAGAGCAAATATACTTAGGCAGGCAATCTGGAAATTTTGTCTTACGTCGGAACCGATTTAATCACGCGCGCGCGCGCACTCGAATTTATCAATTATGTCTTATCACCGATTTTTATCCTACTTACATTTACGTACACGATCCCAAACTTTCCTTCCTTTCCCTTCTTTGCTCCTATCGTCTCCATTGCTCCTCCCCTCCTTCTCTTCCCCCTCTCCTTTTCTTCCTTCCCTCCTTCCTTCCTCTTACATTTCTTCCTCCCTATCTCCTCTTCCCTCTTCACTTCCTTCCTCCTCCCCTCCTATTCCTTCACTTCCTCTCCTCTTAGCTTTCTTCCTTCTTCCCTCCTCTTCCCTTCCCTTCATCCACCCTTCCTCTTCCCTTTCAACCTTTTCCCTCCCTTCCTTTCCCCTCTCTTCCTCCTCTTCCTTCACTTCCTCCTCCCCTCCTCTTCCTTCACTTCCTCCTCCCGTCCTCTTCCTTCACTTCCTTATCCCCTCCTCTCCCATTTCTTTATCCTCTTCCCTCCCTCCTTTCCTCTCCTCCCTTCGTCCTCCCCTCCTCTTCCATTTCAACCTTTTCTCTCCCTCTTCTTCCCCTCATCTTACTTCCTCCTCTTCCCTCCCTTCCTTTCCCCTCATCTCCCCTACTTGTATTTATTTCCCTCTAAATCTGACAACTTGGCAACTCCGGCAGAACGCAGACACGACAACATATACAGGGTGGAGGAGTCCTGCCAAGAGCTCAAGAACGTGATGGGCTTCATCCGTAAGCCCCTGTTCACACCATAGGTTTAAGATGCACGGAAACCGCGCGGAAACCGCGGCGGTACAACATAGTCAAGGGAAAATTGCGCGGTTGTGTGAACGCCTCCACTGACTTACACTGTAATTGAACCGCGGCGGTTGAAACCGCTAGTGTGAACAGGCCCCAACTCCGATATCATAATCACTTAATGACAATATGATGCAATCATACAGATTCTTACTTTTTTTCTTTCAAAAAATTCAAAATTCTTAAAATGTTATGCGAATGAAATATTCTCGATTGATAGATGAAGCTATTTTCAGGTTAGAATAAGATAAAACAGATAAAATCGTATAAAAGATGAAATACAAAAATGCAATAAGATGGATTAAAAGAAAAAAATGGAGATAAAATACAATTCAATAGTTTAAGATGAAACAGAATAAGATTACTGAAATAAAATAGACAAAACAAAGTAAAAGAAAATGAAATTAAAAAAAAATAAAAATGAATAAAACCAAAATAAGAATATCTGACATGAGTATATAAATGAATAGATGAATAAATACAACAAATAAAAATAAATCTCACAAAAGAAAAAAACAACTACCACACGCCTCCCACTCTCCCCCTCCTTCCCTCCCCTTCTTTCCACTCCCTTCCCCTTCTCCCCCACTCTCCCCCCTCCCCTTCTCCCCACTCTCCCTCCCTTCCCCTTCTCCCCACTCTCCTTCCCCATCCCCCTTCTCCCCCTCCCCTCCCCTTCACCCTTCTCCCCACTCCCTTCCCCTTCTCTCCTTCTTCCACTCTCCTCTCGCTTCTTCCACTCCCCGTCCCTTCTCCCACCTCCCTACTCATCAGTCCACTCTTTCTTCTCCTCACACTTCAATCTTACCCTTCGCACTCAAGAAGCTCGCTGGCCGAGCGGGTTAAGAAGTCGTTACTTGCGGCGAACGTCGAGGGGATGGCGGTTCGAACCCTGCCACCGGCGAAGTCAAACCAAGGCCATGGTTAATTCAATCCCACACTACAAAGTCCCCTGTGAGGGTTACCGTCCTAGCCTCCCTACAGAGGTGGGGGTGGGGGGATGGGGGGAGTTTGTGACGTCAGACCACGTGATCATCATTTCCCTCGTGTCCAGTCGTTTCATTTACATCTCCCTAAACTACATTTCCTTTCCTCTCCCCTCTTCGCGGTCAAACTGGGCCCTGACCTGGTCTCATTTTCCCCTCTCTCCCCCTCTCCCCTCTACATTTCTCCCCTCGTTTTATCGCCACGGTCCTCCTCCACCTCCTCTCCTCTTCCCCTCTTTTCACTTCAGCAGTTTCAGTCCCTGAACTCTTCCTGTTGCCATTTTAATTTTCCTTTCCCCTCTTCCTTCCCCTCGTCCTTCCTTCCCACTTATGTTCTTTCCTCCCCTTTCATTACCTATTTTCCTACTTCCCATCTAAACCCATTTCTCTTACCTTAAGACTGCAATAGAGCATAGGGCCTACACTAGGTAGTTCCCTTTCATAACCTATTCTCCTACTCCCCATCTTTCCCCATTTCTCTTACCTTAAGAACATAGGGATGGAGGAGACTGCAAGAGACCATAGGGCCTACACCAGGCAGTTCCCTTTTATTACCTATTCTCCTACTTCCCATCTTTACCCATTTCTCTTACCTTCGGAACATAAGAATGGAGGAGACTGCAAGAGACCATAGGGCCTACACTAGGCAGTTCCCTTTCATTACCTAATCTCCTACTTCCCATCTTTACCCATTTCTCTTACCTTCAGGGGATGAGAATGGAGAAGACTGCAAGAGACCATAGGGCCTACACTAGGTAGTTCCCTTTCATTAACTATTCTCCTATACATCTTTACCCATTTCTCTTACCTTAAGAACATAGGAATGGAGGAAACTGGAAGAGACCATAGGGCCTACACTAGGCAGTTCCCTTTCATTACCTAATCTTCCACTTCCTATCTTTACCCATTTCTCTTACCTTCAAGATATAAGAATGGAGGAGACTGCAAGAGACCATAGGGCCTACACTAGGCAGTTCCATGTCTATTACCCCCTGTTATCCCTATCCATAAAGTTATCCAATCTACTCTCAGGTTTAAGAATGTCCGTTGAGGGCAACGGACATTTGCCCCACAGTGACAAAATCCCCCGTCATCCCACACATGTAATGTGACCTCTCCCAGTGTCTTAGGTCGTGACCTCTCCCCGTGTCTTACGTTGTGACCTCACCCAGAGCCTTTTTTCTATGTTTATTATGTCCTGTACTCTCTGTCTCTATTACATTGAAAATGCTAACTGCGTTTAGCGAAACGTCTGTACATTCTTTCTCAACAAAAGTTCCTAATGTCTACTGGAAATTTATTATTCCGTCTGTCCTGTGAAAACCAGAAATCTACGTTCAGAAGACTTGAAAGTCTACTTAAGAAGCTTTGTAGCGCCGAATGCGCAGTTGTTTTTAACAAAACATGTTTAAAAGAAAACCTGCTGCCAAGATTTACATATATATATATGATAGGAGGACACGTGGAAGACGAGGCAGAGTGTCGGATAGAAAATAGAAGAAAAAAAAAGTGTTTGACTTGAGCAAAGTCAACGCAGTCAGTGGGTTGATGGTTGATGGTCGCCCTCAATTCCTCCTCGGGCGAGATATCGAGACATATTTCAAGAACAAACAAAGACGTGAGATCTACCCTATGACTTGAAAATTGTACAATAACAACACGAGAGGGAAGATGGAGTTACGTAGGATAGGGTGGAGTGGAGTGGAGGGAAAGAAGTGGAGAGGTGGAGAGGAAACGGGAGGAGAGGGAAGAAGAGGCGAGAAAAGAAGAGGAGGGGGCGGAGAAGAGGAATGGAGGGAATGGAGAGGAGGAGAGGGGACGGGAAGAGAGGGGAGGAGAGTGAAGAGGAGAGGGGACGGGAAGAGAGGGGAGAAGAGGGGAGGAAGGGAAGAGGAGGGGAGAGAAGAGGTGGAGAAGAGGAAAGGAGGAGAGTGGATAGGAGTGGAGAGGAGGAGAGGAGGAGAGGAGGAGAGGAGACGGGAAGAGAGAAGAGGAGAGAGGGAGAGAAGAGGAGGGGAGAAAAGAAGAGTAGAGTGGGAGAAGAGAAATGGAAGAGAGTGAAGAGGAGGAGAGGGGAGAGAATAGGAGTGGAAGGGAGTGAAGAGGAGAGGGGACAGAACGAGAGGAGGGGAAGAGAGGCGCGGGGAGGGGACAGAACGAGAGGAGGGGAAGAGAGGCGCGGGGAGGGACGAGGAGGGGAGGAGAGAAATGGAGGAGAGTGAAGAGGAAGAGAGGGGAGAGAATAGGAGTAGAAGGGAGTGAAGAGGAGAGGGGACAGGACGAGAGGAGGGGAAGAGAGGCGAGGGGAGGGAAGAGGAGGGGAGAAGGGGAGAGGAGAGGGGATCGAAGAAGGACTGGAGAGGTGTGAAGTTGAAATTTGAAACAGAAGAATATGATACGAAGGGAAAAAAAACAGAATTCCGGAATAGAACGAAGAATAAAGGAACAAGTTAGAGGGATTTCAAGGAGACGAGGGGAAAAAGGGGTTTAAAGGAGACAAAGGAGAGGAAAAGAGGGTTTGGGTAGGGAGGGGAAAGGAGAGAAGAGGGGAGGAAAGGGGAGGAAAAGGAGGTGAAGAGAAAGCGAAGAGAGAGTGAAGAGAGAAGATGAAAAATGGAAGAGAGGAAAGGAATAGAGAGAAGAATGAGAGGAGATAGGATAAGGGTAGGGAGGGGAAGAGAGAAGAGAAGAGGAGAGGAAAAAGGAGGTGAAGAGAGAAGATGAAAAATGGAAGAGAGGAAAGGAGGAGAGGAAAGGAATAGAGAGAAGAAGAATGAGAGGAGATAGGATAAGGGTACGGAGGGGAATGAGGGGAGGAAGAGGAGGAAAAGGAGGTGAAGAGAGAGCAAAGAGAGAGTGAAGAGAGAAGATGAAAAATGGGAGAGAGGAAAGGAATAGAGAGAAGAATGAGAGGAGATAGGATAAGGGTAGGGAGGGGAAGAGAGAAGAGGGGAAAGGAGGGAAAAAGAATGTGAGAAGACGAAAAAGAGGAAAAGAGAGAAGGAGTAGAGAGAAGAATAAAGAGTAAGGAGAAGGAACAGGGATGGAAGAGAGGAGGAAGGGAAAGGACAAGAAGAGGAAGAGGAAGAGGCAGGGAGGTTGAAGAGCGAGGAGGAGGAGGGGAAGAAGAGGAGGAAGGAGGGGAAGGACCAGGAAGGGGATGTGCTCGAAATTGGAAGGGGTAAAGAGGGGGAAGGGGTAAGGAGGGGAAGGGGTAAGGAGGGGAAGGGGTAAGGAGGGGGAAGGGGTAAGGAGGGGGAAGAGGTAAGGAGAGGGAAGAGGTAAGGAGGGGGAAGAGGTAAGGAGAAGAAAGAGTAAAGAGGGGAAGGGGGAAGGAGTGGAAGGAGCAGAGAGAGAAAACGAAAGGAAAGCAAGGAAAATGTGGGCAAAAGAGAGAAAGAGAAAGGGAAGAAAGGCAAGGGAAGGGAAAGTTAGGTAAGGTAATGTAAATATAAGGAAGACAAGAGAAAGGAAAACAAAGTAAAGGAGGACAAAGGGAAAATACGAAGACAAGGAAAAGGAAGACAATGTGACGAGAGAGAGAGAGAGAGAGAGAGAGAGAGAGAGAGAGAGAGAGAGAGAAGATAGAAGAGGGATGGGAGGAAAGAGGGGAGGGAGGGAGGGATGAGGGGAGGGGATGGATGGAGGGAGAGAGAGAGAGAGGAAGAAGATAGAAGAGGGAAGGGAGGGAAGAGGGAAGGGAGGGAAGAGGGGAGGGAGGGAAGGAGAGGAGGGCAGAGAGGGAGGAGAGGAGGGCAGGGAGGGAGGAGGGGAGGGAGGAGAGGAGGGCAGGGAGGAGAGGAGGGCAGGGAGGAGGGTTAGAGGAGGGGAGGGAGAGGGGAGGGAGGAGAGGAGAGGAGGGGGAGGAGGGAGGGAGGAGATGAGGGAGGGAGGAGGGGAGGGAGGGAGGAGGGGAGGGAGGGAGAGCGAGAGGGAAAGAGGGAAAAAGAGAGAGAAAGGAAGAATGACCTTGGATGACGATAAATGGAGAGGAGAGGAGAGGGAGTGAGGGAGTGAGGGAGGGATGAGAGGAAAGAGGGCTAGAACATGATAAACCCCCCCTCTCCCCCCCCGGGGGGGAGGGGCGGGGGGAATTGGAGCATCACCTCGAATTCAAATTAAATCGTAGATTTCACATCTGTTCGGTCAAGGGCCATTGCAAGCGAAGGAGGATGAGCGAAAAAAAGTGGTGGAGAACGTAAAAGGACGAATGAAATTGGAAAATACGAAGTTGGAGATTCTGAGGGAGACTGTGATGATAATGAGATAAAAGGAGATGAGGAGATAATAGATGGAGGAGATAACACGTTAACGATGGCTTTGGTTGAGAGATAAGAGATAGGGGAGTGAGGAATAAATTTATATGGTCGTGTATAGATGCTATAGCCTCCGATGAGATGAACATTTCGTGTAAGGATATAGGACATTGGTGCTTGTGTGGGGATCATGGTAGTATACACGCACGCACGCACACACACACACACACACAATTTAGTCTAGTCCTAAAATTGGCTCAAAATGTATATTGTCATTGTAACACTTCATCACTATTAATTTAATGAACCAATTTATATCATTATTATTATCATTACTATTGTTACGACACACACACACACACACACACACACACACACACACAATTTATTCCAGTCCTAAAATTAGCTAAAATTATATATTGTCAGTACCTCACTGCATCATTGTTAACTCAATGAACCAATTATTATTATCATTATTATTGTTACTGTCATTACACACACGCGCGCGCGCACACACACATGCTTTCGTCCTGCCAGCCATTGTACATCAGTAGGTGGAGGGTGACGTGTAAGTGCAGCCAACTGTACAAACATGGAATCGTCCGTCTCGAGTCCGTGGTTCTCAAAGTGGGGTACATAGACTCCTATAGAACGCAGGCGCACACACACACACACACACACACACACACACACACACACACACACACACACACACACACACACAAGTAGGTGTTCACACTAAGATAGTTTGGAGGCAAGTTGACATCGGGCAAGTAGAGGGGTCGTTTACTAATCACAAGCAGTAACGGATACTAAACGAGCCCCGTTTAAACGAGTCTATAAAGACAAATAAGGAGAACAGCGACAAACGAAGAAGAAAATGAGGACACGAAGGGAAGACAAGAACAGAAGAAAAAAGAAAGAGCTAAAGGGGAGAAAACACAGTAAAGAGAAACAGAAGAAGAAGAATGGAAGGAGAAGAAAATAAAGAATATTGTAAAACGGAAAAAGAATGAACATTGGGATTAATTCAATTTGATGCCGAACGCATTCTGAAGTCGTTACTGAATGTCCACAGGTAGTGGGAAGCAAGGAAGAAAGAATAGAAGAAGACGACGAGAGAGAAAGAGAGGAGGAAAAGAGGAAATGGCGAGAGAGAGAAAGGAAAGAGAGAGAAGAGTGATTGGGAACCATGGAAGAAGAATTGAACAAAAGAAGACTAAAGAGAGGAGGGAGGAGGAAGAGAGGCCGGAGGAAATGGCGAAGAAGAGAAAGAGAAAAGAGAGGAGAGTGATTGGAGAGCAGTAAAGAAGAAATGTTTGAATCTGGGCGAGATGAAGAAGAGTTCAAATAAAGATGAAAGAGGAAGTAAAGACACTAGATGGAAGGGGAAAGAACGAAAAATAAATGACGGAGGAGTCAAGTCAAAGCCAGGAGGAGTAGGAATAAGAGGAAGAAAAGGAAGAGGAGGAGGGAGAAGGAGGAGGGAGAAGGAGGAGTAGAAATAGGAAAAAAGGGAGGCGATGAAGTAGGAGAACGAGAGAGAGGAGAAAGGAGAAAGAGGAGGAGAAGGAGAGAGGAGGAGAAGGAGAGAGAGGAGGAGAAGGAGAGAGAGGAGGAGAAGGAGAGAGAGGAGGAGAAGGAGAGAGAGGAGGAGGAGGAGGAGTAGAAATAGGAGAAAAGGGAGGCGATGAAGTAGGAGAAGGAGAAAGGGAAGGAGAAAGAAGGAGAAAGAGAGGAGAAGAAGATGAGAGGAGGAGAAAAAGGAGAAAGAGAGAGAGAGAGGAGAAGAGAGAGGAGAAGGAAAGGGAGAAGATGGAGAGGAAGGAAAAGAACGAGGAAGAAGAGGAGGAAATGGAATAGAACAGAAGAGGTACAGGAAGAAGGGAAGAAGTTGTAAGTGGAAGTAGATTCACAGGCGACTTGATAAAGGTCTTTTAAGTTTCTAAAGGGAATTAACATCAAAAGCGACCAAATTTTCACACTAAATGGGACAAGAAATAATGGTTTCAAACTGTCAGGAAATAGATTTAATTTGTAAATGGGTAGAAACAACTTCGCCAACCGTGTAGTTAACGAATGGAATAAACTTCCTCCAGAGGCAGTGCAGTGTATTTCAGTTCGAAGCTTTAAGATTCGTTTAGATAAACACCTAAGCAAGATGCTGTAATGCCTGCCATTTGTTCTGCTATTTCCACTTGTTTTTTTGTTGTTTTTCTGTTTATTATTTATTTCGTTTATCATTATTTGTCTGTTTATTTATTATTCCCTATTCTGTTTGTTTATTATTTAACTTTGCCTATTTTTATTTGTCTTTTTTATTATTATATTATTTCTATTCATTTATCTTTATTATTTCTTAGCATCCGACCCAGTTATGGACCAAAAGGTCTCCTGTCGGTATGCTCCTCATTTGTAATTTTTTGTATGAGGATGAAGAGGAGTAGTAGGAGAGAAAGGAAGAGAAGGAGAAGTGAAAGTGAAAATGAGGAGGAGAAGGAAGAAGAGGTGGGGAGGAAAGAGGGAGAGCAGTGGGAGGAAAGGAAAAGAGGAGGAAAATGATCAAGAGAAAGTTATATAGAACGATGAAAAGGAGGAATAGGAGAAAGAAGAGGAAGAAGAAGAGGAGGAGGAGGAAGAAGGAGAGGAAGTGGAGGAAGAGGGGAACAGGTACACGTAGAATGTAGGGGAAGGGATGAAGAGGAGGAAGAGGAGGAAGAGGAGGGAGAAGAGTGGGAAGGAGAGGAGAAGGGGGGCAAAGCAGACACGTAGGAGACGAACGTGGAGAAGGGAGGAGGATGAAAAGAAATAGAAGGAAAAAAAAAGGGAGAGGAGAAGGGGAAAAAAGTTAGTGGAGCAATGAGGAAGAAAAGAAGAAAAGAGGAAGAAAAGAAACTGGAGAAGGAAGAAAAGGAAAAATACGTGGAAGGACGAAGAAGAAAATAAGAAGAAAAAAGACATTGGAGTGAGGAAGAGGAAGAAAATAAGAAGAAAGACATTGGAGTGAGGAAGAGGTGGAACAACAGGAGGAAGGAAGAGGGATGGTGATGGAGGAAGAAACTGGAGGAAGGAGGAAAAGGAAGAAGCGTAGGAGGAAGCAGAGCCTCCTAGAGGACTTTTACAGAAGAACCAAAATTTCGAGAAGAATCAATCTTTTCAGAAAAGTCAAAATCTCAAGAATAAGAATTTCAAGAATAACTCAAATTTTGAGAAGAATCAAAATTTCGGGAAGAATCCAAAATTCAAGAATAATAAAGGTAATCGAAAACCAAAATCAAGAAGAACCAAAGTTCTGTAAACTAAAAATCTATGACCCAGAATTCTGAAAAGACAAAATTTCGAGAAGACCCAAAATTTCGAAAAGAACAAAAATTTGGGGAAGCGATGTGCAAGACGGCTTTAATGCAACGAAATTAGTCTGGGCACGGGAGCACCTGACATGAAATCAATGTGTCCCAAATCCCAACTGATGCTGAATGGAAAACGTGAGATGAAAATAATAAATCAGGGGAACCCTGAAACCACCTGCGAGAGACCCAAAATCCAATGATGTTCGAGAACAAAAATATATAAAAAAGAGAGAGAGAATCTGGTAAAATATAAACGCTTCGAAGAACAAAAGAGAGAGAGAGAGAGAGAGAGAGAGAGAGAGAGAGAGAGAGAGAGAGAGAGAGAGAGAGAGAGAGGGACGGATATCATGTAAACGCTTCGAAGAACGGAAATAGAGATAGAGACTGATACCATGTCAACGCTTCAAAGAACGAGAGAGGGGGAGAGAGATATGTCAACGCTTCAAAGAACGAGAGAGAGAGAGAGAGAGAGAGAGAGAGAAGGTCCGATATCATGTAAACGCTTCGAAGAACGAAGAGAGAAAAATGAGAGAATCCGATATCATGTAAACACTTCGAAGGACGAAAAAGAGAGAGAGTGAGAGTGAATCCGATGTCATGTAAACACTTCGAGGAGAGAAGGAGCGAGACAGAGACAGAGGGAGAGAGAGAGAGAGAGAGAGAGAGAGAGAGAGAGAGAGAGAGAGCGCCGATATTATGTAAACATTTCGAAGAACGAAAAATAAAATATATATATATATATATATATATATATATATATTATATATATATTTATATATATATGTGTGAGAGAGAAATCGATATTATATAAGCACTTCGAGGAACGAAAGGAAAAAAAAACGAGAGAGAGAGAGAGAATCAGATATCATGTAAACGTTTCGAAAACGTATTGGGAACAGCTCACGGATGGCCGCTTAGATGCTATCCTCGTACCGTCTGGAGGGAAAGAAAACGTATCGAGACCTGTAGCAAGCAACCTTGGATAAAAATCCAATATTAGGGAAAAAGCTGATGAGATATATTGGAAATATCCGTGGGCTGCTTAACTGAAAACTCGCCTTTTTTGAGTTTTGACATCAAATGTACAGTTGTGCCAGCATATCTTGTAAACAGTCTTTCTTATACATGATGTGATACATTGGAAATATCCGTGAGTTGCCTAACTGATTTATTACTATTATCTTTATTTTGAATTGGTGTATACCTGCAGATTGTTTCCATTGTATTTGTGTTAGCGTGGTATGTTGTATATCATACCATTATTATCGTACATTGTAATTGTGTGTTGCTTATTTGGGGTATTATATGTTTCCCCCTCTTTACAAAATTGTCATATGTTTTGTTGTTTGTGTTTTATTATTTATTGTAATTATGTGTAATCATTGTGTATATTTGTAATTATATTGGATATCGCAAATGCGATGCGCGTCTTTTGGCGCCAATTGGCGGTTTGGCGTCAGTTCAGAGCCAGCTCTCTTTGTATACACACGCATTAGTTGTCAGTGGTATCAGTAATTACAGTGTACTTCCCACTATTTGCCTTTCATTTCTTGTAGCCACCCGTTACATACTAAAGTGACACAAAAATGTGTATTTTTACAAAATGGAAAATAAATTAAATGTTTTAATTCTCCATCCAGCGGACCCCTTGGTAGGTTTCTGTGGCCCCCGGTTGAGATACACTAAGGTAAATATCTTCAGCTTTCTTCGGGTTGATTGCATATGCAAATATTGTTATAATTAAAGCATAATAAAAGACTTGTAATGACAGTGATTATTATCTGAAATGAATAGGTTGAAGTATACAAGACGCCAAAGCCTTGAAGATGCTCCACATATTTTAGAATTACTTTGTGTAAAATAAAGATTTTTGCGTTTCATGTGGGTTGATTGCTTATGAGAATACTGTAATAATCAAAGTATATAAGATTTATAATAACAGTGATTGCGTATGATAACGTATATAAGAAAAAAACTGAATCCACACTCCTGTTAAATAATCATTTCAGATTCTGATAAACACGATTAGATTTTTTTTATATAGTTTTCCTCTGCAATGACTCAGGAACACCAATTTTGTTAGAGAAATCTATAAAAAAAATCATAATTATCTAAAATCTATACAAGATAAAAAGGATAACGAGATATTAAATTATTACGGAAAGAAACATACCTCTAGCAACAGGAGATAACGTCCAACAGAAAACGGGGAACGGTTGGTTAATGGTGGCGGCACACTGAGCATTTCTCGCTAGCATGCTACTTGCTATTCTCACTTCGTTAGTGTAGAAAAGACTTTGGTTACAATCTTTTGTTTTTCAAATTTCCAAATGTCAAATTATTCTTGCGTCATAAAGTGAAAAGCTAAATGGCGAACTAAGAGTAGGTTAAACCTAGAATACGAATGTTAGACACATTATTGAGATGTTCCTACAGAAATCTAGAATATTCTAACCAAAGTCGTTTCTACTCGAACGGAGTAACAAATGCAAATATCATGCTAGTGTGCCACCACCTTAAGCCCCCGTCACGCATTCACGACGGTCGTCAAATGTTGTGAATCTAAACCTGAAGACTTCTTCACTTACAGTATTCTAGACTTCCCCAAGGAACATCTCAACAATGTATCTAACATTCGCATTCTAGATTTAACTTCTTAGTTCATCGTTCAGCTTCTCACTAAATGACGCAAGAGTAATTTGACAAATTTGGAAATTTCAAAAACAAACGATCGTCACCGAAGTCGTTTCTACGCAAACGAAGTAGCAAAACCGAGTAGCATGCTAGTGAGAAATGCTTAGTGTGCAGCCATCTTTAGTGGTAAGGGGGCGATATCCAAGGAGACAAACAAGCCAGAAAGCAATAAATAAATTGCTGAAATGATCACAAAAGACGTGGAAGAGCCGAGCCGGAGAAACAAGGAGAAGAATCGAGAGAGGAAGTCGGGAGACAGAGAAAAGATAAAGACTAAGAACAAATAAAAATAAAACGAAGAGATAGAGTATGTTTGCAAAGGATACAAACAGAAGAAAACACACAAATATATTAAATGGAGACATAAGAACATAAGAAGACAGAAAAGATGAAGACTACGAAAAAAATATAAATAAAATGAAGAGATATACGAGTATGCGCGCAAAACTACGAAAAAAATATAAATAAAATGAAGAGATATACGAGTATGCGCGCAAAGGATACAAACAGAAGAAAAACACACAAATATATTAAACAGAGATACAAGAACATAAGAATTGAGGAGACTGCGAGAGACCATAAGGCCTACACGAGACAGTTCCATGACCATTACGGGCTATCATACCCATCCGTAAAGTTATCTTAACTTCTTCTTCTTCTTAAAAAAGTGTTTCTGTGCTCACTAGATGGTTACTAGAAGAGAGGAGACTGCAAGAGACCATAAGGCCTACACTAGGCAGTTCCATGTCCCTTACCACCTGTCATCCCTATCCATAAAGTTATCTCATCTTATCTTAAGACAACCCATTGTTTCAGCCCTCACTACTAGATGGTTACTAGAAGAGAGGAGACTGCAAGAGACCATAAGGCCTACACTAGGCAGTTCCATGTCCATTACCACCTGTCATCCCTATCCATAAAGTTATCTCATCTTATCTTAAGACAACCCATTGTTTCAGCCCTCACTACTAGATGGTTACTAACTCTATTCCATTCGTTAACCACTCTGCTGGCGAACTAGTTCTTGCCTATTTCATTCTTAAACCTAAACTTGTCCAAAACGGAAAAACTAACGGAAGGAAGAAGAAGAAGAAGAAGAAGAAGAAGAAGAAAAAGAAGAAGAAGAAGAAATCTCCATTCGAGGGACACAAACTGGAAAAAATCTATGACTTGGAGACAAAAACTGAAAACTAACAGAAGGTATTAAAGGAGACACGAGGAAGAAGGAAGATGTGTGTGCAAAAGACAAACAAAATGGAAAAAAGAAAAGAAAAAAAAAATAGATATTAAACAGAGACAACAACGGGCATACGTATGTAGACACAAAAAAATACACAAACACACACACACACACACACATATATATATATATATATATATATATATATATTATATTATACATACATATACATATTATATATATATATACATATATATACATATTATATATATATATACATATATATACATATTATAATATATATATATACATATATATACATACATGTACATATTATATATATATACCATATATATACATATTATATATATATATATACATATATACATATATACATATATATATATATATATATATATATATATATATATATATATTACAGATACAAAAACGGACAACAAAAGGCGTTAGAGGAGAAACCAAAAAATATCAGTGTTCAAAAGACAGTAACAAAAAGAAAATAAGAATAAAAATACACAAAGACAAAAACGGAAAACCAACAGAAGGCATTAAAGGAGAGAAAACCTGAAGTGGAAACACACACACACACACACACACACACACACACACACACACAGAACCAATAGCAAACGACCAGATATCGAGTGGCAGGCTAAAGCGGTTCGGAATCCAATGAGGAAATAAATTAAGAAAAAGGAAACGAGCAAAAATATGTGGCGGCCAAAGAAGACACTGAAAAGAACCAAAGACTGAAGAAAAAATAAATCCATGAATCCATTCTATATACTTTTTTTTTCTCTTTTTGCCAAGTGATCTTATTCAGTCTGAAAGCGAAAACCCTTAAAGATTATTCAAAGATATTGTAAGGAACCAAAGACCGAAGAAAAAATAAATCTATGAATCTATTGTATATACTTTTTTTTTTTTTTTTTTTTGCCAAGCGATCTTATTCAGTCTGAAAGCGAAAACCCTTACAGATTATTCAAAGATATTGTAAGGAACCAAAGACTGAAGAAAAAATAAATCTGTCTATATTCATTCTATATACTAATTGTTTTTTCCCTCCTATATGTCTCCTATATACCATTTTTTGACAAGCGGTCTTATTCAGGTAAGATATTTGTCTGAAAGCCAAAATTATTAAAGATTATTCGAAGATAATGTAAGGAACCAAAGACTAAAGAAAAAATAAATCTATCTATATGTCTCCTATACACCATTTTTTTTTTCTTTTTGACAAGCGATTTTGTTCAGGTAAGATATTTGTCTGAAAGCCAAAACCATTAAAGATTATTCGAAGATAATGTAAGGAACCAAAGACTGAAGAAAAAATAAATCTGTCTTGTATATATTCTATATACCAAGTGTTTTTTCCCTCCTATATGGGAGGTAGCCATGTCAAAATTACAGACACACTCTCTCCACTTATTCTACCACTCTTGCTTTATCATCTCTTGATGGCCTAGTTGGAAAGTCACTGTCGCACTTGTCTATCACATTTCAATTTCAAGCATGCTGGCCTTTGATGGCTAAGAATCAAAGTGCATTGTGGTTGTTAAAATGTGTATATATGTATGTATATATATATATATATATATATATATATATATATATATACATATATTGTTGATAATAAAAAATAAAAACAAATAAAAACGGGGATTTCTCTTCCAAAAGGACAAGACATAATATTTACACACACACAAAGAATTACAAAGGCGGAGCATGCCGACAGGAGACCTTTTGGTTCATAACTAAGTCGGGTGAATAAAAAATGTAATAAAAAATATATAATATAAACAATAATAAATAAAATCAATAAATGCATAGGTATAGTTAAATAATAAACAAACAGGTAAATAGTAAATAAAAATAAATTTATATGTATCACGGTAACATAACACATTTTCTCCATGCTAGACCCAGACGATTCCATTCACCTGAAGTGCAGCTTCGGAAGGGTCTGGAACCTCCATCGACCCACGGAATCCGAATCCGCGCCGAAGGGCTCGAACCCCAAAAAAAGGAAATACTATTCCACGCCGTCTAACGACACGTCTGTTTACGTTGAATCGTTCAGAACCCTGGAGCAGTTTCCCTTAACCCCCTAACCATCCCTACTAACTACCCTCATCCCCCCTAGCGTCCCTAGACACTGGAATGATGGCCCATAAGACGTTTACTGATGGTGAGAGGGAAAAGAGGAAGAAGAAGAAGAAAAAAAAAAAGAGGCATAAGCTCTTTCCAATAGTGGGGAAGACTTTTACGGAAAGAGGAGGGGAGGAGAAAGGACGGAGGGGAAAGGGAGGGGAAGGGGAAAGGGAGGGGGAAAGGGAGGGGAAGGGGAAAGGGAGGGGAAGGGGAAAGGGAGGGGAAGGGGAAAGGGAGGGAGGGGAAGGGGAAAGGGAGGGGAAGGGGAAAGGGAGGGGAAGGGGAAAGGGAGGGGAAGGGGAAAGGGAGGGGAAGGGGAAAGGGAGGGGAAGGGGAAAGGGAGGGGAAGGGGAAAGGGAGGGGAAGGGGAAAGGAGGGCTATGAAGAGGGGTTATGCGGAAAAGGAGGGAATGGAAGGAGGTAATGGAAAAGGGAGTGAAGGAAAGGAGGGAAAGGGGGGAGAGGGGGGAAAGGGATGGCGAGGGAAGAGGGGGGGAGAAGGACGGAGGGCCATGAGGAGGGATTTATGGGTAACGGGAGGGGATGAAAGGAAAGGTAATGGAAAGGGGTGAGAAGGGGAGGAGAGGGGAGATGAGGGGAGGAAAGGGGAGAGGGGAGGAAAAGTAGGGGAGGGGAAGGGGGGTGAAAGATCATGGGGGGAAGGGGGTTATGCGGAACAGGAGGGGATGGAAGGGAAGGTAATGGAAAGGGAGAGATGGTGAGGGAAGGGGGATAGAAATGGAGGGCGGGAGAGAGAGAGAGAGAGAGAGAGAGAGAGAGAGAGAGAGAGAGAGAGAGAGAGAGAGAGAGAGAGAGAGAGAGAGGATAATTCTTCATATCGTTTCCTTGTTCCTTCTTTCTCTTTTCCTCGCTTCCTCTCTCAGAATGAAACACACACAGACACACAAAAACACACAAACACACACACACACACACACACACACACACACACACACACACACACACACACACAAAAACACAAACACACACACAAACACACGGACACACACACTTGCAGCTCGACTTGCGTGAAAACTCATCATCGCTCTTTTGCTATTAACGTCATGGACACAACCACGCCCTTTTTGGGGGGTGTGGGCGCCGGGTGGGCGGGACTGGAGGGGGGGGTGTCGCCCCAACTAGGCAAAGACAGGCACGCCCTTCCTCCAAGTATCAGTGACACACAATTAGTCGCCAACATAACACGTTTGATAAAAAAATAAATAAATAAATAAAAAATAAAGACAATGATAATAAAATAAATAAAATACACAAAATAATAATAATAACTATAACAATATTTCTCTTTATACACTTCGTCCTCTACTATTCTCATCTGGTGACACAGAAATAGTCCCACAGAGGTACAACGAAATTACTAGTCCAAGGTTTCTTCTCAACAAGATTCCTCCAGGAAAAAAAAAAAAAAAAAAAAAAATCTTTGGACTGTTGAATTATGTTGTAGTGTATCTATAGTGTGTCTTTGGAATGATGCATTGTGTCTAGTGTGTCTATCCTACCATGTACCACAAGGAGAGGGGGGGGGCATGGCCTGTTGTTTCAATAACGTTTCTATATAATGCGAGGAATCTAAAAAAAATAATTATAATGGAAAAAATAATAAATACACAATAACAATAATAATAGTAATAATAAATAAAAAAACAACAACAAAAAAACATTATGTCCTGTCATAAGATAATTATGATTATCAACTCTGTACTAAAGCAAAGGGTTTCCCTTTATCAACATTTTATTATCATTATGATATTATTATGTATTATTATTATATTATTTATTATAAAATTGCCTATGGCGATGGGAGAGATGCAGGGATGACCCGTCATCCAGGAGGAGCCAAGATGAGAGGGAGGGAGGGAAGGGGTGGTGGATGGGAGTGGATGGGAGTGGAGTATATGGGGATGAAATGGGTGGGAGTGGAATTATGCCTTTTGACTTTGGCTACCTCCCTGGTAAGGGGGGGAAAGACCCCTTGGTGTGTGTGTGTGTGTATGCATGTATGTATGTAGGTTTGTAGGGTTTTTTTCTCGGAAAAAAGCACAAGCTGGACTCGTCGTTTGAAGTTTATTCCTACGTTTCGAACCCTGTCCGGGGTTCGTCTTCAAGGTAATACAGCTCCTCACGAGTATGTATGTATTTATTATTATTATTATTATTATTATTTATCAATTGTTATTATTATAATCATTATTAATTATTATGATTATCATTAATTAATTATTATTATTATAATTAATTATTATTAATTATTATTAATTATCATTATTTCTCTTTCTATTATATTTCTTTTACCTTTCTTTTGGTTGGGTGGGTTTTGGGAGAAAAATGAAGAATATCCACATAAATGTTGACAACTCAAGACGGGACTGATGGAGTGAAATATGTTGGGAACCATTTCCCTAACCAATGTTCATCGAGGGATTAATTTCGTCCTTTCAGAATAATATTCGGAAAAGGAAGGGGCGCCTGTAGCCCCAACAAAGGCTCCTGTAATAATAAGGCTAGACAAAGCCTATCTGGGTCAAGGAAAATCCCATAAAGGCGTAAATAGAATCCCATAAGATAGGAAAAGGTGACTTAATGGCTGAAATAAGAAGATTTTTTTTCCCAAAGGGTGGGGGGGCATTTTGAGGAAGCGAGCGTGAGAGAGGTAGAGAGAGGGGGAGGGAGAGGCTGACAGGCACACAGAGAGACAGAGAGAGAGAGTGAGAGGAAAGAGAGAGGAAAGAGATAGGAAAGAGTGAGAGGAGAGAGAGAGAGGAGACCGAGAAAGAGGGAGGGAGAAGGTGATGAGAGAGGGGAGAGAAAAAAGGGGAAGAGAGAAAGAGGGGGAAGAGGGAAAGAGGGGGAAGAGAGAAAGAGGGGGAAGAGGGAAAGAGGGGAAGAGAGAAAGAGGGGGAAGAGTGAAAGAGGAGGAAGAGAGAAAGAGGGGAAGAATAAAGGAGAGTAAGAAGGGGAAGAGAAAGAGAAAGTGATGTAGAGAGAAGAAGAGGAGAGGAAAATTAGAGGGAGAGTGTGAGAGAGAATGAGAGAAAGGGAGAGAGGGAAAGAGAGAGAGAGAAGTAGAGAGAGAGAGAGAGAGAGAGAGAGAGAGAGAGAGAGAGAGAGAGAGAGAGAGAGAGAGAGAGAGAGAGAGAGAGAGAGAGAGAGAGAGTAAACAACGTGACCGCCACCACGGTCACCACCACCACCAGGACGCCTGGTCTGACAAGCGAGACACTCGACCCAAATTTCATTGCGCCACCTCTACACACACACACACACACACACACCCTTTCCCCTCTTTCTATATCCCTCTCCCCTATCTTTCTATCTCTCCCTCTCCTCTCTTTCTTTCTCTTCATCTCTATATTTCTCCCTTCCCCTCTATCTCCTTCACCCCTCTCTCTATCTCTCTCTCCACTTCTCTCTTCCCTCGTTTACTCTTCATCTTCTCTCGATTCCTCTACTTCTCTTCACTCACCTTTTCTTCTTCTTCTTCTCCTCTTCCTCTCTTCCTTCCTCTTTTCTTTTGTTCCTCTGCGTCCACCAATCAGCACACGACTTCCACTTGTGCGAACTCTCTCTCTCTCTCTAAATCCTATTCATTAATCTTGTCACTCAGCGATCGTCTCTTTCTCAATTAACAATTCGGAAATTCGTCTTCATTTCTCTCTCCTCCATTTTCTTCTTTCCGTTTTCTTTTACTTATCCTCCCCACCATCGTCACCCCCCCATCTACTGAGAGCCCCTTAAGGGGCCACCCTGCCCCCTCCCCCTCCCCACCCTCACCCTGCCCCTTCCACTCACCCTGTCGACTGAAGAAACCTTACTATTGTGACTCTTCTCAAAGAATTGTTTATTCTATTTCCCACCTAAGGATACAACCCTGTAGACAGACATTCGGTTCCAGGTCGTCCCCGATCCCCGCTAAACTTTCTAAAAAAAAAAAAAAAAAAAAAAAAAAAAAAAAAAAAATCCGTGGAAAAATCCCCCGTAGGGAAAAAAAAATTTGTTGCTGTTAATTAATTTGACCTAACCAACTTCTTTTCCTTTTCATCTTTGCTTTAACTTATCCTTACAGGGATATTTGGTTTTGGGGATTTTTTTCAGGGAGATTTTTTCTTACGGGGGGATTATTTCCTGACGCATGATGACTGTTGGCGCGTTTCTCGACGCTGCTGAGAGAGAGAGAGAGGGAGAGAGAGAGAGAGAGAGAGAGAGAGAAAGGTGGAACTACAAACATTAACCCAATCATTTAACAACAATAACAAAATAATAACAATAACAAAAACAACAATAATAATAGCAATATTAATGATAAAAACAACAATCAATAATAATCATCAATCAACAAGGTACAACTCTTCTACTTCTGTGGGAGTCCGACAAGTAGTGATGGGAATCTACCAAAAACCTTAACGATTCCAATTCGATGAGATCTCAAGAGAGAGCGAGAGCGAGAGAGAGAGGAGAAAGAGAGAGAGAGAAAGAGAGAGATGCTGAGAGGGAAAAGAGAGAGAGAGAAAGAGACAAGGCCCCCGGGAAACTACTACAAACATTAACCCACCCCCTTCCATTTAACAATAAAATAATAATAACAAACAAAAACAAACAATAATAACAAATCACAAGTATCAATCATATAACAATAATAATAATAATAATAATCATCAATGATAACAACAACAATAATATTATTAATAATAATAATAATAATAATAATAATAATCAATCAACAAGGAACAACTCTTCTACTTCTGTGGTAGTCCGACAAGTAGTGATGGGAATCTACCAAAAATCTTAACGATTCCGATTCGAGACACCTTCCGATTCCGATCCGATTCAGTTTCCGATACTACTTCCGAAAGCCAGCTACGATTGCTTCTGGTTAGATTCGTCGCCGCCGCCGACTTGGATTTTTAATGTCGACCGAGAATCAAACTCTGGCTGGAATGGAGCATAGAACGCACACACTCTAGATCCTTTCATCTACGAATCTACTTTTAGAGAGAGAGAGAGAGGGAGGGATCGGAAATCGTAAAGGAATCGTTAACAATGCTGGTATTACTGCCAACAAGGAGACATAAAGAAGATTGGAGACAGACGGAATGAAAGGAAATGTACTACAGCACACAACGCGTCCCCACCAAAGAGAGGAGGAGAGAGGGAGTGAGAGTGAGAGAAAAAGAGAGAAGAGAGAGAGAGACAGATGCAGATAGAGGGAGAGAGAGAAAGAAGAGAGAAACAGAGAGAGAGAGACAGATGCAGAGGGAGAGATAGAGAGGGAAAACAAGTAGAAAGATAGGAGAGAAACAGATAAAGAAGAGAGAGAGAGAGAGAGAGAGAGAGAGAGAGAGAGAGAGAGAGAAACTGAAAGAGGGAAGGAGGATTATGACAACGATCCCCTAAAGGTCCCCCCCCCAAAAAAAAAAAAAAAAAAAATCCCCGTAGGAAGAGAAAAAAAAAACACTTTTGTTTCTGTTAATTAACTTTTAACCTAACCAAACCAGCTTCCCCCACCTCCTCCCACCACCCTCCCACTCCCTCCACCTAGTTGGAGGCCTTAGGGCACCTTGTTCAGCCTCCAGTTCCCAATCCGGTCTCATTACAAAGTCTAATTCGTCGTCGCCGCCGCCGCCGCCGCCACTTGGATTTTTAATGTCGACCGACCGACTAGAAACTCTGGCTGGATGGAGCATAGAACGCACACACTCTAGATCCCCCTTTCTCCTACGACTCTACTTCTGAGAGAGAGAGAGGGAGGGAGGAAGAAAGAGGGAGGGAGAGACGGAGGAGAGAAGGAGGGAAGGAGGGAGGAAGAGAGAGAGAGGGAGGGAGGGAGGAAGAGAGAGGGAGGGAGGGAGGAAGAGAGAGGGAGGGAGGGAGGAAGAGAGAGGGAGGGAGGGAGGAGAGAAAGAGGGAGGGAGGAGAGAAAGAGGGAGAGAGGGAGATGAAAGAAAAAGAGAGAGAAATGAGACCGAGAGGGCAAGAGAGAGGGGGAGAAAGAAGAGAGAACGAGAGAGGTGAGAGGAGGAAGAGAGAACGAAAGAGGGGGAGGAGGAGGAGGAGAGAAAGAGACAGGGGGAGAGCGATTGAGACGAGAGAGAGAGAGCGAAAGAGACTGAAAGAGAGAGAGAGAGCGACAAATACTGAAAGGGAGAGAGAGAGAGAGAGAGAGAGAGAGAGTACATTAATAGATCATGGAGTGAAAATACAAGCCTGGCACATCATATCTATAGTAACAAGTCATCCATGATTACATAAGAAACCTAAAATAAAGATTAAACTAAAAATTACTAAATTGGAAAGAAAAATCATCATCTTATAAACATCTAACTCTGAGGAGATAATCTGTCATAAGATTCAAACTAAGAAGAGATTATGCGATTAATTATTTCTTCTGGAAACTTCGACATCTCAAAAAAAATTAATTTCTTTTGTGAGGTTCACCCGCCTGTTTAGCAGTCCACCTCGCTAGTTCAAACCCTCAACTACGCCCAAACCACTTCGGTTCTCGATGAAATTTTTTCCTCTTTTCTGTGACCTCTTCCTCCTCCTCCTCTTCTCTTACTCCTCCTCCTCCTCTTCTTCTTCTTTTTTCTTTTCTTACTCCTCCTCCTCTTCTTCTTCTTTCTTTTCTTACTCCTCCTCCTCCTCTTCTTCTTTCTTTTCTTACTCCTCCTCCTCCTCCTCCGCTTCTCTTACTCCTCCTATTCTTCTTCTTTCTTTTCTTACTCCACCTCCTCCACCTCTGTCATTGGAAACTAATCCATCCTAAAAAAAAAACTTCCTCCTCTGTATTGCTGGAGATTAATTGAGAGAGAGAGAGAGAGAGAGAGAGAGAGAGAGAGAGAGAGAGAGAGAGAGAGAGAGAGAGAGAGAGAGAGAGAGAGAGAGAGAGAGAGAGAGAGAGGAGAGCGAGTTAAAAAAATAAACAAGTTGTAGTCTTGACTACTACTACTGCCCTCCATTACCATGTCTACGATTTCGATGAAATGTTTTTCCCATAGATAGAAGCGCTGGTTACACCCTCTCCTCCTCTTTCCTTGTCCTCCTCTTCGTCATAATCCTCCTTCCCCTACTCCTCCTCCTCTTCTTCCACCTTCTCTTCCTCCTCCTCCCTTTTCTCCTTCACTTACTCTTATCCCCCTCCTCCTCTTCCTCCTTTTGTTACTCTTATTCTTCCACTCTTTCCTCCTCACTCTTTCCCCATCTCTTTCTCTTCTATGTTCTTTCCTCCTCCTCCTCTTACTCTTATTCCTCTCGTCGTCGTCCTCTTTGTTTCTCCTCCTCCTCCTCCTCCGCCTCTTACTCTTATTCCTCTCGTCGCCTCTTACTCTTATTCCTCTCGTCCTCCTCCTCCTCCTCTTATCGCCCTCTTCTTCCTCCTCTTCCCTTCTTTTCTTTCTCCTCCTCCTCTCTCTCTTATCCCTCTCTTCCCTCCTCTTCTTCTTCCTCCTCCTCGTTTTTATTTCATTCTTATCGCTCTCTTCCTCCCTCCTCCTCCTCCACCTCCACTCCTTATCCTGAGGCCAATGATCTCCACATGGCGAAGAGGGAGATCCCTCACCCCCTCCCCAACCTCCTCTTCCTTCCTGTTCCTCCGCCTCCTCTTTTTCTTCCTTCTTCTAGCACTCTTATCACCCTCTTCCTCCACCTCCTCTCCTTCCTCCTCCTATTTTTCTTCTCTTCCTTCTCCTCCTCCTGTTTCCTCCTCCTCTTACTCTATCACCCTCCTCCTCCACCTCTTCTCCTTCCTCCTCCTCCTTTCCTTCCTCCTTCTCCCCCTTTCCTTCCTCCTTCTCCTCCCCCTTTCCTTCCTCCTCCTATCTTTTTCTCCTCTTTCTCATCCTCCTTTTCTCCTTCTCCTACTTCTGTTTCCTTCTCCTCTTCCTCCTCCTCCACATTCCTCATCATGAGGTCAGTGGTCCCCGCATGGCCAAGAAGCTCCCCCCCTCCCCACCGTCTCGTCTCGTCAATCATTTTTCTCCTCTTTCTCCTCCTTATCTTACTCCTATTCCTCTTTTCTTCTTCTTCCTTCTTCTCTTATGCCTCTCTTTCTCCTACTACTCCCTCTTTCTCATCTATCATTCTCTTCCTTTTCCTGTTTCCTCCTTTTCTTCCTCGTCCTCCTGTTTCCTCCTTTTCTTCCTCCTCCTCCTGTTTCTTCCTTTTCCTCCTCGTCCTCCTGTTTCCTCCTTTTCTTCCTCCTCCTCCTGTTTCTTCCTTTTCCTCCTCCACTTATTACCTTACTCTTTCCCCTTTCTTCCTCCTGTTCTTCTCCCCTTTTCTTCCTCTTCCCGTTTCCTCCTCCTCCTCCTCTTCCTCCTCCACATCCCTTATCACGAATCCTTGTCTCATCTATCGTCCTCAACAGATTTCTATTCTCTTCACTTACTCTTCTTCTTCCTCCTCCTGTTTTCCTTCTCTCCCTCCTCCACTTCCTGCTTCCTCCTCCTCTCCCTCGTCCTCATCCACATTCCTTATGACGAGTCCTTGCTCTCATCCTCAATATCTATTCTCCTCAATGTTTTCCTTCTATTCTGCTCCTCCTCGTCCTCCTCCATATTCCTCGTGACGAGTCCTTGCCTCCTCTATCATCCTCAATAGATTTCTATTCTCTTCACTTACTCTTACTCCTCCTCCTCTCTTCCTCCTCCTGTTTTCCTTCTCTTCCTCCTCCACTTCATGCTTCCTCCTCCTCCCCCTCGTCCTCCTCCACATTCCTTATGACGAGTCCTTGCCTCCTCTATCATCCTCAATAGATTTCTATTCTAGTGCCTCCGATTCCCGGGAATATTCTCGCGATGTCCGTCAGTCAGTCAGTCCGTCAGTCAGTCAGGCGAGTGTGTCTCTGCCCTCCTCCTCTTCCTCCTCCTCCTCCATATTCGTCAAAGTCTCTCTCTCGCTTGTCTGGGACGACGCCACCAATTAGGCTCCGATTCTGTTCACTTGTACTCTTCGATAATGTCATCCCAGTTATTATCTTTCCCTTTAAAGAATGATAAAAATTGAGTAAAACATTATTAATAATCATAATCATAACAATAATAATAATAAAATAACAACAATCAGAATGTTAGATAAAAAAGGGATAACGTCATCCCAGTTATTATGTTTCCCTTTAAATAATGATAAAAAGAGTAAAATATTAATAATAATCATCATCATAATCATAACAATAATAAAATAAGAACAATCAGAATGTTAGATAAGAAAGGAATAAATAGATAAGAAGAAAAAAGAAAAAATCCTTGAGCACGGTTTTGCTATACTAGCTGTTCCCTCCCTCCCCTCCCCCTCCTTTCCTCCTACCTCCTCTCCTGCTTTCCTCACTCCTCCCCTCCCCTCCTCCCTCCCCTCCCCTACCCCCTCCATCCCCTACCCTCCCTCCAACACAACTCCCGACCTCTCCACGGTAGGCATCCCCTCCCTCCCTCCCTCCTCTCTTCCTTCTCTCCTACCCTCCTCTCCTACTTTCCTCACTCCTCCCCTCCCCCTCCTTCCCTTCCCTCCATCTCTCCCTCTTCCCTCCCCTACCCTACCCCCCTCCATCCCTCCTCTCCCCTCCCTCCCTCCTTCCTTCTTCTCTCTCCCCACCCTCCTCCCATCCCCTCCCTACTTCCTCCCTACCTCCAACACAACTCCCAACCTCTCCACGGTCGGCCTCCACGCCGTGCCGTCGCGGGTCCTGACTCAAGGAAGGCCGAGGCGTCGCTTCACAATTTGTCCAGAATACCCGTTTGCGCATTTTAGGAATCTGCGTCCAGTGATCGCGCAAGACTTTGTTCCTTGTAGGAATTAAGTAAAACTAAAGAGGCAAATCAATATATAAATCAATGAGTGACTGAGTAATAAATCAATATCAATAAATAATAAAGAAATAATAAATATACAAGTAAATGAATATGAGGTTTTATATATACATACAATTTAATTAGCTACTTGGTTAAGTGGTGAATGATAAATAGATAAAAAGAAAAATATAACTAAATAGATTCTATCTTCAGCGACTTTTATTTCAAATTATTTTCCTCAAACTCCATTTTCTAGCTTCTAAGAACTATATCCATAACTTGAGCGGGCGCGCGTGTATGTACGTATGTGCGTGTATGTATGTGCGTGTATGTACATGCGTGTATGTGCATATGTGTATGTGCGTTTGTGTATGTATAGGCGTATATGTATATGCGTGTATGTGTATGTGTATGTGCATGTGTGTATGTGCGCGTGAATATGTGCGTGTGTGTGTGTGTGTGTGTGTGTGTGTGTGTGTGTGTGTGTGTGTGTGTGTGCGTGTGTGTGTGTCAGGTGGTAAGCTGAGCGTAAGAGGTCCCGGAGGGTTTTTTCAAGTCTGAATGATTTTTACGAGATCATTGTCCAAAGTGATGGTAACAGGTGGATCGAGGATTCCGGAGAAAGAGAAAGAGAAAGAGAAAAAGAGAGGAGAGAGAGGAGAGGAGAAAGAGGAAAGAGCGGAGGAGAGAGGAGAGGAGAAAGAGGAAAGAGTGGAGGAGAGAGAGAGAGGAGAGAGGAGAGGAGAGAGGAGAGATGAGAGGAGAAATAGGGTGAGAGATGAGAGAGGAGAGAGAGAGGAGAGATGAGAGGAGAGAGAGAGGAGAGAGGAGAGATGAGAGAGAGGAGAAATAGGGTGAGAGATGAGAGAGGAGAGAAAGAGATAGGAGAGAAATAGGAAAGAGAGAGGAGAGAGAGAAATAGATAGGAGAGGGAGAGAGAAAGAGAACGAGAGAGAGAAAATGAGCAAGAAAATAAAAATGAACGAAAGTCATTAGAGATGAAAAAACAAAATTGAAGAGATGAAGGAAAGTTGAAAAATGGAAGAATTATTCCACGGTTTTGACCCAGACAGATTCTCCGATGAGTTCAAATTCCAATCAGAACCGGCGAATTCAAACACAAAAAGTCGTTAAAAACCGTTAGACGAGGAAACGAATATCTTAATTCGAAAAAGTGTTTCAGAGGTCAAAGAATGGCTTACGCTAAAAATCTCGCTGTGATTATAATGTATGTATATATATACATAAATACATATATATGTACGTGCGTGCATACATACGTACATACATATACACACAAAGATTACAAAGGATTACAAATGCGGAGCATGCCGGCAGGGGAC
This sequence comes from Oratosquilla oratoria, assembly GCF_046742065.1. NCBI lineage: Eukaryota > Metazoa > Arthropoda > Malacostraca > Stomatopoda > Squillidae > Oratosquilla > Oratosquilla oratoria. The sequence goes on from NC_134799.1 coordinate 11,444,091, forward strand.
CTTTTGGTCCATATCAAGGTCGGATGCAAAAAAATATATAATGATAAATAAATAAATGAATAAAAACTACAATAAAGTAAATAATAATAAATAAAATAAAGGCACAGGTATAGTTAAATAATAAACAAACAGGTTAGTAAATAATAATAAATTCACATATAACTAACAAATGAGAATCAAGCAAATAATTATAAGACAAATGATAACAAAACAAATATAAAAACAAATAAACATATACATATATACCAAAACTTTTTCCCCCTTATAAGGGGAGGGGTGACCAAACAATGCAAGCACCCCGGGGACACTCATTGTAGAACTGAAATTTTTGTTTTGTCAATAATCGGACGATTTCATTCAGTTGGTGGTTTGACCTCGAGCTTCTGAGGACCAAAAGGTCTCCTGTCGGAACGAGTTTCCTTTGTAACACTTTGGTATCTATTCTGGCTGCCGCCATGTGATTTTATTCAGCTGGAAGGACACGCATATGCATTAAAAAAAGAGAAACACACACACAGAGAGAGAGAGAGAGAGAGAGAGAGAGAGGAGATCTGGACATAGAATGAATAAAAGGAACGAGAGCAGGGTGGATAATATGCGAAAAAAAAAATGCTAAACCGAACAATAACCCAAAAATGTACATAATATAGAAATAAAAGAGAATAACATATTACACAGACGTGATGTAAAATGAGTATTTCAAGAGACAAGAAGCAATTTGTGAAGATACGAACAAATCACGAAATGCGTTATATGTGAATGAAGGAAAAGAGAGAAGAGAGAGAGCGAGAGAGAGAGAAAGAGAGAGAGACAGAGGAGACAAAGGGGAGGCAGAGGGGAAAGAGGAAGAGAGAGGGGAGAGAGATGAAGGGGATAAGGAATGGAGAGAGAGAGAGAGAGAGAGAGAGAGAGAGAGAGAGAGAGAGAGAGAGAGAGAGAGAGGAAGAAGGGATGTTGCTAATAGAGAGAACAAATGGCCCAGAAACAAATGGAAGGCGAGCGATGGGGGAACAGGAAAGATACGAGGAAGATAAGATAAGAGGAAGGGTGGGGGAAGGCAACGGGAATGATAAGAGGGAAGGGAACCTGAAGCGATAAGCGAGGAGATGGGGGAAGGGGGGAAGGGGGGGGATACGTGTCTGGATGACTGAAAGGGCTTTGTCTCCGAAGAGAACCTCTTTGTCATCTCCTGCAGAAGCACAGAGACACCATCACCTGCATCGGGAACTAAGGACTCGTTGATGCACGGGCGGGTTTAGTAGCCGCTACTAGAGCCTCGTTGATACAGGGCGAGTTCAGTAGTTGCTACTAATAGGCTCGTTAATATAGGGCGAGGTTAGTAGCCGCTACTCCAGCCTCATTAAGAAAGGCTAGTCTAGTAGCCGCTACTAAGGTATTGTTTACATACGCGAGTTTAGTAGCCGCTACTCATCGATACAGTGCGAGTTTTGTAGCCACAAGTAAAGGCTCATTGATACAGGGCGAGTTTAGTGGCCGCTACTAGAGCCTCGTTGATACAGGGCGAGTCTAGTAGTTGCTACTAAAAGGCTCGTTAATACAGGGCGAGTTTAGTAGCCGCTATCGCTAGCTGCTAACACGGTAAGAGTTTAGTAGGCGCTAGTGCTAGCTGCAAGTTAACTTACCCGGCAAGTAGGTGCTTCGAGCGACTGCCGTAAGAGTCGCTAAAAACAAGAATTAGTGCTCTTGACAATCGTTTGATGATCATCGTTGAGCCATGAACGATCATCGCTGAGCGATAATTGTAATCGTTTAGGGTTTAATAATAATCGTCAAACGATTGTTCTACATCACTAATCCTTAAGGAAATTAGTGCTCTAGACAGTAGTTTGATGATCATCGTTGAGCCTTTAACGATCATCGTTGAGCCATGGACGATCATCGTTGAGCCATGGACGATCATCGTTGAGCCATGGACGATCATCGTTAAGCCATGAACAATCATCGTTGAGCGATGATTTTAATCGTTCAAGGTTCAATGACAATCGTCAAACGATTGTCAACATCACTAATCCTTGGAAGAATTAGTGTTCTAGACCGTTTGACGATCATCATTGAGCCATGGACGATCATCGTTGAGCCATGGACGATCATCTTTGAGCCATGAACGATCATCGTTGAGCGATAATTTTAATCGTTCAAGGTTCAATGACAATCGTCAAACGATTGTCAACATCACTAATCCTTGGAAGAATTAGTGTTCTAGACCGTTTGACGATCATCGTTGAGCCATGGACGATCATCGTTGAGCCATGAACGATCATCGTCGAGCGATAATTTTAATCGTTCAAGGTTCAATGACAATCGTCAAACGATTGTCAACATCACTAATCCTTGGAAGAATTAGTGTTCTAGACCGTTTGACGATAATCGTTGAGCGATAATCGTACTGAGGGAAAGGCACCTTAATAAGAAACTTTGCGATTCGCAAGGACCTCTGCCGACAAGCTAGGAGACCTGGGGACCGCAGAGTTCTGATTGCGGAATTAAATGTTCTAGAAAGTTTGCGGAGGTCGCAAAGAAGTTGGTAATTCGGGACACTGGCTTGCTCTTGGGGTCAGATTACTTTTTTTTTTTTTTTTTTCCCTTTTTTTGACCGGAATGAATGAGAATTTTTCTAATGGCCGCAAAGAATGAGATGTTTTTTTTGTTTTGTTTTTCCGTGGGAGTGCGGTAGGTTGTAATGGCATATTGATACAGGTAATTTAAATAATAAGGAAATATAATTGTCACGATAGAACAGATGGATTATATGGATATTTTTTTTAATATTCTATCTTCTCTAGTAACGTTATCTATCTGTACATCTATCAATCTATCTACAGTGTGTATATATTCATACATGTGTGTGTGTGTGTGATTCACCAAAGTCCTTGGATCACATGTTGGACTCGTGATCGACAGATATTTCCCTCCCGGAAGAGAGCTCATATGACCGATCTATGGGTACTGTGACCTTACACGCACGCACGCACACACACGTGTTGGAGTAACGACTCGAAGCGCAGCGATACTGAAATTATTTCATCCATGGGCGGGATTCGAACCCGGACAGCCGTAGTAGCGGACGTGATCGGTACCGCTGCGCCATCGAGTCGTAGTGTTGCGGCAGTCGCGACCAATGCTTTCGTAATAATGGGAAGAAAATTAAGAGAAATGACAAGTGTAGTATTGTCCTCCCAATGATGAAACCGAGACGGGTCGTTAGACGTTTTGGAAAAAAGGCAATTAAAGAAGAATCCATCGATCGGTGGAGGAACGTGATTGGACGATTGTGATGATCACAATGCAAGATCTCCTTCAAAGACAACACAAGGGAAGACAACGCAAAGGAAAGACAATGCAAGTGAAGACAACGGAAAGGAAGACAACGCAAGGGAAGACAACACAAAGGAAGACAAACCAAAGGAAAGACAACGCAAAGGAAGACAACGCAAGGAAAGACAACGCAAGGAAAGACAACGCAAAGGAAGACAACGCAAGGAAAGACAATGCAAAGGAAGACAACGCAAGGGAAGACAACGCAAGGAGAGACAACACAAAGGAAGACAACGCAAAGGAAAGACAACACAATGGAAGACAACGCAAGGAAAGACAACACAAAGGAAAGACAACGCAAGGGAAGACAACGCAATGGAAGACAACGCAAAGGAAGACAACGCAGAGGAAGACAACGCAGAGGAAGACAACGCAAGGGAAGACAACGAAGAGGAAGACAACGCAAGGAGAGACAACACAAAGGAAGACAACGCAAAGGAAAGACAACACAATGGAAGACAACGCAAGGAAAGACAACACAAAGGAAAGACAACGCAATGTAAGACAACGCAAGGGAAGACAACGCAAGGAAAGACAACACAAAGGAAAGACAACGCAAAAAATGACAACGCAAAGGAAGACAACGCAGAGGAAGACAACGCAGAGGAAGACAACGCAAGGGAAGACAACGAAGAGGAAGACAACGCAAGTGAAGACAATGCCAAGGAAGACAACGCAAGGGAAGACAACGCAAGGAAAGACAACACAAAGGAAGACAACGCAAAGAAAGACAACGCAGAGGAAGACAACGCAAGGGAAGACAACGAAGAGGAAGACAACGCAAGGGAAGACAACGCAAAGGAAAGACAACGCAAGTGAAGACAACGCAAGGAAAGACAACGCAAAGGAAAGACAACGCAGAGGAAAGACAACGCAGAGGAAAGACAACGCAAAGGAAAGACAACGCAAGGAAAGACAACGCAAAGGAAAGACAACGCAAGGAAAGACAACGCAAAGGAAAGACAACGCAAGTGAAGACAACGCAAGGGAAGACAACGCAAGGAAAAACAACGCAAGTGAAGACAACGCAAAGACAACGAAGAGGAAGACAACGCAAGGGAAGACACGCAAGGAAAGACAACGCAAAGGAAGACAACGAAGAGGAAAGACAACGCAAGGAAAGACAACGCAAGGGAAGACAACGCAAGGAAAGACAACACAAAAGAAGACAACAAAGGAAGACAATGTACAGGAAGACAACACAAGGAATATCTTTAAAGAATAAAGCCAACGCCAGCGTTGTCTGGACTGAGGAAGGCCACATATGATTCTGGGGGAAAGGTTATCGAGTTTAGTAATTTCTCAAACTTTTAACTTTTAGTTAAGTTAGTAACTTTAGTTAGTACCTCAAGTTAAACTTAGTAACCCTGTAGCGATTGCTGAAACTATCTGTTGTTTTAAAAGAAAATTAGATAACTTTATGAATAGGGAAGCCAGGTGGTAAGAGGCATGGAACTGCCTAGTGTAGGCCTTAGGGTCCCTTGCAGCCTTCTCCATTCTTATGTTCTTCTGTCTCTGCCCGATAACGGAGGTTTTTGAAAGTTCTTATTAACTGAATAAAATCGTCTGTTGGGACATCCCCGTTTTGAAATCCGAACGTGAATCTGGTCCGTAGGGGTAACACTCGTGGGCTCTCGCAATCCCGGCGACCGCGAGGTAAATGGGATATCACACTGGGCTATTTTTCCTTCATCATCCTACCTCCAACCTCTATCTAAATAACTAGAACGTGACTTCGTTTACAAAAATCAAGATAAGGACATTTCAATAACATTTCTAACATTAGTCTAGGTTTGTAATCTCTCAGTTCATCATTCAGCTCTGCTATATATAACGGAAAGATAACTTGATATTTGAAAATTTGAAAATTCAAATATTGTAACCGAAGTCGTTATTGACCGTTGAGAGTTCCTCAACGGTCGACGCTGGTGAAGCCCACGGAAGCCCAGTTTCACACGGATCGACTTTTCGCCGTGCGCCGTCCACGACACGACGTCGTGCTCTCCACTAACCATGGGTGTCTATGGACGCTTTCACACGACCACGTAGGTTTGAGAGAACGACGTCGTGCCGTGGACGGCGCACGGCGAAAAGTTGATGCGTGCGAAACGAGCCTAACGAAGCAGAAGACTCCCGCTGCGAAGGAGATCATAGTAATCCGAGTGAGAGTTTGTAAAACTTTACCAAAAAGAGAAGGGACGAGGCAGGGGCGGTGGGCAGAGAAGAGGAGAGGGGAAGGAAGAGAAGAGGAGAGGGGAAGAGAGGGGAGGGGAGGAGAGAGGAGAGGGGAGGAGAGAGGGGAGGGGAGGAGAGAGGGGAGGGGAGGAGAGAGGGGAGGGGAGGAGAGAGGAGAGGGGAGGAGAGAGGAGAGGAGAGGGGAGGGGAGGAGAGAGGAGGGGAGGGGAGAAGAGAAGGGAGGGGAGGGGAGGAGAGAGGAGGAGAGAGGAAAGGGGAAGGAAGAGTAGGAGAGGGGAGGGGAGGAGAGGGGAGAGGGGAGGAGATGGGAGAGGGAAGGGGGAGGAGAAGATAGGAAGAAAGGGTAGGAGAGGGGAGAAAGGGAGAGTAGATAAAGGGAGAAGAGAGGAGAGGGAAAGAGAGGGGAAGGAGAGAGAAGAGGGGAGTGGAAAGGAGGGGAGAGAAGAGAGGAAGAAAGGGTAGGAGAGGAAGAATGGAAGAATAGAGAAGGGAGGGAAAGGTCAGGAGAGTGGAGGGGGAAAGGAGGGGAAAGGAGGGGAAAGGAGGGGAGAAGAGGGGAAAGGAGGAGATAGACGGATGAGGGGAATAGAGGACAAATGAGTAGAGAAAGTAAGGAAAGGTGGGGAGATGGAAGGGGAAAAAGAGGGGAGAAGAGGGTAGAGTACAAAGGGAAAAGAACTGGAAGGAGGAAGGGAGAGGAAGAGGAGGGAGGGGAAGAAGAGGGAAGAGAGGAGGGGGAGGGGAAGAGTAGGGAAGGGAAGAGGAGAGAGGGGAAGAGGAGTGTGGGGATGAGGAGAGAGGGGAAGTGGAGGGAAGGGAAGAAAAGGGAGGGGAAGAGGAGCGGAAAGGGGAAGAGGGAGGAGGGGAAGAGTAAGGAGGGGAAGAAAGGAGGGGAAGAAATTGAAGGGAAGAGTAGGAAGGAGAAGAGGCGTGAGGGTAAGATGAGAGGGGAAGAGGAGGAAGGGGAGGAGGAGTGGAGAAAGGGGAAGAGGAGAGAGGGAAAAAGGAGAGAATGTAAGAGGAGAGAATGTAAGAGAATGTGAAAAGGCTTTTTCGAGAGATTTTTTTCCTCTTCGTTTCTCTCCCTTTTCCTCTATATTTTTCTTCCTTTTTCCTCCTTTGCATACTTACACGATTCTTCTCTCTGGAAAATTTCTCAGACATTTACGAAATGGTAACTTACCTTTAAAACCCAAATTTGTATCATTACCAGACTTTTTCGAAATTCGCTTCCTCGAATTTCATTTTCTATCTTCTAAGAATTATGTCCATAACTTGCATTTGAGTGTATGTGTGCTTGTAATGTGTATGTGTGTGTATTTACCTAGTTGTACCTAGTTGTATTTTACGGGAAGGGGAGCTATGCTCGTGATGTCCCGTCTTCATATCTCATTTTATCTAAACAATTTTTAAATTCATGTATTGTTTTTGCACACACCACTTTCTCATCTAACTTGTTCCAACTGTGTGTGTGTGTGTGTGTGTGTGTGTGTGTGTGTGTGTGTGTGTGTGTGTGTGTGTGTGTGTGCGCGCGCGTGTGTGTGTGTGTGCTTGTGTGTGTGTGTGTGTGTGTGTTTGTGTGTTTTTACACGCGAGTAAGCAACATAACACTGTAAGATAGACAGGGAGAGATAGATAGATAGATAGAGAGGAGAAATGGACAGAATGAGAAAAAGAGAGGCAGAGATAATTGGACAGAGGGAGAGAGAGAACTGGAGGGTGAGAGAAAAAGAGACATAATTGGACAGAGGGAGAGAGAGAACTGGATAATGAGAGAGATAATTGGACAGAGGGAGAGAACAGGATAGTGAGAGAAAAAGAGATAGAGATAATTGGACAGAGAAAAAGAGAGAACTGGAGAGAAAATGAGAAGGAACTACAGAACACAGGAAGGCCGTGGAGTGAAACTGTCAAGGACCAAAGCCAAGTGGGACTCGAAATTAAAAATGACGACACGCCGGCCACCACAGGACCAGAGGCACGACGCCTCTGACATCGCCAAAGTCGTTTCGCCTCTGGTCTAAATTTTGTTCCAAATTCGTGTCCACCCACGGGCCACAGTAATGGGCGAAGAGTTTCGGGCAGTTTTTATTTTTTCATTTTTCTTTATTTATTTATTACGCAACTACGTCATACAGTGGGGGGGGGAGGTTTTCATAATGAAGGTAGGCAACTAGAATCGGCAGTGAATTACCACCATATTTGTAATTCTATCAGGTTTCTTTTTGTAGGAAGAAGTGCACTAGAAAATTCTTGTTTCCATGAAGAAGAACTTTTTGAAAATAGATAACTAGACAAATACATCAGTAAGTAAATAAATACTCAAATAATACGTAAATAGTTGAATAGATAAATGAATTAATAAAATTATTAGATTAAATGAATAAATAGATAAATGAATTAACTATTGAATGAATAGATGAATGAATAAATTAAGTAAACAAATTGCTAGTTTCCTTGAGTTTGCTCTCCTTCGTACACAGCAGGTCAAAGAGGAACAATGATTTAATAAAATGAAGAAATTAAATGAATATCCATATAAATGAATTAATAAATAAATGAATAAATAGGTAAATGAATAAATTCGTACACATAAATAAGTAAACATATAAAAAACATTTATTTCCCTTGAGTTTGTTATCCTTCAAACACAGCAAGTCAAAGAGGAACAATGAATTAATAAAACGAATAAATGAAATGAATAATAATATAAATGAACTAATTAATGAATGAATAAGTAAACAAAAACAAAATTACTTCTCTTCAGTTTGCTGTTCTTTGCTCAAAATATGTCATCAGAAAGGACAAACAGTGGTTAAACAATTCCAATCCTTTCCCTGTGTTAGTTTACGACAAGAGCAATCCTCCTGACGTAAATTTCCGCTTTCCGTACGAGACACCTCGCTTGTTCCCAAAGGCCCATTATTCCGTTGGTTTCCGTTACAAGATTTAAATTTCAAAATGCGCGCGGCATAATTCGAAGGATAACGTCCGTGTTTTCGTTTTCTTTAGATTAGAAAACGGTTCCTTTGCTCTCTCGCCCTTTGGGTCGACCATAAACAAGACTAACATACATGGCAACACTTTTAACTCTGAGAAACTATTTTCCTGTTTTTAAGAACATAAGGATGAAGGAGACTGCAAGAGACCATAAGGCCTACATTAGGCAGTTTCATGTCCATTACCACCTGTCATCCCCATCCATAAAGTTGTCTAACATTTTCTAAAAACAACCGATAGTTTCAGCGCTTGCTACATGGATACTAAATCTACTCCCTTCTATGACCACTCTATTGGTTAATCAGTTCTTGCCTATTTATAGAGTTAGGATTTAATTTTTCCCCAATCTATAGTAGTCTAGTCTAGTCCCCCTTACGCGTTCGCACAAGTTTCAATTTATTACCTCAATTTTCCTTTTTTTTTTTTTTCTTTAATGAACGCATTGTATCCCTACACTTTTATTTTGACGAAGTCCGAAGGGATTCCCCCCCGTCTTCTTTCTTTTCTGCATGAGGGGACGGAGAGTGGGGAGGGGGCCGGCGATTCAATGAAGCGGCATTGCTGTGATTGTACTATGTCTTGCTGCATTGCCTCTAACCCAGGGCAGTGGGCGGGATACAGGGATGACCCGTCATCCAAGAGGAGCTAAGACCAGAGGGAGGGAAGGGTGGAGGAAGTGGGTGCGTGCCTTTTGATTTGGCTACCTCCCTTATAAGGGGGGAAAATTGAATATAGATCAAACTTCATCCCAACTGCTTTTATTTTTCCCATGTTGATCTATTTTCTGTAAATACGGAAGACAATTCTTTACGAATTTTGCTCAGAAATCCTTGAGGAAAACCGCACAATAATTATTGCATTTGCATAATCCCCTTGCAATCTGAAATTACACATAAAGTTCGGGAATGAAATTCAGATATTTATCGAAAAATGTCCTCGTCGGCAACATCTTTAACAAAGTTATTTTATAAATTATTTGATAATGGGGGAAATAAATGTATTGCCATGTGTTCAAACAAATATAAGAGCCTTGCAAAAGAACAAAAGCACAGACAATCTGGACAAAATAATATTCATGAAAGGAAAAAGAAAAGAAAAAAAAAAAAAAAAAAAAAAAAAAAAAAAAAAAAAACCGCACTGGTACACACAAGCGCGCGCGCACACACAAACACATTCACCTTTTATATTCTCACCAAATTCACTATACTACACCCACGCAGTGGGAAGTGAGAAACCGCCCCTCTTAGGGCAAAGCCCTGTCAGCTACGGCAAGCTTTTTTTTCTCTCTTTTTTTTCTTCTTTTTTTTCCCTTTTTTTTAACGACATTGGGTTGCCTCCCCGCCTGGCCAGAGGTGTCGGGAACCAAGGCAGCAAGCCCGCAGCGGGTCCCGGGGCTCGAACTCGCGACCCCCTAATCGTAAGATAAAGACACTATCCACTGGGCTACATTGTTTATCTTCATCTTACTCAAGCAGAGGAACATTACGTCCAGATTATAATTTTTGTAAACAAACTAATTTGAAGACTCATGTTTCTCCTGAATAATTTGTTCACGTGTATAGTCCTCTTACAAAGGATTACAAAGGATTACAAAGGAAGAGGATGCCGACAGGAGACCTTTTGGTCCATAACTAAGTCGGATGCGAAAAAAAATGATAAAGATAAATAAATAAACAAATAAAAATAATAATATACATAATAATAACAATTAAAATAGATAAATAAATAAATAGGTAAAGTTAAATAATAAACAAACAGGTAAATAGTTAATAAGAATAAATATCTGTCTGCGCCTACTTGCTCCTGAGACAGGATCCCGAAGAATCAAAATAACTAATGTGGAGATCTGGAGGGGAAAAAAAAAAAAAAAAAAAAAAATTCACCCAAACGACAGAGGCCTTCCAATGGCAGGTCCGGATGGAATTCTTACATTTCATCGACAAGGGCAAGCCGGGATAAAATTGTCATTAAAATTGGGGATTACGTAACGCCCAACGTAGACATTACGAAAATCAACGATAGAGTTCATGACAGCACCAAAAGAAAAGAAAAAAATAATTAATAGAAAAAAAAAAGGAAATAAAAATGAAAAATTAAAGAAAAAATTAAAAGAAGAAAACATTAAAAAATTAAGCAAAAGTAAAATCAGAATTAAAAATAAAAGAAAGAAAATAAAATAAAAATGAAGAAAACAAATTAAAAGAAAAAGAAAAGAAAAATTAAGAAAAAGAAAAACAAAAAAATGAAGAAAATGAAATTGAAATTAAAAAGAAAAGAAAAGAAAAAATTAAGGAAAAGAAAAAGAAAGAAAAGAAACAATAAATTAAAAAGAAAAAAGAAAAGAACATTGAAAGAAAATGAAGCAAAAATAAAATGCAAATTAAAAAGGAAGGAAAGAAACGGCATTGTCGTCATAATTTCGCCCACTCTACTGGCGATGCTTCCACCAGCATCGACCTCATTCTCCACCACCAACTCCTGTCTCCTCCGTCAGCGTCGTGACGGTCGGAAGACGGACCCAGGTCCTTCTGTAATGACGTCAGAACACTTCTATAAACCCGTCACTCAATCTCCATCCTACAAATTGAGGGACCAACAACACACACACACACACACACATACTCCAAAGCCTCTACAACAAATGTACCATTTATAAAAACAAGACGAGAATTATATTCCATTTATAAAAACAAGAAGAGAATTGTATACCATTTATAAAAACAAGAAGAGAATTGTATACCATTTATAAAATCAAGAAGAGAATTGTATACCATTTATAAAAACAAGAAGAGAATTGTATACCATTTATAAAAACAAGAAGAGAATTGTATACCATTTATAAAAACAAGAAGAGAATTGTATACCATTTATAAAAACAAGAGAATTGTATACCATTTATAAAAACAAGAAGAGAATTGTATACTATTTATAAAAACAAGACGAGAATTTTATACCATTTATAAAAACAAGACGAAAAGGATATACCATTTAAAAACATCAGAATTATATACAATTTATAATAAGATCAAGACAAAGAATTATTTTTTATCATCTTTATATGTCTTACGTTTTTGTGAAAGTGCGCAGGAAGAGATAGGCCGGCCACACACGTGCAGTTTAAACTGACAGTTACAACTGTTCAGTTATAAGTGTCAGTTGAAACTGCACGTGTGTGGGTATCTCAGTGCAGTTTCAACTGACAGTTATAACTGAACAGTTGTAACTGTCAGTTGAAACTGCACGTGTGTGGGTATCTCAGTGCAGTTTCAACTGACAGTTATAACTGAACAGTTGTAACTGTCAGTTGAAACTGCACGTGTGTGGGTATCTCAGTGCAGTTTCAACTGACAGTTATAACTGAACAGTTGTAACTGTCAGTTGAAACTGCACGTGTGTGGGTATCTCAGTGCAGTTTCAACTGACAGTTATAACTGAACAGTTGTAACTGTCAGCTGAAAATGCACGTGTGTGGGTATCTCAGTGCAGTTTCAACTGACAGTTATAACTTAACAGTTGTATCTGTTAGTGGAAACTGCATGTGTATGGGTATCTCAGTGCAGTTTCAACTGACAGTTATAACTGAACAGTTATAAGTGTCAGTTGAAACTGCACGTGTGTGGGTATCTCAGTGCAGTTTCAACTGACAGTTATAACTGAACAGTTGTAACTGTCAGTTGAAACTGCACGTGTGTGGGTATCTCAGTGCAGTTTCAACTGACAGTTATAACTGAACAGTTGTAACTGTCAGTTTAAACTCCACGTGTGTGGGTACCTCAGTGCAGTTTCAACTGACAGTTATAACTGAACAGTTGTAACTGTCGGTTTAAACTCCACGTGTGTGGGCCTTAGAAATCCCACTGTGGCAAACAGTGACCTTTGGTACCTCCCGTAGATTTCTGTGAAAAAGTTGGCCATTTGTCTGTAGTATACTCTTCAATTTATCACACTAAGACTCAAGTTGTATGTGTATGTATGTATGTATGTGTATGTACGTGTCTTTCGATGAATATACTTGCTTTCAGGTGTATGTTTGTTTCAGTACATATTTATCGTTTACATTTTTGCTACGCGTATTCTCTCTCTCTCTTTCAAAAAAAAATTCAATATCAATAAAAATAAATACTAAAAAAAAAAGAATATAAATTAATAAATAAAAAATGCCAGTGTGATACTTGCTTTATATAAGAAAAAAAAAGTTTGAAACATGAAAATTATAAAAACAATCGTGGCTACAGCGTGCCATGGAGAGAGAAAGTCCCCCACGAAAAGTTTTTCAATGCTCCAATTTTCCGAGTGCACATCGAGAAAATAAATCATGGAAATAAAAAAATGAAAGTTTGTGTTTGAAAATATATATATATAAATAATTAAAAACATGTCAGAATATACTAAAGAATTCAGAAGTATAAGAAGTTTTTTGATGTCGACAAATACACACCTTTCGTGCGTGTGTAAAAGGTGAGTAAGCACACGAAGCGTTTTATAGAATTAATATTAATTATCAAATTGTGATTTCTTTATCCATTACTATGTAGTTGTTTCCCCTAAGGTAACAAATATATACATGACAGAAAATTTTCTTATATATATATATATATATATATACATACATATATATATATATATATATATATATATATATATATATATATATATATATATATATATATATATATATATGAAGGGACGGGGAGGGAGTGGTGCCGTATAAGTTAAGCGGCCATGCTGCGGTTGTGCTGTGTCTTGCTGCATTGCTTCTGACCCGGCCATTGGACAGGAGACAGGGATGATCCGTCATCCAGGAGGAACTAAGATGAAAGGGGGGAAGGGTGGTGGATGGGAGTGGATTGGGTGGGAGTGGGCAGGTGTCTTTAATTTCACTACCTCCCTTAGGGGGAAGAAGCCATCAATATCATACTATATATATATATATATATATATATATATATATATATATACATATATATATATATTCTTTCATGATAAGAATACAGGAAGTCAAGGCTTTCTTTACTTACAAAGTGTTGTTCATTTAGATGAGAAATTACGATTTCAGATCGGCAGGTAGTCACTGTTGACATCTCCAGATTGTTGCCGTAATGCATTCGATACGCGAACGTAAAAATTCACTATTGCCTTCCGAGAACGATATGTGATGAAGACGAACAGTTTTGGAAAAAAAAAAGCTTCGCATCCATGACGTATGGCGCGCTGTTCACTTCAGCAAAAAATAAGATGAAAAAAAAAGAAAAAGAAAAAAATACATGATCTATTGCTGCGATAGATGACATCGATCATAAAGACGAACTGACAGATTATCGTTGAAACCTTTCATCATATATTAAAACCAGTTTTATATTATATATATATATATATTATATATATATATATATATATATATATATATATATATATATATATATATATATGGTACAAATTTATGGCAAGATTATTGTTGCAATTGCAGAGCTTTTTATTATTTTTTTTATCTCCAATAATCTTGTAATCTTTCTATAATTTTATATCAAACATGGCTTAGAGAAAATCTCCTGCCCACATATACAAAGAATATATTGTATTATATATATATCTATATATATATATAGTGTCTGTGAGGATTGTGCATCTATAGTAAATGTATAGTAAAACTTATAGAGGTCTTCTATTTTCAAGAAACGATGTGTAGCACAATTTTTACATTGAATATTATGCTGGATCATACTAACTTTAAGAAAGTTGTAAATTGTATTATATTGTATACTATAATGTGATCAATAAACTAAACTGAAGTTACACTATGTAGTTTAAAAAACAAGAAATGTCTTGCCAACTCAACAACTTTTATATCCGATAATCATAAATCACTAAGTAATTCAATGGTAAATATACTATATTTTTCATGTGTTAATTTGTTTTTAAGAAGCTTTACTCAATCCACAAACGCTAAATTTATCAAATTGTGTCAAATAAATTCTTATGATTTCGCTTCGTTCTTTTCGTTTTAGTTCAATTACAATTACTTTCTGGTTTTAGTGTTATTACTTCTCAAATTATTATCAATAATTTTTGCATAATTCTAAACATCAAATAATTTCTTTCAGTCTACTGGTTGAGTGAATAGTTTCAACTTCGTGATTTCAAGACCAAATTTGCAATTAGTTCGAGGTGTCTGTCGTCCACCTCCACCATCAATTCTGATAGACACTCTCTTCTCTTTCCTCCCATTTCACTTCTTCCTCCTCCTCCTCCTTTTCTTCTTCCTCTTTCTCCTCTTCTTCTTCTTTTTGCTCCTCCTCCTCCTCTTCCCCCTCTCCTTTTCCCTACTATCTCCTCTTTTTTCCTCTTCTCCCCTTTCCCAACCTATTCCCTTCCTCCTCTCTTTTACCCTACTATCCCATTCCTCCTCCTCTCCTCTCCTCTTCTTTTCCCTTCCTCTTTTTTCCCCTTCTTTCCTCTTCTTTTCCAACCTATCCCCTTCCTCCTCCTCCTCTTCTTCCTCCCCTCTTTTACCCTACTATCCCATTCTTCCTCCTCTCCTCTCCTCTTCTTTTCCCTAATATTCCCTTTCTCCTCTTTTTCCCCCTCCTTTCCTCTTCTTTTCCATACTATCCTCCTCCTCCTCCTCTTCCTTTTCCTCCAACTTCACCTCCTTTTCCTTCCCCCTTCCTCCTCCTCCTCCTCTTCTTCCTCCTCCTCCTCCTCGACCGACCTAAATGATGTTTTCAGTATTCCCCTTTTCATGTCATTTTCAATTTCGTCGTCGTATGCAAAGATTGCTCTCCAGTAATGTAGCAACACTAGCTTCCGCATTTCCCATCACGTTTATGCATTTCCCTCCACACTCCGCAATTCATTCCCTTTCTCTATAAGAATAATAAATTTAATTAAAATTTAGGCTTCGCAATATATGTCACCATGGAAACCACATTTTCTATAATCCATTTAAAACTAACCATTTTAGAATTCGGCCATTGACTTCGTCTTCATGGAAACATACGATGTTTTCCTTACAATTCTGCTTGGCAGTGCTGGTGTCTATACGCCCGAGCTAAGCACGCATGACGGCTGGCGATGCACATCAATTCGTTTTGCAATATTTATGTGTGTGTGTGTGTGTGTGTGTGTGTGTGTGTGTGTGTGTGTGTGTGTGTGTGTGTGTGTGTGTGAGAGAGAGAGAGAAACAGAGAGAGAAAGAGAGAGCAGGAGAGGAAAACTATAAGCGTACATGTATGTGTTCGCAATAGTTTGTTTAGAGAGAGAGAGAGAGAGAGAGAGAGAGAGAGAGAGAGAGAGAGAGAGAGAGAGAGAGAGAGAGAGAGAGAGAGAGAGCAGGAGCGGAAAGCTACAAGCGTAAATGTACGTGCTTGCAATAGTTTGTTTACACGAGTGTAAAATAGAGAGGGCGTAGACAGGAAGAGAGAGAGAAAGAGAGAGAGAAAGGGGTGGCAAAGAGGTGGAGAGAGACAGAGATAAAAAGAGAGAAAGAGAGAGACAGGAAATAGACCAACAAGTGTTTTCTTTACAAGCGTACATATACAAATCATGTTTCTTACTTACAAAGACATGAATGCTATTTTGACTTCCAATGCCCTTTCGAGCATCGTTTTCTTTATCAACATTTTAAATGTTTGTTGACCTTGAATGGGATCACTCGTCTACAGATGCCATAGGGATCCAGGTCAAGGACGATTGCATCCTTCCGCCTTTTAAATTCAGTCTCGTCAAAATATAAATTCACATTCACGTACACACATGCCTATTATATATATATATATATATATATATATATATACATATATATATATATATATATACATATATATATATATATATACATATATATATATATATATACATATATATATACATACATATATATATATATATATATATAGAGAGAGAGAGAGAGGGAGAGAGAGAGAGAGAAGAGAGAAAGAGAGAGAGACAGAGAGAGACAGAGTTATTCTGACAGGTTGACGTGAGTGGAAACAGGAATCACAGATATCTTAGTCAGGAATTAACCCAGAATACGACTCCTGTGTTTCCTACTCCAAGTTACGTCATATGTATATATATATATATATATTATACGCGCGCACACACATATATATATGCACTCGTACTAAGAACCCACTAACGGAGAATAGAAAGACAAGTAATGTAGGCTGTGTATATCACGGCTACTAACTGCACTCCTCTTCATATGACATGCATGTATTCTCGTCGTTCCTTTGTGTGCATCTTCTGAAGAGGATGACTTTTAGTGGTCGTAATATGCAAAACCTACATTGTTTCTCTTATTCTTTACTCCAATAGTGGGTTATTGTATATTTTCAACAAATGTGTGTGTGTAGTAATAATAAAATAATAATAATAATAATAATGTGTGTGTGTGTGTATGTGTGTGCGCGCGCGTGAGAGACTGTATGTGTAATTAACCAGTCTTGGATCACGTGTTGGGCTCGTGATAGACAACTATTACCATTCCGGATGAGAGCTCAGCGTTCATATTTGACTGATCTATGGGTAATACTGTGACCTTACACACACACACACGCACGCACACAACTCCCAGCCCACGAGAGTTGGAGTGCCGACTCGAAGCTCAGCGATGCTTAAATAATTTGACCCCTGGGCGGGAATCGAATTTGAACCGATGTATTAGCGGTTGCGAACGGTACCACAGCGCCGTCGAGCCAGTGTGTGTGTGCGTGTGTAAAGATGTAAAACAACAATTTATTATGTAGCCTCTTACACAAAGTTTGTAAATATTTTTCACAAACGCTTCTCAACAGACCTCATCTATAACAACTTCAGGTTTTTATCAAAGTAATATCACAACACCAAAACCTTGCGTTTGTCTTCCCATAGACCAGGGGTGGGGAACCTTTTTGTGCATGAAGGCCACCTTACAATTCATCGTCCCACTTAGAGGCCGCACTGAACAATTTTTTTTTCAATTATTTTATCCCTTTTTATAATAAATAATATACTTTTTAAATAATAGATAATATAATTTTTTTTTAATAATATGTATATCAAAGGCCGCAGAAGGCCGCACTTGATGGCCAGGAAGGCCGCAGGCTCCCCACCTCTGCCATAGACATATTTATGGTCAGAACAGACACCATACGAAGACGAAACGTTTACAAAATGTACATCACTTCTTTGGTTGAAGTCAAAGTACTTGAAAGTGCTTGAAAAAGTACTTGAAAAAGTGTACTTGAAAAAAACTTGAACTAGGGAAACTTTGTACATTTAAGAACATAAAAATGAAGGAGACTGCAAGAGACCAAAAGGCATACACTAGGCAGTTCCATGTCCATGACCACCTGTCATCCCCATCCATAAAGTTGTCTAACCTTTTCTTAAAACAACCGATAGTTTCAGCGCTCACTAACTACGTGGTTATCAAGTCTATTCCATTCGTTGACTTAGAAGCCATGCAGTGAGCGCTTAAACTATCTTTTGTTCTAAAAAAGGTTAAACAAATTTCACACCATTTTGACCACTTTGTCTGATCACTTTGTCGGCTATTGCCATTTTTTAAATCAGACACACTTACCTCATCATTTCCTTATTTTCATTTCAATTATATCAAATCCCCTTCAAAATCTCTCCACTCACACGTTACCTTGAATTAATTATTTTTTTTCTTATACAGGGTGATCCAGAGAAATGTACTCACTATGACATAACGAGTAACCAAATGCAATATTTGATATACGTATGGGACGGGGAAACTGGACTGGTCTAGGGATGAGGAGGCAAAAAATTCCTTCAATTTCATTACGTATTCTTTAACTTAAAGCATTAATCTTGTATCTATGTAAAAAAAAAATCCATTTAATGCATCAAAATGTGAGTATATCTTTGACCTAAAGCATTAATCTTGTATCTATGTAAAAAAAGACAACACTGCATCTAACATCTCTCAGAGTGTGAGTACACGTTATTGTTACACATTGTATACGATCAGTTTTGTTTGAAATGTGGGAAGTCATTAACTAGAAAAGGAATGACGGTTGATTGGTCGAGATAAAACGCCTTTGATGACGATGCTATTCCAATACCACCGAACGGTTTCGTTTTCAAATGAGCCAATGAGAAAACTGGAGGCTGTTGCCAAGGCAATGGACACAAACACAACTTGTCCACTTCCATACCGTGACGCCTACGTAGACGCCATGAGGAGCAAGTGGATACGCGATGATGCCGACATCGGCGACTTGTTTATATTTATTGTAGTCGTACCTACGTAACCTCCATTCTCTCTAAACTGGTTTCATCATATTTTCTATGATTATCAAAATTCACGGGTGAAAGAGAATGAACGATTGAGCACTGACTTTATTTTTTATAATGCGATTATTATGACGCAACATCGCACGTCGGGCAGCTAATGCTGCCAGTCGTGCGATGTGCCCCGAAGTGAAGAGGTTAATACACGTTGTGTAAAATAGTCATACAGTATTTTTATACCAAAGCAATCCAGATAAACTACAGCCAGGAAGTTTAGTCAGTTCGCTCATACAGATTTTTATAAAAGAGCACATAGTGAAATATCAGATGAAAAATGTAGCAGCACATTTGTAAATCAAAACGGAAATTACTACTGAAGAGGATTGTAGCTTACAGTTGGAATATATAGATTCACCGTTTCTAGTTTTTTCTTCTGTTCTGATAGTGGTTTTACTTTTTATTTACAGTTAAAGGGACTTGCTGCTTCAATCATAATTCCCCTCTTAAATACATACACGAAAACAAATCTAAATGGATTACAAAACAGATCTCTGGTGGCTACTAAAAAAGTGGACACTGGTGAAATCCATTAACATTTTTTTTTCTTTTTTTTTCTAAAATAGTTTTGTCAAACTTGAAAACCTTTGAGGAGCGATTATGTTTCAATTGAAGTTATGGTGTAATATGGGCACTGCGAAAAAGCGGAAACTACATTTTTTGCTCAAAAAGAGATATGAAACCGACATTCAGCTTTCAAATATTACCAGGTGGAATTTACATAATGAATATACAAAGGCAATCCACAATACAGGATAAAGATGCTAAAATACTTAGGAAGGAGTGAAGAAAACATAAAGAAAGGAGAATGAGAGAGAAAGAGTTGGGGAGAGAGGGAGAAACGGATGAGGGAGGAAGAGAGGGAGGGTGCGAAAGAGAGAAAGATCTAGGGAGAGGGGGAGGGAGAGAGCGCTGGAGAGAGTAAAGACGGGATCTGGACATGGAACAGATATTCTTTAAAAAAGGACGAAAGAAGAAACTGAAGGAAATGAAGAAAAGGAAACAAGGAAACGAAACAAACAAAAATTAAAGAAAAAAGAAAATTGCAATACCATTGAAAATTCACTGATGGAAATAGAATAGGTCACAGAAGAATGAACAGACACAGACACACAGACACAGAGCTCACAAGCTTCATGACAGTGGAATGAGTCACAGAATAGTGAAGACACATACATATACACACACACACACACACACACGTACATACACACATACATAGATACACACACACACACACAAAATCTATGATAATGGGATCTGGCGCGACGGACGGTCGTCATGCAAAAAGGAGGAGGAGGAGGAGGAGGAGGAGGAGGAGGACCAAGGAACTCAAGGAACTGTTTGGTCAGCTCAGATCAACCGCAGACAGACACAGCAAACACTCGCATATGGTTAAGTGATGGAATTTTGTCTCCATCCTAGAAAACAAGACAAAGTTTGTGCACCGACTGCAAAAAATTGTGGTTAGACACACAAGGGGAGAACTTGAAATTGAGTGGAATATAAATATATATACGTACTAAACTTTTTCAACCACATTAATTTTTCACCTTAATTCCATGCCATCACGATCGAGACTGGCAAGGAGCTCGACGGAAACGTATACGAAAACTGATACGTAGTGAAGCCAAGGACTCGAACCCAGCACAGACGTAACAGGTGAACAGTGACTTAAACCACTGCGCTATAAATTAATGTGGTTGAAAAAGATTAACATCTGTGTACTGGGGACCATTCAGTGTGTGTGTATATATACGTACATGAATATATAGATGAAAATATATACATGAAAATATAGATACATCAAATAAAATAATTTCAGAGTCACCACGGAGATCGAGCTGAGGTCTCACTCGGAAATCATTTGATTGATATTCGCTGTTACTAGCGATTCACTTCAGGTATATCGACACATATACATGTGTACATATATGTTTATACATCTACATATTCATATCCATACATCAATATATACACTATAATACGTATACACATATATGTAAATACTTGCTACATATGGAAAGACGGTACAATAGGGGGTATTTGTTCTCGTTCGTACAGGCAAACAACAATAGTGATGCGGACTAAAGATTGATCCGGAAAGCCGCGTTCACCCATAGACCCGCACTTCATCAAACTCTCCTATCGGTGATGGCCCCAGAAATGAATGTAAACGCTGGATAAGCTTTGTTCCTCGACCGTCGATGAGGATTTGACTACGAGGATACAAGATCAGTTATCTATTATTTTGGTATCGAAGTTATATGGTAGAGTTACTAATACCAAGTAATGATGTGATGGAACAATATTGATAACAAAATCAACGCAAAGTTTCGTCGTTTTAGTTACAAGTCATTAGGAAGGATTCCAATGTAAGACTAAAGCTGTGGACTCATCAACCGTACTGGATACCATTGTATGTGATCCAGGAGGAAGGAAATTGAAATCAAAATGGGGAAAAAATACTTCCATTTGCGTTGTACCGTTTGACCCTTCCTCTGCGGTTTTTTTCTATTTATTCTATATGTCGATAAATAAATTCATTTAATTCAAGGAAACCTTCATCTATAAACAAGAGATAAAAATACATATTTTATGGTTCGATGGTTTCAAAACCGAACTAATTAGTTGCCACAACAACAAACTGGAATATACGTCACAATACTGGATAGAAGATGTGTATGGGACGGAGTATAGGCACAGGAAGAGGATTGATGACGATAAGTAGAAAAAGAAGACTTTCGACTGAAAAAGCAAATACTCCGTGGATCCCAAAGGGCATTTAGGGCGACCCTGAAGAAAACACAAAAATAAATAAAAATAGAAAAATAAAATAAAATTATAATAAATAAATATAGAAAATAAATAAGAAGATTTGACTTAACCTCGCAAACACACCAGACAGAAATACTCCGTCGACCCCAAATGACGTTTAAGACGACTTCTTGAAGGAAAAACCTTTTGGTAAATAATGAAAAAAGGAACAAGACTGACTTAGCAGGAGACTGATATGGGTGACTGCTTCACAGACGCACCAGAAGCGAAATACTCCATGGACCCCCAAATTATTTTTAAGACCTCTTGAAGAAGAAGAAGAAGAAAAAAAAAATTAAGACGACCTCTTGGAGAGAAAAAAAAAAGTAAATAATGAAAAAGGGAACAAGAAGACTGACTTAGCAGGAGACAGATATGGGTGCCTGGTTCAGACGCACCAGAATCGAAATACTCCGTGGACCCCCACATGATTTTTAAGACCTCTTGGAGAGAGAAAAAAAAAAAAAAAAAAAAAAAAAAAAATTAAGACGACTTCTTGAGAAAAAAAAAATGTAAATAATGAAAAAGGGAACAAGAAGACTGACTTAGCAGGAGACAGATATGGGTGACTGGTTCACAGACGCACCAGAAGCGACCCGCCTTGGCAGCCGACAGATGGGGACCAAGTCGAGGCAATTACACGAGAAGTACTTGATGCAGCCACGCAAGCGCCTTCGGAAGCAGTAAAAGCAGAAGCAGCCACACAAGCAGCGAGAGACGAGAGCTCAAGTCAGCATCAGGAGGAATAGGTATTAGCATCAAAGGAAAGAGGAGGGAGGAAGAGAAACAGGAGACGGAAGATGATGAGAGGGGAAAAGGGAGAGAGTAGTCAGAGGAAGTACAACAGGAAAAGGAGAATTAGGATTAAGGAGGAGGATGACGAGGAAGAAGATGGAGGATAGAAATGAAGAGAAAGAGTAAGAAAAGTAAAAAGAGGAGAAATAGGAGGAGGAGGGGAAAGGAGGAGGAGGAGGAGCGGGAGGGAGTGCGGAAAGGAAGAAGAGAAGGAAGAGTAAGAAGAGGAAGGAAGAGTAAGAAGAGGAGGAAGAAGAGAACTACATGGAAAATGGAGGAAAATGACGAAGATGAGACGAAAGAGAGCGGCATGGAGTGCGGAAAGGAAGAAGAGAAGGAAGAGGAGGAAGAAGAGAACTACACGGAAGAGGAGGAGGAAATGAGGATGAGACGAAGAGAACCAGGAAGAGGAGGAGGAAAATGAGGAAGCGGGGGGCAGAGGATGGCACAAATAGCACATCTTGTTCAGGGCATGATTTAGGCTAATGACTTCTGATTTCGGTCTGTTCGTCACTCCACGACTAATTACAGCAGCCACGGCTTTGTCTTGTTCCCTGAAAGCAGAATCTGACCCCGACAGATCTCGTAAGGTCAGAGCCGGGAAACCAGTCAGCATCGGCGGCGGTCGGAGAGCTAAGGGCAACGAGTCTGAACTCGTAAAAGTGTGAAAACCTGAACAAAATGGGAGTAAAGGAGAAGACATTGGTCAGTTGTCGCTTCAGGAGTAATCAGGGTTATCACACTGGGCTTCCTTGGTCTTCACCACCGTCGACTGTTGAGAGTTCGTTTGAGTAAAAACGATTTCGGTTTACAATATTTTATTTTCCAAAATCTCCAAATACCTAATCATCTTTCTGTCATGTATAGCAAAGCTGAATGATGAACTTAGATTGTAAACTGATGCGTATGTTACACAGTTGAAGAGTTATTAGAGAAGTCTAGATTTGTCAGCGAAGTCGCATCCTAGTTATTCAAATAGAGGTTGGTGGTAGGATGTCGAAGAAACCTAGTGCCCCCTTTAGGCCTTGGGGTCCTCGAAACGTCGTTTTGTCTGACCCAAATCCTCCCGCGATTAAACGCAGAGTGCAAAAAGCAGGAATGATGACAAAGTCCCACAAGAGCATAACCTTGTTTTGATATTTTAGTGCCTTACCCGTACCTGCACATGAATCTATCTGCGTTGCAATTTCACCTCCATGCATCATTACATTCGTGTCATGACTACTAACTGCGCGTGTAAAGTTGGCAAATGTTGAAAAAAACATGTCTGAAGGAAGAGTATGTGGGGGTAAACCTTTATTATTGGTACGACGTGTTCCTTGTTAGAGTTTTATCGAGTACACAGATGTAATATGTCCCGGTGAGACGAGGGCGGGAGGAACCTGTGTGGAAAAGGACAATTGTCCACACATACGGGGATATTTTGTCCAGCGAAGATAGGAAATTTGTCAACTGAGGTGAGAATTTGTCCGGTGAATATATTATATTTGTCCACAAATGCAGGGATATTTTCTTCAGTGAACAAAGGAAATTTGTCAACACATGCGGTGATAATTTGTCCGGCGAAGACAGGACAATTGTCCACACATACGACGAGAAACTGTCCAGAAAAGATAATATAAGCGGGGAGACTTTGTCCTGCGAAGATAGGACATTTGTCCACTTTGTGCTAGAGGAAGATGCCAAAGAAAGACATTGACTTAAACAGAGAGATACCTTTCAAAACTTTGTTCATTCTGGGAGATAAATGAATAAAATCATACAATATTCAAAACGTCTTTGAACTGCTCACTCGTGTTTGCTTCTTTCCTAATTTGCCGGATTCATCGACACGTTATCCTCCTTTTCATCAACATGTAATCCTCATTTATCTCCATTAGGCGGGTGCTGTTGTTTCTGATATGCATAATAGGTTTTCTCTGCCATAATAATCACTAAAGAAAAGGACATAAAATACGACCAGTGACCTACAACCATGACCATTTTCAAATATTACAAGGGATTATAAAGATCATGCTGACAGGAGACCTTTTGGTCCATAAACAAGTCGGATGCGAAAAAAATAAAAATAAAAAGTAAATAAATATATATAAATAATAAGCAGATAAATGAAAAAATAACAAATAATGATACATGAATAAAATAAATGGCAGGCATTACAATATTTTGCTTAGGTGTTTATCTAAATAAATCTTAAAACTTCGAAACGTACTACACTGCGCCTCTGCAGGAAGTTTACTCCATTATACTACACGATTGGCGAATTTGTTTCTACCCACTTCCAAATCAAATCTACTTCCTGACAGAGTCCACAGCACAGTGGTATCTTTCACTACTAACCCAGCGGTCCGAGTTCGATTCCTTCCCAGGGTTGAAATAATTTCAGTATCGCTGTACTG